>NC_142872.1:60845000-61145000 GCF_051225735.1 Oryctolagus cuniculus
TATCTTCTGCCGAAAGGTATCAGAGGAATCTGACAAGGTGGTCCCTGGACTTGTTTGTGAGTGGACCAGGATTCCGACTGTCCGTCCACCCAGAGGGTTGCGGCCCCTCTTCCCTCCCCACCCCTTAAAGGACACAGCTGAGGGCAGAACCCTGGGTGGCCTCCAGCCAGGGGTGGGGAGAGGGTCCGGCCTGGTGCCGCTTCTGGTGAGAATTACGTCACGGTTCTGAATCCACAGTGCACCCCAAGTCAGGGGACCTGTTGAAATAGGTCAGTTTTATTTGTTTTTCAAAATTTTTTCAAAAAATTTCTTCATGTTGACAGATTCCCATTTGTTTGATCATGTCTCTGGGGCAAGGAATTTCTTAGGCCAGGGGACTGGGACCAGCTTGGGAGGAGAGGGAAGGGATGTGGTTCCAGGCTCTGTCCCAGCTTGACAGCGGCCCAGGCCCTCTGCCCTGCTGCCCCCATGCCCAGCCCGCCCTGCAGGGTCACGGCCTGGACTCCGGCAGCTCCCACTGGAGCCCAGAACCCTGGCCTCTCTTTAAAAAAGAACTTCCCGTTTTTATTGTGGAACAAACTGCTTGGTCATCACTGGACCCCTGGAAAACTCAGAGCCGTGGAGAGAAGAACTCGCCCGCAGTCCCACCCCGGCGACGGTGTCTGTTGACATGGTGACATCATCCTGTCCAGTTGGGCCTGCCTTGCTGTGCCTGTCCAAACACGGCTGAGCGCCTGCTGCGTGGAGGGTCTCACCTCCTGCGTTTAAAAATAACCCTCTGTATTACACAACTGATACAGGAATATATTTTTATTTTTAAAAAATGACATGCCCTCAAAATACCAATCACCTAGAGAAAAAAGTTTTGAAGAAGTATAAGAGCCTCTTTCCAGTTCCCTCTGGTTGCTCTAGCACGCTGTCCCCCCGCCCACCTCCATGTGTGTCTGAATGCGTCAAACCCACACATTCAGCCAACTGCAGGAAAATGGGGGAAAAATGTGTGTCTCTACTGAGATTTGTCCTTGCCTTATTCCCTAAATCACACAGCAGAGCCACTCTTTATGTTGTATGAAGTGTTATGAGTTCTCTAGAGGATTTAAGGTACGTGGGAGGATGTGCAAAGGCCCTGTGGAAATCCAACACCATCTTTTAAAAAAAATTATTTATTTGAAAGCAGAGTTAGAGAGAGAGAGAGAGAGAGATGTGTCTTCCATCTATTGGTTCACACCCCAAATGACCACAACAGCTGGAGCTTAGGCAGACCAAAGCCAAGAGTCAGGAGCTTCTTCCGGGTCTCCCATGTGGGTGCAGGGGCCCAAGAACTTGGGCCGCCATCTACTGCTTTCCCAGGCCATAGCAGAGAGCTGGATCAGAAGAGGAGCAGCCAGGACTCAAACTGGCACCCACATGGGATGCCAACGCCTCAGGCGGAGGCTTAGCCCACTACGCCACAGCGCTGGCCCTTCGAAGCACTCTCTGTACCAGTTATCCTTTTGATCCTCATAATCTTTCAGGAAAGGTTCAGTAGTGATCATCCCGATTCTTTAGAAATGTATTTGAAAGGCAGAGTTACAGATGTGAGGTGGCGGGATCTTCCATCTCACATGGATGCAGGGCCCCAAGCACTCAGGC
The DNA here is from genome assembly GCF_051225735.1 of Oryctolagus cuniculus. Classification (NCBI taxonomy): domain Eukaryota; kingdom Metazoa; phylum Chordata; class Mammalia; order Lagomorpha; family Leporidae; genus Oryctolagus; species Oryctolagus cuniculus. Next base: position 60,846,633 of record NC_142872.1, read on the forward strand.
CACCTTCTCCTGCTTTCCCAGGTGCATTAGCAGGGAGCTGGATCAGAAGTGGAGCAGCTGGGTCTTGAGCTGGAGCTCATGGGATGCTGGAGTTGTGGATGATGGCTTAACCTGCTGTACCACAATGCCACCCTCTATTGTCCCCATTTTATAGAGAAAGTCTGAGGCATTGAGAGTTCTAAGTACCTGAGCCATGGTCACAAAGCTGGTAAAATACAGACTCAGGATTCAGACAACCATGGTCCCCCTCTTTAGCCCTCCCATCCACTGCCCCCTTTCAACCTCACATTCAGCACCCTGTGGTCCTCAATCCCTGGCCCCCTGACAGCCATGGGCCGTCCCCCTGCCCCCAGCTCTCTCCCCCTCTTCCTTGCCAGCTGCAGGCAGTGGCAGGAGCCTGATGGCCTTGCCATGGGCATGGGAATGTTTGGGGGGTGCTCCCTCTCATCTGAACCTCCTCCCCCCTGCTGGCTGACTTCCCTTGCAGTGGCTTTGGCCCCCAGGCCCTGGAGGGGACCAATGAAAGGGGCTCCCTGGCTCCCCTGCGTGCATGTGACTCTCCTCTCCGTGCCTCCCGTAGTGGTTGGGCTCGACATCCAGGATGAGATGGGCAGGCATGAGGTGGGCCACATCGACAACTCCATGAAGATCCCTCTGAACAACGGGGCAGGCTGCCGCTTTGAGGGCCAGTTCAGCATCAACAAGGTACGGAGACCCCGCTTTGGGCCCCTGTGTTTCCCATCTCCCTGTCCTGCCTCGTCCTGTGTACCCGCCAACCCACCCATGGGGTCACTGCAGCTGAGAACCTCAGGAGGAGCTCCAGCTCCTGGGTGCTGGAAGCTGCTGGGGGCTGGGCGATGAGAAGACTGATTTGCTGTCCTGAGCCCTGGGCTCAGTGGCCAGCTCCACCCGCTGCTTGGCCAGGCTTCACCCCTTTAGGATGAGGCTGGAATGAGAGTGGTATAACGATCCCCCATACTTCACAGAGGCATGTGTGCAAGGATGAAAGAGACCAGTGCACACTCATTCAGCAAACTGTCAGTGAGCGAGTTCCAGGCCGTGAGTCGGTGCCGTTAACAGTGGGCACCATTTCTGGGCCGGTGGAGCTTCCCGAGGGAGACAGACGGTCTGTACAGGAGCGTTTCAGGGGGTGCCACATGCTGTGTGAGGACCTGAGCGGAGGGTGGAGTGAGATGGGCCGGGTTTGGAAGTGCCGTGTCAGCTGCAGAGCGCCGTTCAGGAGCCGCTGTAGTTTTGTCTCTAAGCAAGGAGCTTCAGAGGCCAGCTGGCTGCAAGGGCAGGGCACTTGGAATGGCCCAGCCCCATGGTGGGAGCCGGTGGGGATTGTTCAGTGTGCGCTGGCCCTGCTGGGCTGCAGCCGTGGAGGAGTGTCATTTTCCCATTAAGCTGCCCAGACACACCATTCCTCTCAACAGGAGCTTGCACACTCACTTGCCCAGAGACAAGTTGGCGTTTGCCTGGCCACATTGAAACACATCAGAGCCAATATTAAGAGAGGAGAGTGGGAGTCCAGACTTCTGGCTCTTACACTCCCCGGTGACAGTGACCTGGTGCCAAGGAGCAGTGGCCTCTTTGGCCAGGGCACGCACCCTCCCTTGCACTTCTTACACAGTAGCCCAGGCTTCTGTGGTGCTACAGCACGGAGCGTGAGGCCCCTTGAAGGTTTGGCCGGAATAGGCGAACGCCACTTCCGCTGCATTTGGAGTGAGTCCCTAGCCAGCCTTGGTCGGGGTGGGATGGCCCCCTGCCCCACCCTGCAGGGCTGGGTGCCAGGAGATGTGGTTCCGGGGGCTCTCTGCAGATCAGCTGCTCACAGGGTCTCGGCCCTGCCCTGTTATTAGGACGTGGTGGTGGTGGTGATGAAGGGAGGCCCTCAGAGGGTTTTTTTTATTATTATTATTAAATTCTCTATTTGTAAGAATGACATGGAGAGAGGAGAGAAGGAGGTCTTCCTTCCGCTGGTTCATTCTCCAAATGGCCTAGATCTAGGGCAGGCCAAAGGCAGGAGGCAGGAAACCCATCCCGATCTCCCACGTGGCTGGCAGGGACCCAGGCACTTGGGCCATCTTCTGCTGCCTTTCCCAGGTGCATTAACAGGAAGCGGGATTGAAAGTGGTGCAGCTGGGACTTGAACCACGGCTCCGGTATGGGATCTGGTGTCACAGGCGGCGGTTTAACCTGCTGTGCCACAATGCCAGTCCCCTTCTCTGAGAGTTTTGAGCAGGAGAAGCAACGTAATGAGACTGATGCTTTAGAGCTGAAGTCTCCAGTACGGTAGCCATTGGTCACATCAGGCTATTTAGGTTAACATCAGGTAAAATTCAGTAAAATGTAAAACTCAGTCCCTCAGTAGCCACAAGGCCGGTGCTTAGTAGCCACCCATGGCTCACAGCCATCCTGGTCCCCGGCACAGAGCCAGAGCATTTCTGGCCCTGCAGGGTATTCTGCTGGGCAGCACAACCCTGGAGGGGTCACACTGGCTACTGTGTGTCAGGGGCTGGAGGGGCCAAAAGTGGAGGTCATGGCCATTGGTTGTAGCAGTGGAGCTGGGGAGGTGTGGTCAGATCAGGGCCATGGAATCAATGAGACTCAGCAATGTGTTAGATGTGGGGGTGACAGCGAGCCTAGAGTCCAATCGAGGCAGCCAGGTGGGCCCGAATCCTGGATGGGGAAGCTTGGGAAGGTTTGGATTGTGCAGGGGGAGGAGGTGGGGCCAGGACCCAATAGTTCAGCTCTGGCGTCATTTGGGATTCCCATGAGGTGTCTCCAGGGAGACGAGAAGGTGGACGTGGGAGGTGTCAGGAGCTCAGGAGAGTTCCGGACTGCACAGGGGAGTCTTCAGGATATAGATCCGGGCAGGTCGCTGCAAGTGGGGCTCCAGGACCCACAGCCTCAGCACCACCCAGGAGCTCTCTAGCAATGCCAATTCTCAGGCCCCATGCTGACCTGAAGCTGTATCATGGCAAGCCCCTCCCCCAGGTCTGATGCCTCCACAGTCTGAGGACTGTTGGCCTAAGCAGGTTACCTAGAGAGAGGGTGCACAGCCTCGTGCTAAAGCTGGGGCCCGCAGACACCCCCTAGGGAGTACAGATTGAACTCAACGGGTGCCTGAAGCTGGAGGGGGAAAAATACATCTTTATTTTTATGAAGCTCTAACTCGGATTCAGCGTCCTCTTCTGCAGTGAACGCAGGCAGGAAACCATAGTGGCCAAAGCAGTGCCTGCGCCTGTCACCAGTAGCAGGTGCTGGTGTTGCCGTCACATTACCATCGTCACAGGTGACTTACGGGAATCACGTGACCCTCACCCCCTGGGCCCTGTTATTTGAGGCATTATGGACAAAACGTGTTCAAGTGCTTTTTTTTTAATGTTTTAATTGTGGTTGAAGTACCATTTCTTTCGGCTGCAATCCTGTGCATTTTAGGCATTGAAAACATTTTAAGCAGTTACAACATAGATGTCAGCAGGCTGGCAGTCACCTGTGGCAGGGAAAACGTGGAGAAGATAAGGTCTTGAGAGAAGTACACTCAGAGGACTGATTGCTGGAGCATTTCGTCATTTATGAGCGGGGAAAGGGGGGCGGGGGGCTCATGCCGGCACAAGCAGAAGCTGTCAGGGTCATGGCAGGAAAAGGGCCGGGCAGCCCCTGGAATCTGGACGAGAACATGTCCCAGAGGAGGATGACACCGGATGGGCCTCTCAGCTCTGAGCTGCAGAGGAGGAGCTGGGGAGAGCTGGTCATGAAAGAGACTGAGGCTGCCGTGGGAGCCACGCCCTGGGGAAGCAAAGAGGGGGTACAATCCAGGCCACAGTTGCAGGGGTGGCCTCAGAGTGGAGGGCAGGCAGAGGCCTGGGCCCAGCACAGATGGGTGGGTGTGCTTGGTGGTGGGCCCAGGCTCTTGGCCCCATCTCCACACTCTGGTCTTCTTTGCACCCCATCCTCCTGAGCAGCTGCTGCTCACCCATGGATGGGAGCCTGCCAGTCCACCTACTCTCCCTCGTTAAGCATCCATTGCTTCAAGGAGCTGAGTAGCGAGGGGTGCTCAGGTAGGCAGCGTGTAATGCGCTGTGGCCAGCAGCTGCACGCCCCATCTGGCTTAGATCTGCCCGTGGCCACCTCGTCTGTCCCTCAGGAAGTCAGCCCGCAGCCAGGTGTCAGAGTTCCCACGTTTGCAGCTGCACCGGCAGCCCAGGCTGACACCCTGCAGTGACCTGGCAGGCTGGGGTGGGGGGCGTGGCACCCAGCTCCTGCTATGTATTTTTAAAATCGGGCAGAGCTGCTGACGTAGGTTCCTAAGTCACAGGCTCTCAAACTGTCGTCTTTTCTTTCTTCAGCCCGGCGGGTGCCGGTATGACTCAGCCACCTGTGATGGCTTTGGTGTGCAGCGGGTGTGGGTTACTGAGTCACCGTCTCGCGGGCCCCCGCCAGCAAGCAGATGCTCGGGCGCCAGGCTTCCATGCTCGCTGCACCGCGGGCTGAGAGGCCCGGGCCCCACACCCGGTGCTGAAGTCCGCCCGTGGCCCCGCACGCTCTGGCAGTTTGGGTGCTGGGCTTTCTTACTTCCAGGGTCAGTAGGCAACACAGGCGTGGGTTGCGGCTGCCTCGTGGGAATACATCCGGTGCCCTTTACGCCGGTGCCGATGAAGCCGAGTTTGTTTTCAGCACTGCAGGCCTCCTTCGTGCGGGACCCACGTCTGTGTCGTTCTTCTTCTCTTCTGCTGACAGCGTGCTCATCCTGCAAACCAGACCTCATACCAGCTGCCAGCTGACCACCTTGTCTGGTCCTCCTGGGGACCTTCTGATTACCATCCCCACGTTGCTGATGGGGAAACTGAGGCACAGCAATCTTGCCAAACGGTTGTTCTCCCCTGCCCCCTTCCCAGGACCCAGTGGGCTGTGCCTCTGCACCTGACTGCGAGCTGGCTGAGGCCGGAGCAGGGCCTGTCAGCTTCACACCTCCGTATCCGGAATTCCTCCGCTTTGTATCGGGAGCCTGCCTCTGTGCAGCTCACTCCACATTTGTTGAGCTGGAGTGAGACAAGCCCTGAGCTCATCGGGGTGGTGACTGTGGGGTCTTTGGCAGATGGCCCCACTTCCCTCTTGTGCTTCTATTTCCTGCTGCTCACCGCTCAGCGGTGCTAAGCTTTTTTCATCCCCCTGGACACACACATGCGTGCTGGGTGGCTTCTGATCTCCACCCTGGTTCCTGTTAAGCCTTCTGCCCAGATGCCTTGCCCTCTCTTCCTCAGTAATGCAGCCCTTAGTACAAGGACACTTTTCCCAGGAAGCCCTCCCTGAACACATCCCACACTCCCGGCCGTGCCAGGGGCCTTCCCTGTCTGTTCCTCTGCGGCACCGTCATCCTGCAGGGTCCTGTGCTCTGAGCGTGTATCACAGCAGGCCAGAGGCTCGGCCAGGGCAGGCTGCCGTCTGGGTCATCTCTCCAGACCCGGCACCTCCTCAAGGGCTGCCGAGCCAGGTGGTGTCCAGTGGGAAGGAGGGTGCTTCCAAAATGCCAGCAGCTCTCAACATGGGACCGTCCCGAGTTCCTGCATTGCTCTGACCCTCAGTGTCCTTCCCTGGAAAATAGGAACGTCAGGTGTCAAGGTGTCAATCATTCATCCAGTCTCCAGCACCCGCCCTTGGCCGGGATCTGGGAAGAAGGCACATTCCCTTCTCGTGTAGACAGACAAGACCAGAGTCCAGACAAGACAGCAGGGAGGGGTGCAGGGGAGCGGGGATCAGGTGCTCATGGGGCTCCCAGCCCAGAACCCACTGGGGCTGCTGGGGAGCAGCTGCCACTTCGAGGCCTAGCTTAGTGGCTGCCTGGTGGGCGCCTCTTGTGCACCCTCCCACCGGAGACACCCAGCAGCCACCTCGAGCGGCTACTGTGAGTGCCCCCATCCCATTCTACAGATGAGCACCCTGAGGCCGAGCAAGGGGATGTGACTTCTCAAAAGTCGCACTGTTAGAAGTGACCCCAGCAGGTTCCAGACCGAAGTGGGGCTGACTCCAGGGCCTGTCCCATGCCTGGCTCATACAGCGCCTGTGTTCTGGAACAGCCAACCAGACTCCTGATGCCTGCGTCCCCTCCCCAGGTCCCCGGCAACTTCCACGTGTCCACGCACAGTGCCACGGCCCAGCCACAGAATCCGGACATGACACATGTCATCCACAAGCTCTCCTTCGGGGACACGTTACAGGTGAGCAGGGGACACTTGCAGTGGTGTGGCCAGGGTGGGCGTGCCGGGGCTGTGTCACCAGTTACCCTTTGACCTCTCTGCACATGGAGCTGCCTCCCTCAGGGGCTGCCGCATGTTGAAGTTTGGCACGGGGCCTCTCCTCCTTGGCATTATATGTGAGTGTGGGTGACGTTTTCTTGGCCATGTGCCAGGCTCGCAGGCTTGGGCTGAGACCTGGGGCCCGGTGCTGGCAAAGGACTTGTCTTTAATGAGAAAGTAGCAAGTGCCCCTGCTTTTTCTGTGCAGGTACAGCCTCAAGAGGTGGGTGGGAGCACCCCGCTAGCATTTATCCAGTGGCCCCAGCAGGTGTGTCTGATTCCAGAGTCCAGCCTGCTCCCCATCTTAGTTTGCTTTCTGTTGCTGTGACAGTGCCACCGACTGCTAGCAATTGATCAAGAATAGAGTTGACAGGGCAGGCATTGAGCCTTGCACGCGAGGCACCAGTAGGACACCCGTGTCTCATGTCTGTCCAAGTGGCTGGGTTTGATACCTGGCTCTGGCTCCTGGTGCCAACTCCCTAGTAATGTAGACCCTGGGTGGCAGCAGGTGGTGATTCAAAGTGGTTTGAGTTCCTGCCACCCCATGCAAGAGACCTGGAATGAGTTCCTGGCTTCAGGCTTCAGCCCAGCCCAGTCCCAGCCACTGAGGGCATTTGGGGAGTAAGCCAACAGGTAGGAGCTCTTCCTGTCTGTCTGTCTCTCTCTCTCTGTGTTTCTCTTTCCTCTCAAATAAAGCACGGAGTTTACTTCACTCCAGGTTCTGCAGGCTGGGGAGCCCAGGAGCATGGCGTTGGTGAGGACCTCCTGCTGCCTCCTCACGTGGCAGAGGGCAGGGAGCGAGCCCGAGAGCCACTCCCGTGGCAGCTCCTTAACCCATGAGTCCATGGGTGGACTCACCAGGTTGTGCAGGTTGTGCAGGCAGAGCCCTCGTGGCCCCCAGTCACCTTCCCGAAATCCCACCTCTCCGATGCCGTTAACATAAGACTTTGGAGATTAAGCCCCCAACACTTGAAATTCGGGGGGCACCAGCAGCCCCTGGCTGCCTTGCAGCTCAGTGCTCACTGGTGCAGAAATTGGCTCTTGAGGGTCCTTGTGCCCAGGGTGGCCACCTGGCAGGTGTGGCCGAGAGTTTCCTGCCCATGTGACAGGTCTCTGGACCCATTGCTGTAATCACGCAGTAAAGGAACCAGACTCTCTTAATGATTGATTTATTGAAAGGTGGGTTCAGTGAGAGGGTGTGGAAAGATTTAGACCTTCCCTCTGCTGGTTCACTCCCCAGATGACTGCAACAGCCAGGTTTCTCAATTGAGGTGCAGGGGCCCAAGCCAAAGCCAGGAGCCAGGAGCCCCACCCAAGTGAGGTGCAGGGGCCCAAGCACCTAGGCCATCTTCCTCTGCCTTCTCAGGCACATTAACAAGAAGCCAGAGTGGAAGCAAAACAGCCCTCCAGAGTGGGATGCCAATGTCACAAGTGGCCACTTAACCCGCAGAGCCACAGTGCTGACTGCAAGGGACTAAACTTTTACTGTCTGTTTCCTGCTAGCTTTGGGCAGGGGGTTGGTTCTCTCACCTCTCCATCCCCCACAGCAGGTAAATTCTGAAGGTAAATTCCGTTACACCCTTTTTTAGCAAAAAATAAATGGAGGGTCAGAGGGGCCATAATAGCTCTGGGCCTTCTTGCTGGGATTGGAGCCCCTGGATCCTGACCCAAGCCTTGCTTTGTGAGCTTCTGGACTTCCTGGCCATACCCTCCAGTGTGCACATGGGGAAACCAAGGCTTAGAGTCACATGCCCGAGGGCACACAGCGCATGAGTGGCACCTCCAGAATCTGCCTTCCACACAGGAATCTTGGGACAGCTTCTGGCTGTGGGCCACTTTCTCACCTGGGAGCAGAGCTGTAGGTGATGCCTGCCCCTGGAGGATCTGAGAAGTTCTGGCATTCGTCCAGGGTCACCCAGGTTGTAAGAAGCTGTGTGTGCCTGGCCCTGGTCTTCCTGTATGGTTGTGTAGCCATCACCGCATCCAGGGTGCTGTGCCCCGGGCCAGGCCCTGGAGTCACGGTGCTGAATTAAGAAATAAGGGTCCCCCCTCCTGCCCCAGGGAAGAAGAGGCAGAATGGAAGCAGACACGATAGCATGGAGCACGGAGCACTCAGGATTCAGGTGATTTGGAGCAGGAGAGGCACAGGACTCTGCACGATGATTGGCAGGGGAGCACCCCTCAGCCCGGGAGATGGAGGGGGTCTCCCAGAGGAGGTGACAGCTCAGCCAGTCCATCAAGGACAGAGAGGATTTGGCCAGGCACAAGCCAGGGAAATGAGTCCCAGGCAGTGGGGGTCGCTAACAGCAGCCCCCTCCCCTCCTGTGCCACACCCAGCGATGCCTCTGGTTGCTTTCAGAAAGGCAGAGCAGCAGGTGTCTGTGAGTTCAGATGGTGTTCTGTGCATGAGATGGCAGAGGCCCGGTGGAGGAGGGCTCCTGGGAGCTGACTTAGGGCACAGAAGCACCTGCCAGAGGGGGCACGGGGAGCTGGGGGCAGGGGAAGGCAGCCACGGCCCCACGCTTTGTCGTTCCTCTAGAGGATGTCTGACTGTTTCTTTGAGGTACAGACCTTAGAGTGGAGCTCGTCCTTCCACCCATTGTCCCTCCGTCCCTTTGGTACATTTTGATGAGTACCTACTCTGTACTGGGCCTTGCACATACTGGTGAGGGCAAGTGAGGGCCCTGCCTGTGCAGTGCACCCAGTCCAGAGGGGAAGACTGGTGTAGCTCAGGTGATGGGATGAGTGAGTGTGAGATCAGGGGGACGGGAGGGAACGTTCTGGCACTCTGGTCTCTGTAGCCGTGGTGCTCCTGGGCTACACAGCAAGTCTTGAGGCTTTCAGTCCCAGGGCATTGAAAGGACAGAGGCTGTTTTCCTTGGGCTTGCTGGGAGAGTTCTCAGTACACATCACCCACCTGAGACCGGATGCCTGGTCAGGTCACCCCTGCAGTGTCCCTCTCAGCCAGAGCCTGTCCCCTCCTACCTCTCTGATCCCCCCTCTTTCCTCCCTGGGGTCTCCTGAGTCTCTGACTCAGAGCCTCTGGGCTCAGACCTTTGCCTGCGTGGCTTGTCTGATTAGCTTCCTGCTTTCCTCCAGATCTCAGCGTCACTTCCTGCAGGAAGTCTTCCAGGGTAGCTCATGTAATATTAACTGGGCCCATGGTACCACGCTCCATGTCCTCCAAAAAGAGAGGGGATGTGGCTTTCAACTCCCTGCCATGAGGGTTCTTCAAAAAGTTGGTGAAATGGAATTTAAAGTAAGTTTACTTTGGTGTAAAAATTGTGAAATCCACGCATAGGTTTTCAAAATGTGTATTTTCCATGAACTGGTTGAGGACACACACACCCCCCCCAGAGCAGCTCCCACCAGCTGCTGTGGGGGTGGTCTCTTGCCCACTACTGGTCTCCAGAGGAGCAACCTGGACCCATAGCTCCCCTTGCCTGGATTTCCCACAGGGCTCAGTGGAAAGAATTCAGACTTGGAGTCAGACCCAAGTGCCGAGTTTGTCTCAGCCACTTCCCAGCTGCTGAACTCCAGGCCTCTCCAAGCCTTGGTTTGCTCGTCTGTAAAATGGGCCCAATGTTCCATCAATAAGGGCATTAAATAAGACAACAGAAAGTAGTCAGGACGGGGCAATGCATGGCAGGTGCTCAGGATGGAAGCAAACTTTTGTCTGGTGGTGCTGTTTCTTGCGCCCTATAACTTCTCTATGAGACAGTCAGCCAGAGGTACCTGCCTAGTCCCCACGGCCAGGGCTGGGCCTGGAAGTGACCTCACCGTGTGTTCTCCACAGGTCCAGAATGTCCACGGAGCCTTCAACGCTCTTGGGGGAGCAGACAGGCTCACCTCCAACCGTAAGTGCCTCTGCCATGTGGCTCCCCAGGTGGCCCACAGTGGGTGGGTGGGTGGGAAGGGGCTGAGTCCTGCTCAGCAGGCGGTCAAGGTGAGCTGCCCATCCCACACCTGGCCTGTGAGGGAGGTGGGGGAAGGGAATGCCATCAGCTCATGGCAACCTAGGTGCGCCCCCGCACTGGACGACTATGAGCCACGGCCATTACTAGCCTCGGCCTTATTGCCACGGCACAGCTGAGCTGACATGATCACCTGTGACCCCACAGGGAGTGATGACGCAGCAGAGTCCGTGCTGGCTCCAAGTCACACGCACTCTGAGAACCAGGCTGCAGGTAGCCCAGGCAGGGGTGCCCACCCAGCCGCCTCCCCACCTGCCTCTCCTCCTGCCTGTGGACGTTCCCTCCCAGAGTCCTCTCCCTCCTTGGCTCTTGGCCCCTCAGCCCAGTTTAGAGACAAGGGCATGTCCCTGCAGAAGGATGTCTGTGCAGGTGTGCATGCTCACCTGCAGGTGCATGACAGATGCACACACACATGTGCGTGCACAGCCCGGGCCTGGGAGGCCTTCTGTGCTCAGGCATACCCGCCCTGGATGGGTCCTGCCGCCCAGCTTGTGTCTACTTTACCTGCTTCCTCACTCATGCTCACTTCCCCTCCTCAGAGCTCCTCTTGACAGTTTCCATGGTTAGGAATGCAGGCAGAACTCCCCTCTGTGACCTGCCCCCAGACACCTGATGGTGGTTCTCTGCAACCTTGTGCAACCCTTGTGCAGAGACATCTTCATTCTCCAAGGCCCAGAGAGCAGCTCCCCTTGGCCTTGTGTGGTTGGCATTCTTTTATTAAATACAGGGGCCAGCACTGTGGCCTAGCAGGTAAAGCCAGAGCCTGCAGCTCTAGCATCCCATATGGGTGCTGGTTTGAGTCCCAGTTGCTCTACTTCCCATCCAGCTCTCTGCTATGGCCTGCTGGAAAGCATCAGAAGATGGCCCAAGTCCTTGGGCACCTGCACCCCCATGGGAGACCCAGAAGAAGCTCCTGGCTCCTGGCTTCAGATCAGTTCAGCTCCAGCTGTAGGCGGCCGTTGGGGAGTGAACCAGCGGATAGAAGACTTTCTCTCTCTCTCTGCCTCTGCCTGCTGTAACTCTGCCTTTCAAATGAAATCTTTTTTTAAAAAAACTATTTATTTTATTTATTTGAACAGGAGAGTTAGAAACAGAGAAACCTTCCATTTGCTGGTTCACTTCCCAAATGGCTGCAACGGCTAGGGCTGGGCCAAGCCAAAGCCAGGAGCCAGGAGCTTCTTTCAGGTCTCTCACATGGGTGCAAGGTCCCAAGCACTTGGGCCATCGTCTGCTGCTTTCCCAGGTGCATTAGCAGGGAGCTGGATCGGAAGTGGAGTAGTCAGGACTTGAACCCATACCCATATGGGATGCTGGTGCTCAGGTGGCAGCTTAATCCCACTCACCCAGTGCTGGCCCCATGGTTTAGCACTCTTACATCACAGCAGGTTACTTTATTTTTCTTTATTTATTGTTATATTTTTGTTATTTATTTGTTTATAAATCAGAGAGAGATCAATCTTCCATGTGCTGGTTCACTCCCCAAATGGCTACAATGGCCAGGGCTAGGCCAGGTTGAAGCCAGGAGCCTAGAACTCTGTCCAGGTCTCCACGTCAGAGGCAGGGGTCTCAAGCACTAGGCCCATCTTCTGCTGCCTTCCCAGGTGCATTAGCAGGGAGCTGGATCAGAAGCAGAGCAGCCGAGACTCGAAGCAGCGCTCACATGGGATGCTGGCGTTGCAGGTGGCAGTGTAGGTCGCCGTGCCCATCACGGCACAATTTGTACTTGGCAGGTGTCAAGGCCACACAGTTGCCCACCTGGCAGCTCAGCGTGCTTTAGGCAGTCATTATCTTGCCCGTGAAACCATCCCGACTTCTCCCCGTGTAGTCGTTCATCGGACACACACGGTGTCTGCACTGCGCCATACCCAGTTCCTTTCCAGCTGGCTCCGTGCCCTTCCCTGCTGCCATCCCCGCAGTGAGGAGGGTGCCACAGTTTCTCCCCACTGACGAGCCATGCCCCCTTGTTTGAATGCGAATGTCTGGTAGTAAGCAAGAGTGACTGTCCCCGTGGTGGAGCTGTCCTTGTGGTTCCTGGAAGGGCAGTGAGCTGTCCCAGAGTATCCACATACACTCGCAGCCGGACACGCTGCTCAGTGCCTCCTGCTGGGCGAGCTTCGAGCTACAAAGGCCCGAGTGTGAGAGCAGATAAAGGGTGCGGACAGAGACCTCACCTGCCCTGGGGCTCGCCGTGAAAGCTATCTCAGGCTGGCTTACGTGGAAGGGAAAACACATGCAATCGGCCTCCGCCAGGCCTCCAGCCCCCAGTCTCCCTGTGGACACTGCTGCTTGTCATTCAGGTCTTAGCGCAAATGCCACCACCTCAGAGCAGCCCTCCTGCCCACCTTCCTGAGAACTCTGTCTCCTCCCTAGCTCTGTTGCTCTGAGCTGTCGCTCCAGCCAAGACATAAGCTCCATGAGCTCAGGTACGCTGCCTCGCCCTCAGCTCTGTCCCCGGACCAGCCCAGTGTCCCGTGTGTAGCAGGCGTAGGACCCCTGGGGAGAGAGGATCAGCCATCATGCGTTGGAGGCCGCTGCGCTGCCAGGTGGCAGCAGTGTGGCGATGAGGACCTTGAACTCCAGGACCCTGTTCCACAGTCTCAGCAGAGGCATTGCACTCCTCTAAGCCCCATTGATGTGGGCTGCTGGTTTACAGATGCAGAAGTGGTTGTCTGATGCAGCGGTTAGGTTGCCACTTGGGGGCGCTGGCATGCCCTCTGTGAGTCCTTGCTGTCTGGCTGCCTGCTGACCCTACCATGGGAGGCAGCAGATAATGGTCGCCACCGTGTGGGAGACAGCCTGAGTTCCAGGCTCCTGGCTATGGCCTGGCCCAGGCCTAGCTGTTGCAGATATTTGGGGAGTGAGTCAAAGGATGAAAGTTCTTTCTCTCTCCTCCCCCCTTTCTCTCTCTCCTGCCTTTCAAATAAAAATAATTTTTTTAAAGTTTACATCAATATAAATAAATAAATACAAAAGCAGATTGCAGCTGTGTGTTGATAACTGCTGAAGCCGGGAGCTCATGGTACGGCCCCTGTTTATGTTTGAGTTGTTGCTTAGTGAGATTTAGGAAGGGATGGAGGGAGCGGGAAGGGAATGTGGACCAGGTTGGACCAGCAGACTCTAGGAACGACAGCTCACCAGGGCTCCGCGAGGATGGGGTTTAGCGTGGTGTCTCCAGTGGGCACTTGACAGGTTGCATCAAAGGCCTCCAACATGGCCATGGCCCTTGAGCCGTCTGTTCTACTCCTAGGAGATCATCAAGGGAGGGCGTGAAGATCTACACAAGTTGTGTCCGTTGGGTCATTGTGAGTGAACAAGAGTGCAAGGAACCATGTTGTGGAGCCACTGTTGGGGTTGGTTGTGTGCATGGCCGCAGGCACCGACACCAGGGCTGCCAAATGTCCCATGCTGAGCCCTGGGACCGTCGGGCAGCAGGCGTGGACTGAGCCTGTAGGTCAGGCACCGTGCTAGATGCTGGGGATGTGGAGTTCAAGAAAATAGACTCTCTCCAGAGCTTGCAGCCCTTATCTAGGGTCTGAAAAGCAGCAGTTCTTGGAGAAGAGTGAAGTGAGATTCTGTTGGCTACACAAATGTGCATACCCGCCTTAGACGGGGCTTAGCAGGAGCCACAGCCGTCCCTGGATGACTTTCCTTTGTGATCACCTGCGTTTCATACAGATTCTAACGTACACACTCCAGGTGTGATTTGGGGAGGACATCCATTCCTCCTTTCCTCCGTGTCTGTCACCCAGAGCGACAGGCATTGGAGAGGGAGGTTTGCCGAGTCTGAGCCCTACCCTAGCCCCGTCCAGTGGGACTCCCCAGGGAGCGGGTGCAGGTGGTCTGAGCCCCGCTGAGAACCGTAGCAGGGTGCAGCAGAGAGGGGTCGGGGTCTTCATAGACTTAGCTCCTGGGCTGCAGAGCTTTTCCGGGTCTTCAGAGGAATCCACTCAAAACAGTTCAGGAAGCCCGGTCACCGCTTCCTGAGAGGCAGTGCTGGCAGGAAGAGGCAATGGGGGGGGGGGGGTGCCAGGGCCTGGAATGTTCCCTCCCTCCCACCCCTCTTACAGAAGGCACACGTGTGCGGGGACCCAGGACTGACTGGCCAGTGAGATCAGAACTGGAACCCGCAGGAGTGAATGCCCGTGTTTTACTTCTGTGCCTCCAGACTCGAGAGCCGAGAAGGGAAAAATAATAGATGGGCTTGAGGCTCTCTTAGCCCCCCAGGGGCCTGGCAGGAGTCATACCTTCCCGGGCAGCGCTTGACTGATTCCGCTTGCCTCATACTTATCAGCAGCTGATTCATCCATTCATGCCCCTGTTCATTCATCCAGGAAGCGCTTGCCACCGTCCACTCTGTACCAGGCCCTGCGCGGGGCTCTGGGGACAGGCGGATGAGTAAGGCTCGGCCCATGCCCTCATCACCCCCGTCCACTCAGGGGAGGAGCAGTGAGAGGGCTACCGTGGAATGTGGCAGAGCTGAGCCAGGGGGAGCGCTGACCTGCTACTGATAAGAAGTGGGGGAAGCCATCCATTCTTCATAGATGCAGTGCTGGTGGTGGGCTCTTCCTTTTCAAAACTCAAACCCGGGGGCAGGCATTGGGAGCAGGGGTTAAGACGCCGCTTGGGAGTCCCACACCTCATTTGGAGTGCCTGGGTCTGATTGCAGCATCCTGGGAATGTGCACCCTGGGAGACGGCAAGTGATGGCTCAAGGTCTCGGATCCCTGCCACCCACATGGCTTCAGCCTGGCCCAGCCCAGGTTCTTGCAGGCATTTGGAGAGGAAAGCAGAAGATGAATGATCTATATGTGTGTGTGTGTGTGTGTGTGCACGTGCGTGCCTTTCAAATACAAAAGGAAGTGCTGGTTCAAGTCCCAGCTGCTCCACTTCTGATCTAGCTCTCTGGGAAAGCAGTAAAAGATGGCCCAAGTCCTTGGACCCCTGCACCCATATGGGAGACCCAGAAGAAGCTCCTGGCTCCTGGCATCAGATAGGTGTAGCTCCGGCCTTTGAGGCCAATTGGGGAGTGAACCAATGGATGGAAGACCTCTCTCTCTGCCTCTCCTTCTCTCTCTCTGTAACTCTTTCAAATAAATTAATAAACCTTAAAAAATACAAAAGGAAAATAAATAATTTTTTAAAAGAAACAGCAATCCCAGTTTATTTCCAAAGCAAGAATCTGAACAATACCAGGAGGTGCACAATGAAGTGGAGCCTTTCTCAAACTCTGCCTCTTCCTCCCCAGGGATAGAGCTGCTCGCAGGGCCTCGGGGACAGGTCACTCTTACAGCTGCTCACGCCCGTCTGAAGAGTCTCTTCCCCATCACCAAAACCTGCCATGCCCCTGCTCCCTGGCTGGGCTCCTATCCTCTAACCACACCTCTCAGGGAGTCTCCTCTCCCAGTGGCCACTGTGCTGTTGGGCATTGGGCTGCTAACAGAATTTTGGTGTCGTAGGCAGCACAGGAGGAACGATCCTGGCAGACGGGGTTTCTCCTCTGAGTGGGGAAGGAATGGGGAATGAGCCCCCTGGCGATGCCAGCCAGATTTTAGAACTGAAATGACCTAGCAAGAGCTATAAGGCAGGCCATGGCCCTCCACCTTCACCTTGCTGCCTCCTTCCCACAGCCCTGGCCTCCCACGACTACATCCTGAAGATCGTGCCCACAGTTTACGAGGACAAGAGTGGCAAGCAGCGATACTCGTACCAGTACACAGTGGCCAACAAGGTATGCTGGTGGTGCTCTCGCCAAGCGGTGTGCAGCTGCGCCCTCTGCTGGCCCAGGGCGGAGGTGCCAGGTGGCTGTTCCTCAGCTGTTCCTTTTAGGAAGCTCCCTGGGGGACCCTGTCCTGCAGGGCTCTGTCTCCAAGCGAAGACGGGAGACCCAATCCCTGCCATCAGTCAAGGGGAGGCTTCTAACCACAGGCAGAATGGGATCTGTTTGAGAAGGAGCAGGCAGGGAGGCTTCCCCGCAGGTCCCATTGGTTGCAGACCTGCACACTCAGACCCCCAGCTGGTCAGCACACAACAGCACTCTCTAGGCAGAAGCACTCGGCCCAAGTCACAAGGCAGTGGATCCCACCAGGATGACTGTTGCTCTGTCGATTGGCAGAGAGGTCCCAACCCCGCCCCAGCACTCAGAGTCATGGAGAAGTGCCAGGCCTCAGTGAGCACCAGGGCCGGGCCAGGGCCGATGGAGTGAGGGGACCCAACCATCAGTGATTTGCAGCTGACAGCCACCAGGATGCTCCTTCTCCCTCTGTCCCACGGCTGCTAAACCCCCTGTGGGGGGCCCATTATTCAGGTCACAGTAACAGGAGGGGGAGGAGCTGCCCCTAATGGAGTCCACACCGTGGACCTGCTCAGCTCTCTGCCTCCATCAGCTTTCTCAACCACCATGTCAGAGCTGGCACCGGGACAGTGGCCGTCACCACTGGTACAGATTTGACCCCGGAGGCACAGATGGGGGTCGTGGAGGTATCAAGTCGCCAGGTGCAGATAAGCACAGGATCCGCCTCGGGCTCTTGGTCATATCACCCGCTCGCTCTGAACCAGGGGCTGTTGGGTCTGCCCACCCCGGGGTGACATGGGTGCCTCTGCTGTAACCCTCCCTGGACTGGTGTTCCGGTGTAGCCTTCCGAGGGGAGACCCGAGGGCATCTCGTGGTCACCTGCCAGCACTGACAGCCCAAGCCAAGAGGACACAGGGGCAGTGCAAGCAGAAAGAGCCGGGACTCCAAGCCACACTGCCAGCCCACAGTTCAGCTCTGTCCCTCGCTGACTGTGTGACCTGAGACGCATCACGTAACGCCGTGTGCCTCAGTTTACTGAGCCTGCTACCCACGGTATAAGGTGCCATCCACCGAGGCACTGTTTCAGAAACACCGGGCTCGCCAGGGTGGCTCTGGGTAAAGGATAACCTGCTGCTGCTCGTTCCCATGTTCCCACTCCTTGTCTGCATCCTGTGACTGTGGGGTGCGACCCAGGGAGTTGCTCTCCCCAGAGAGTGAGCTGCCTTCGCTCAAGGCTCCTTCCCCGTAGGCTCTGGCAGGGCCCCAGCCAGCAAAACCGCTTGTTCAGTGTTCTCCCAGGCCCCGGCCGCAGCGTGCCCTTGGGAGCAAGCAGCAGCCGCCCTCGGCGCCATCCACAGAAGCAGCCAGAACTGCCTGGGCTGGGGGGGGGGGGGGGGGCTGGCGGTTCAATTGGCTCTCCTGTTGTTGTGGACAAGAGGGCACGGCCCAGAGGTTTCCAGCACTCTGAAATGGCCAAACAGGAGAGAGAGTCCACAGACGGTCCCTCCCAGGACCCAAGGGTTCAGATGGGGTGCCGTGGTCATGGCCCCGGATCAGCCTCCTGGTCCTTGCTGTGTGCTTTCTCCGGCACCTTGGCTTTGGCCTTGCACTCCTGACTGTTGTTCTTCCTCTGGAAGCTGGTGCACTCCCCCATGGGCTTCACCCTCACGCACGTGCACCCACGGAACTCCTGCTGGCCCGCTGTGTGCCTCGGGGCATCTTCCAACGGCCCTGGGGACACCTGGCCGCTCGTGCTCGTCCCTGCATGGCCCCCTGTCCCACACGGGTGTCTGCCTCCTGCTCTGAGCCTCTCACTCGGGGCCCCCAGCAGCCGGGACGGGACCAGCATGGCGGAGGTGCTCACCAGCTGTTGTCGAGTAGATGAATGGGTTTTGTGTGGCACAGGATGAAAGGGAGGGAACAGGCCTTAACTCAGGCTGAGCCGGAGACCACACATTGCCTCTTACATCCCTGTGTTCCAATTTCTCTTTTGATCTGGAGCCACTTACAGGTTGCAAGGCCAATTTCCAAATAACCGAAGGGGTCCAAAACACCCCCAGCAGTGTTGCCCACCTGAATGTGGATGGCAGGGTTAGGGCTGTGGGGTAGGGGTGTGAGAGGGGCCGGTGGAGTCTGCCTCTGTGGGGGAGGAGGGAGAACGGCCTTTCTCCAGAACGGTTTCCCGCTCCCAATCCCCAGGACTCATGGTTTGTGCCTCTGACGCTCAAATCCCCTGCCTGTCCCCACCCTAGGAGTACGTGGCCTACAGCCACACAGGGCGCATCATCCCTGCCATCTGGTTCCGCTACGACCTGAGCCCCATCACGGTCAAGTACACCGAGAGACGGCAGCCACTGTATAGGTTCATCACCACGGTGAGTGACCCGGGGCACCTGCTCTCCCTGAGACCGGGCAGGGCCTGCAGGGGGGGGGGGGGGGGGGGGGTGGTGGTGGTGGCTCCAGCCCCGAGGAAGCTGAGCAGTGTAATCAGGAACACGCCTGTGTCAAGGTCGGTTCATCCAGAGACACCTTCCGGGGGAAATGGCACGAGAGCCATCCGGTCCTGCAGCAGGTCGTACAGCTCCTCTTCGTGATGTCCTCCCTCTCTTTATTTTTATGGGAATTATTCTTAGCCACCTTTATCCTGTTCTGTGGAAATTTCACAGTGAAGATGTAACTTTTTGTGTTTTTAACTGTGCCAGGTTTCCAGTTGTAGCTGCTTATGTGGTCAGGTTTTTTCTTTCTTTTTTGCCTGCTTTCTTTCTTTTCTTTATCTTTATCTGATCTTATTTTGGGGTGGTTTTTTCTTCTTCTTCTTTCTCATCCAGCTTTCTCTAGGGCAGCTTCAGGCTGATGTCACTTTTATGCAGATCAGCAGATCAGATTATTTCTGTCGCAGGTACTGTTTCCTGGTCTTGCATTCAGAACTCCCTAGGAGGTCACAGTGCATTGCTTCATACCCCAGACCCAGGGAACCCCGAGTAAGCCAGAGTCAGCTGCCATAGAATTCCCAGGCATCTCTGTCTTTGCCTGCTTTTAATAATGGCTCGTAATCAGTGCTCTTTCATTCCCTGCTGTACCTCGGTCTGTGCTAGTCAGGCCTCTGTCACAGAAGAGAAGGAACCATCCTTCGTGCTGGCGTTCTGGGTAAGGAAGTCTCAGGCACGGCTGCATCCAGCCACCAGCATCAGGAATGGGGCTCTCTGCGTTTCTTTTTCACCTGCTTTCCTCTGCCCTGGCTTCCTCCCCAAATAGAACTTATCAATACAAACTGCAGCTTTCTCAGGAATTCCACCCCACACCCCAGAAAGGACGGTGCTCTCACCGGCCCGTGCTTGTGG
Source organism: Oryctolagus cuniculus (assembly GCF_051225735.1). NCBI lineage: Eukaryota > Metazoa > Chordata > Mammalia > Lagomorpha > Leporidae > Oryctolagus > Oryctolagus cuniculus. Next base: position 60,866,039 of record NC_142872.1, read on the forward strand.
CTTGGGGACCTGGAGTGCTCTGCTTGGCCAGGCCTGGGTTTCACACCCCCTCTCGAGCCAGCCCCATCCAGCCCTCAGGGACAAAGACTGTGAGGGATGGGATCCTCAAGAGAAAACCAGGGGCCTGTTGGTAGAAGAGGCAGGAGGAGGTGCGAGGAGGCAAAGCAGTCGCTTGCTCAGGACCAGGCCTTCACCTTCTGATCTGCGACACAGGCGTGACCGGCCCTCCTTCTGCAGCCTCCCAGGCTTGGAGGCACCCAGTGACCAAGAAGGGAGGCGCTGTTCACACATATAAAGAGCCCGCTGGGTGCAGAGTACGCCCTAAGTGTGGGGCTTATCTGAGTCCTCCAGCAGCTTTCTGCTGTTCTCTTTGACTACATAGAAGTCGGAAACTTGCATTCAGCAGATGATGCCTGTCACATAAAGTGGAAATACCACACGCAGTTGGGCAATGACATTTGTCAATCAAACATATGTGAAAGGAGTAACGTTCAGAATTTACATGCGAAGGACCTCAGGGCCGGCATTTGGTGCAGTGGTTAAACCGCCACTTGGGATGCTGGCATCCCATGTGAGACCGCCGAAGTTCAAGTCCCAGCTTTGCTCCCAATTCCCACATGGGAGACCAGATTGAGTTCTAGGCTACCAGCCCCATCCTGGGCCAGCCCTGGCTGTAATAGGCATTTGGGGAGTGAATCAACAGATAAGAGATCTTTATCCATCTGTCCCTGTCTCTCTGCCTTAATAAATCTTTTTTTAAAAAACATTAAATAATGAGAGAACTTATATGAAACAAACAAGCAACTAAGCCATCAGAAAGAAAAATGGGCAGAGACTGAGGACTTGTCTGTCACAGAAGACACCATTAGCTATGACAGGGAACCCAAGTTCACGGGCAGTCAGAGGAGTGAACTGCAGCTCAGTCCCATCAAACTGACAGAAACCAAACCTGCCGCTGCAGAGACCAGGAAGATGTGAGGCTGGTGTGCAGGCACATTTGGTCTGGCCACTCTGGGGGGAGATGTGGAACCCCTTTGGCTCCCAAAGCCAGGGGATTTATGTTGTTCTCTGAGACCCCACAGGATGGTACACCCACAGGTGGGTTGATGCTGAATCTTTCTTTTAAGATTTATTTATTTATTTGTTTGAAAGAGTTACAGAGAGAGAGGGAAAGATGGAGAGATCTTGACACTCCCAAGTGGCCACAGTGGCCAGAGGTGAGCTTTAGCCAGGTCTCCCACATGGGTGGCAGGGACCCAAACACTTGGGCCATCTTCCACTGCTTTTCCTAGGCTCGTTAACAGGAAGTTGGATCTGAAGTGGAGCAGCCGGGACTCGAACCAGCACCCATGTGGGATGCCGGCGCTCCAGGAGACAGCTTTACCCGCTATGCCACAATACTGGTCCCTGGGTGCTGATTCTTACTTGGGTTTTCTGCTGCACACCCACAAGAAGCCACAAGTAGGCGCCCTGGTGCCTCCGTGCAGATGTAGCCTGCTCCACAGAGGCCCTGGGGTCTGTAGCACCAACAGCAGCGGAGAAAGCCCCTCTGCCACACTCACTGAAGGGTTGGAAGCCTCTTCTGTGTCCCCTTCCAGTTGGCTGGGCATGGGGATCACTGCGTCGGCCACAAGCCCTGTCCTCTAGCAGCTCCAAGGTCCCCGGGGCAAATGGTTGAGCACGCAGAAAGCTGCAGTCCCATCCAGCATGAACCCACATGCTGGCGTGGACCTGGTGCAGCAGTGCAGAGAGGAGAGCACACCTGCTCTATCAGGAAAGCTCTAGAAGGGACCTGGGAGATGGGCCTTGCAGAGTGAGGAGAGCGTGTGCACAGAGAGGCCCCACAGATCGAGGCTTGTGAAAGCCCCAGGGCCTCCTTCAACAGTTCAGGGACCCCCACTGACTACTGAGAGCTGGAGGTCCCAGGAAGCCAGTTGGGCAGACCCTTTTTTTGTCACCCATGCCCCATTGAGGCCTTTTCCTTCTCCTCCCCTTGGCCACTGGCCTGTCCCCCGTCTCTGCCTTTGAGTGAGGGCCAATGACACCAGGCTGCTGCAGGCAGCAGTGTCTCAGTGCCTCCATCTTGGTGGCCACAGCAACAGCGGAGTCAGCCCTGAGTGAGGCAGCTGGCTGTCCCTGGCAGATGGCGTCACCATAGGGTTTTCAAAGGCCCTGCCTTGTCCCGAGGCTGCAGATGTGGGGATGACGCTCACGCTCAGACACAGTCATCCACACGCAGCATGGACGGAGAGCCTTGGTGGCTGGGGTGGGGCTGGGGTGGGAGCGCGGGCACCTGCTGTGGCTTCTGTTTCCCTCACACACTTGTGTGCAAAGCCCTCAGGCCCCAAACAAGGGCCTCTGCAAATAGCCCCTGAGAGAGGCTGCTCCTGAAGAGGGGGCTTAGGCCAGCAAGTGGGTGTGTGGGAGGCAGCTGCGGGTGGGCAGGAATGAGGGGGAGGTGGGGCGAGGCGTTCCCGGGATGAAGCCCCCACTTGCTGGGGGTTGGCCCTCCAGGGTGTCAGTGTCTGGGATGGCCTTGATTGTCCCCTGCCTGAGCAGGTTCTCCTCCTGGAAGTCAGGCTGCCCCGAGCTCTTCTCTCTGGGTTGCAGGGCACCTGGCTCACCCACGCTTCGTGCTCTCCCAGCAAATTCCCTCCCCACCCCCCAAAGGGGCCAAGCAAACTGTTGGCCAGTGTGCAAGTGACTGCCTTCTGCATCCCGCCTTCCCGCCCTCCCACGCACGCACATCTGTCCCCTGCCGCTTGCTGAGGCTCCCTGTTGGAGATAAGTGGGCTGTGCTGACAGATGGGCCGGCTTCCCAGGTGTCAGATCTCTTGCCTTGTGTGTTGTGTGGTCTGTTTTATTTGTGGGGGAGGGGGTAGGTGGAAAGAGCCAGAAGACCCAGAGTCCCAAATTGAGGGCGGAACGACAGGTTTTTATTTTTATTTTATTTTATTTTATTTTGCCCACCAAAAAGTACTGGGTGGCAAGGACATGTCCCTGCTAAGTGCCACTCAGAACCATGCCTGGAGCATCGTGCAGCTCATTGAGCTCAAGTGGTGCCCTGGACCCTTGGCTGAGGCTCAGCCTGGGTTGCTGCTGTAAGCCCCGCCCACCAGCCTCCCCCTCCCGAAGCTTTCCTGGTGGGTGAAGTCATCCCCAAGCCTAATGATGGCACATCACTGCAGTTCCCCAGGCCGATTAGACTTCTGTGTCCCCAACAGCCATACAGGGCCTGACCTGGATGGAGGCACTCAGCTGTACCCATGGCAGCTGCTTTAAGATGTGTTGATAGGGCTTTCCTTCCTAAGCACCTCTCTGTGCCAGGTCGTCTTAACACGGGCCCTCCGTGAGCCTCCCCGAGGCCCTGCAAGCTAGGAGAGCTTGTGCCTGTTTTGTCTATGAGTTTAACTGAGGCTTAGCGACTGGAGAAAATGATCCAACAACACACAGAAGTAAGTGGCAGGCCGGGGCTTGGACGCCAGTGCCTGTCTCTGCAACATCGCCAGCCCCTCACCCTGGCTTGGGAGCCCCTGGCTTCTCCATGCACCCCAGAAAAAGGCAGTAGTAGCAGAGCCCCTTGAGGTCACAGAGCCCCTGGCAGGACCCCAGGGGTCATTTGGTCCAGTGACTTCCTCCCTGGGAATCAGGAAGAGATTCTCTAGCAGGCACAAAGTGATGCTGGGAGCAGCCGTGTGAAATCGTGGCTGCTGGCTGCAAACTGAAAAGAAGCGAGCCGTGCGTCAGGCTGCCTGGCGGATGTTTGCCGGTTTCCTGCCCAGATCGCAGCACCGAGTGTTCATCTCTTTGGCCTTCCACAAGCGTTTTGCCAGAAACAAAAAGCAGCAGGTGCCCACAGGTGGGGGAGCCTGGGGTATCTAGAAGGATGGACAGGAGACAAATTCGACTGAGGTTTTACCCACGACTGTGGAGCGAGTTGGGAACTGCGCCTTGCACAGCGCACTGTAGGCAGCCTGGACTCTCTCCTCTGCCCCCACCTACCCTACCCAGGCCTTCCTCGGTGGGCCTCTCCTGTCTGGACTGGGAGAGTGGGCCTTAGCCATCCCTGCTGCAGTGCTGGTGGATGATAAGTAGAGGCTAAGCGGTGAGCATCCAGAGGGGGAGGGGGACACCTTGGTCCCCAAGACACTGTCCATCCTCCAAGGACGGGAACAGAGCCCAGGTCAGGAGCTCCACGATTCAGGTGTGGAAATGCCTGAAAAACTCCTGTTCTGATCCTTGTGGGGCGTAGGAGCTAAAATAGATCTTCCAAAGGTTGTGTACCAGAGGCAAGTGGATCCAGCTGGGTCTGCACCCGGAGCTCACGCCCCTGCTGCTTGCCTTTCTTTTTCTATTTGAAAGGCAGAGTTAGAGAGAGAGGGGAGGAGACAGAGAAATCTTCCATTTGCAAGGGCTGGGGCTTGGCCAGGCCAAAGCCAGGAGCTCCATCCAGATCTCCCACGTGGGTGGCAGGATCCAAACACTTGGGCCATCCTCCACGGCTTTCCCAGGCGCATTAGCAAGGAGCTGGATTGGAAATGGAGCAGCCGGGACAGGAACCAGTGCCTATATGGGGATGCCAGCATCGTAGGCGGTGGCTTAACCCACTGCGCCACAACCTGCTTCTCCAAGGCAGGTTCTAGGGTGTACAAGGAACGTCAGACAGAGCTGGCTTTTTTTTATTGGCCACACAGCTTCTTACTTCATAAACTCTATGGGTGGGGTGGGGGGTCCCTAATTTCAGGATATCTGATATTTTAAAATTAAAATGGTTTTAATTTTTATTTTATTTATGTGAAAAGTAGAGAGACAGAGCTTTCCCATCTGCTGGTTTGCTTCCCAAATGCCCCCAACAGCTGGGGCCGTTCTGGTCCAAACTCAGGAGCCCAGAACTCAATCCAGGTCTCCTACACGGGTGAAGACTATCACCTCCTGCCTCCCTAGGTGCACATTAGCAGGAAGCTGGACTAGAAAGAGGAGCCAGGACTTGAACCCAGGGACCCTGGTGTGGGATGCGAGCACTTCAGGCAGTATGGTAACTGCCGCGCCAATGCCCACCCCAGCGTATTTGATTTTGGATGGAGAGAGCACGTAGATGCAGAAGTCCTCGGTACAGGGAGAGAGCCGGTGCGAGGGTCTTCAGGCCAGGAGGGAAGCAAGGTATCTAGCAGGGAAAGGCCTCTGGCAGACCCCCAGACCTGAATTCCAGCAGTCCTTGCTTGGGGCTGTGTGACCTTGGACCAGCCTCTCCCTCTCTGAGCTCTGTCCCATCATCTGAGCAATGGTGGTTAGCCAGCAAATGCAAGGATTGAATGAGAGGGCAGAAGTAAGAACTGAGGCAGGCCCGGCACATAGTAGGTACTCAACCAAAGGGGAGGGGGTTGGGGGGTATTTTGCAGCTCTGGGCATTATGTAAGTGGCGGGGAAGGGGGGCTCCACTCGCCCCAGGCCTGTGGGAGGAGGTGATGGTGAGAGCGCTGGGTGGAGATCACCACACCCTCCCCCTCCACTCCTCAGCCTCCCAGAGCCCAGTCATCAGCTCCCCTTCCGCAGCCGCCCCCGCCTCTGCCCGCACTGCGGGGCTGCTCTCATCCGCGGCTCCAGCCAGTCTGCCGCCCCTGCCATGTGATGGGCCTCCATTCATTATTTATTTCCTCAGACTGCGCCTTTTCCACCAGCTTTGAAAGCTGAGCTGAGTGGATCAGGAAAGTGAATGAGCAGTTCCCGGACACCCAGGGTCCCGCAGGCAGCTGGACAGCAGCCGTCTTGGGCCTCACAGCAGGCCCCATTTTCCAGATTGGAGAAACTGAGGCTCAGAGAGGTGACCCTGGCTTTCCCGGGCCCGGGTTGGGGAGCTGGGCTTCCACCCCAGGAGTGTTTACTCTGTGCTCCGGGCCCACAGGCAAGGAACCGGGTAGGCAGCCGTCCGTGCCCGTGGAAAAACAGGCGCTGGGTGCCCCGGCCGGTGTGGTCAGAACACATCCTTGCCGTATCACAAGGAGCCGAGAGCTGTAATTGAAATGTAAGGCACACCGCTTTTGCGTTAGGTAAACTGACTTGCTTGTCGTCACAGTGGACGGCTGGGAAGCAGCCAAGACCACAGGGAGGACAGCGCTGGCTGGGAGCAGAGGCGACAATGGTGACTTCTGCTGGGCGCCCATGGAGGTGCTGTACTCAGGCTCACTGTAGCCTGGAGGTCACGTTGTCCTTGCTGTCACTGAGCAGGGCAGGGCTGCTCGCACTGGCTGGGGTGGCCCTGCCTGGCTGAGCTTGTCCCCTGCCGTGGGGGCTGATGGGGAGATTGATGGGCAGCAGTGAGGGCCGGGGGTCAGGCCACGGGTGCTCTCACTCTGCGTCACAATAGTCCTGAGGGGCGAGGAGCAGTCTTGTTTTTAAAATGAAGGAACCCAAGGCACAGGAAGTGGGGGGCCACAAGGGCATGTGAGTGGGGTGAGTCCAAGCCAAGTTCTGCCACTCTCAAAGCCAAGCCCTCTCTGTGACAGCACAAGGCCCCCTGCACCCCTGGGCCTCCCGGCACTGCCTCCCCCAGCTCCTGGTCGACACCCCCGGGAGTGTGCGTCATTCACTCCCTGTCAGACCCACCCCCTCGTCTTCTGTCACTCACTCCCTGCCCCCTTCCCTTCGGCACTCAGGCACAGGGCACTGGGGAGACACGGTGCCTTCTACCCGCACCCCTGCCACCTGGGCAAAGACCCAGAGCCGCTCTGGCCTGAAGGGCTTTGCCCCAGCAGGATGCCCGTCATCACTGATGCTGCTCGGCACTGCCCCGAGGAAGCGCTCAGTCCGGGCCTCAGCTTCCCGGTCTGTGTTATGGGTTGCTGTAAGGGCTTCACAGGGCAGCTGCACAGAACCTACCTGCAGTGCCTGGGATGCCCTTGCTGTCCTGCTCATCTGTGAGTTGACTTGTCCCCTGCCTCGAGTGCCAGCCGGAGAGTGGAGGTACTCTCCCAGGGCCTGCCTGTCCTGGGAGAGTAAGTGGTGTTTTGCCCATTTTTCCAATCAAAGTGGTTCTCAGAGAGGTTTAGAAAATTCCAGATCTTAGGACCCAGCATTGTGGCACAGCAGGTAAAGCCACTGCCTGCAATGCTGGCATCCCATGTGGGCGCTGAGTTGAGACCCAGCTGCTCCGCTTCTGATCCAGCTCCCTGTTAATGGCCTGGGAAAAACCGTGAGAGATGGTGCAAGTATTTGGACCCCTGCCCCACACATGGGAAACCTAGAAGAAACTCCTGGCTTTGACCAACTGTGGAGTGAACCAGTGGATAGAAGATTCTCTCTCCTTCTCTCTCTCTCTCTCTCTCTCTCTCTCTCTCTCTCTCTCTCCCCCTCCCTTTTTCCCTCCCTCTCTCTTCCCCTCTTTCTCGAAGTGACTTTCAAAGAAATGAATCTTTAAAAAGGAAAAGAAAATTCCAGGCCTTAGCAACAAGGTCGCAGCCCTCTGGTCGACTGGAAGATGAGATTAGGTCATTTCCTGAGCACCTGCTAAGTGCTAGGCATCCCACAGGTGTTTTCTGCAGTATGGCAATCAGCAAGGTAGGGCTGGCTTTCCCACTGAGCTCCCCCACAGCTAGCGTGAGTGAGTGACAGGCCTCAGCCTGCCGCAGCAGCAAAACCCCTGAGGACTCCCCAGCTCTCACTGCACCCCCGCCCCACCACGTCCAAGAAGGTGTGCACCTCCCTGTCATGCCATTGGCACCCCCAAAGAAGCCTGGTTCTCCCCGCCTTCCTGCACGCAGAACAACATGTGGGAGTTCTTTGCTTTATCTCCCAGAGTGTTTTTGTTTTGTTTGAGAGAGACGGGGAGAGAATTCCCATCCACTAGTTCACCCAAATACCTATAGCAGCCATGGCTGAAGCCGGGAACTGGGACCTCAGTCCAGGTCTCCCACGAGGGTGGCAGGGACCCAATTATTTGAGCCATCGCCATTGTCCCCCATGGTCTGCATTAGCAGGAAGCTGGAGTCAGGAGCTGGAGCTAGGAGTCAAATGCAGGCACTCAATGTGGGGTGTGGGTATCTGAACAGCCAGGCTGAACACCTGCTCCCATCCTGCATCAAATAAGCTTTATCATAGGTATGTGTACATAGAAAAATACATAGCACGTATGGAGTTGGATACTATTCCCACTTTCTGGCGTCCACTGGCGGCCTTGGAATGTGTCCCCTGCAGCTGAGAAGGGACTGCCTATGGCAGCAGTGGGCAGGCCCCCGGAATCCCCTCAGCTTGGAGGGACCTCCATGGAACGTGCCAGGATTTCCTCCAACACACAGAGCCCCTCCATTGACCAGTGGCCAGCCTCTTCAACAGATACGGAATAATGGGGGCACACATTTTTGAATCAAGTTCAGTGGCATCAGTGCACACACATAGGAGCTCAGCTTGGGGCCGAGAGCCACTCGCTCTGTGACCAAGGCTGACTGCTGCCGGTGCCTCAGTCTCCCCATAAGCCGTGTGTTTTCTTGTGTACCCAACACATGTTTTGTCTCCCCCTGCTCGAGGCTTCAGTGAAAGAAGACTTCAGACCCGGTGCCAGGTGTCTGTGAGTCACAGAGAGTTGGGTTCCAAACTGTGTGTAGATGAATACAGATTGTGTGTGTGTGTGTGTGTGTGTGGTTATTTTTTATTTTTTGCTCCATTGCACTTAAGTCATATTTTCCTATCCTATGAGCCAAGCTCTAAAAGCATTTTGCGGTATAAAATCTCCCATCATCTGATCCACTCTACCGAAATAAACCGCTCCCCTGCCGTCATCGTCCCTGAAAAGTGCCACTGCGTCATGCGCTGAGGCTGGCGGGGGAGCCTCGCCCACTGCAAAACACTTCAGCATAATCCCCCCAGCGCCTGCTATCCGATGCACTCGCTGGGGGGCTGCTCCGGTTTCTTGGGCTGTTATTACTGGAATGCCAGCTGCTCCACTTAGAACTCGCCCGTACAGAGCCGCTCTGTCTGTCCTGGGCCGTGCAGGCCTCTGCTTAGCTCATCCCATGGAAATGCCATTTAAAAAATAAACACCAGGTCCATTCACCCATCCCTCTTGCCTTCGCTCTCCTGGCCTCCCACCACTTGGCACCCATTAAGGCACTGCCATCTCCCAGAGTCCTCCAGGGGTTGCACGTCACCGGCTGGCTCTCTTCCCACCGCTCCCCTGTGGCTCCTAGCAGTCTTGGAGGGCCTGTGGGGGCGGGGGCGGAGGCGAGGGAGCTTCCTGACTCCTGTGGACATTGAATTCATTCTTTGAAGTCCTGAGTAAGTAATCTATAGGCCATCAGATGTTGAGTTTGATAAGTCATCAGTGAAGTTTAAGTTTAGCAACTTCAATACAAAGTTGGTACAGGTGCTCCTCGACTTACGATGGGGCCACACCCAGATAAGTCCATTATGCTGAAAACATCCTAAGTCAAAAATGCATCGAGTCATCATGGCTTAGCCTAGCCCACCTTAAACAGAACACTTGCACATGACCCTGCACTTGGGCAAATACCACCTAACTCAAACTCTACTTAATAGTAAAGTGTTGGAGCCAGCACTGTGGTATAGCAGGTAAACCCGCTGCCTGCAGTGCTGGCATCCCATATGGGCGCCAGTTCAACGCCTGGCTGCTCCTCTTCTGATCCAGCTCTCTGCTGTGGCCTGGGAAAGCAGTGGAGGATGGCCCAAGTCCCTGGGTCCCTGCACCCACGTGGGAAGATCCGGAGGAAGCTCCTGGCTCCTGGCTTTGAATCAGTGCAGCTCCAGCCATTGTTGCCAATTGGGGAGTGAACCAGCAGATGGAAGATTTCTCTCTCTCTCTCTCTCTCTCTCTCTCTCTCTCTCTCTCTGCCTCCCCTTCTTTCTCTGTGTAACTCTGACTTTCAAATAAATAAAAAGTTTTAAAAAAACAGTAAAGCGTTGAATATCTCACATGATTTGTTGATTATTGTGCTGGACATGAGACATGGGCACACTTCTACACCATTGCAAAGCAAAAAAATTGTGAGCCAAATCATTGGGGTTCTTTTTTAAAGATTTTATTTGTCTATTTGAGAGGCAGAGTTACCGACTAAGAGACAGAGAGAAAGGTCTTCCATCTGCTGGTTCATTCCCCCAAATAGCTGTAATGGCCAGAGGTGAGCCGATACGAAGCCGGGAGCCTGGAGCTTCCTCCAGGTCTCCCATGCGGGTGCCAGGCCACAAGCAGAGAGCTGGGTTGGAAGTGGAGCCACCAGGACATGAGGCCGGCACCCATATGGGATGCCAGCACCTCAGGTGAAGGCTTAGCTTACTACGCCACAGCACCGGGCCCTAAACTGAACTATTGTAACCCAGGAACAAAATGTAATTCAATTGGGTGGGCATTTTGTACCTGCAATGCCACAGAATGTCATGTTAAGACGACAGTCCCTGAAATTTTAAACCTCACTTTGGCCACTTGCTGTGGCACTGGACAAGTGTTTGAGGGTCTGTATGTCTCAGTTTTCTTTGCTGTGAGACAGTGGTGCCTATACTGGGGGTGTAGCTGGCCTGAAGCACTTGCGCCTGGCCCAGAGAAGGAGCCGTGTAAGTATTGTCTGTCATGTCGTGGTTAGTGTAGTGTGGTATGGTGCAAAGTTAGAAAGTACAGACATACTGCAGACATTATCAACCCCCCACCCCACCCCAGACTACAGTCATTCTCAGTGACTTTGACCCTCAGGGGACATTTGGCAGTGTTTGGAGACACTTTGTCTCTTGCAACAAGGGGGAGACGGTACCGCGGGTGTCTCATGGGTGGTGGCCAGGGATGCTACTAAATGCCCTTTCATGCCCAGGACAGCCCCCTGCAATGAAGAAGTGTGTTGGGGTGGGCGTGTGGCCCAGCAGTTGAGACATATCCAAGACTCCGTATCAGAGTGCCTAGGTTCGAGTCCTGGCTCTGCTCCCAATTCCAGCTTCCTGCTTATGTACAACCTACAAAGCAGCAGTATTGACTTAATGCCTGTGGGATTGGGTTCTGGCCTCCTGGCCTTGGCCTGGCTCATCCCAGCCTTTGCAGGCATTTGGGAAATAAGATGAGTGATCCTCTCTCTCTCTCTCTCTGCCTGTGTCTTGCTAATATTTTTAAATATGATTCAAATAGATAAAAATGGTAGTACCGGCCAGAGCCACGGCTCACTAGGCTAATCCTCCGCCTTGAGGCGCTGGCACATCGGGTTCTAGTCCTGGTCGGGGCTCCGGATTCTGTCCCGGTTGCCCCTCTTCCAGGCCAGCTCTCTGCTGTGGCCAGGGAGTGCAGTGGAGGATGGCCCAAGTACTTGGGCCCTGCACCCCATGGGAGACCAGGATAAGTACCTGGCTCCTGCCATCGGATCAGTGCAGTGTGCCAGCCGCAGCGCGCCAGCCGCGGCAGCCATTGGAGGGTGAACCAACGGCAAAAGGAAGACCTTTCTTCTCTCTCTCTCTCACTGTCCACTCTGCCTGTCAAAAAAAAAAAAAAGTACCATCAGGAAAGCTTTTTGGCGGCGGCAAGGCCTGCCTGCATGCGGCACGCACTTGGCTGTTGTTTTGCATTTAGTGGTGTGATGAGTTGCTTACCATCCATCTCGCCGATGGGCTAGGCTTCTGAGAATGGGAGATTGATTTCTAGCTCTTGTCCACCCAGGCCAGTGCTGCGCATTCAGCCCTTCCCCCATCTTGGTCCCAGGCAGCACTAGGCCTGGATCTGTCTGACCCAGGCTCAAGTCCCAGCACTGAATGGCCCTGGGCTGGTGGCACTGTCTTTCAGAAGCCCCTCTGAAATGGGATTGTAAATATTGTGAAAAAGAAAGAGAGTCCCCATCCACAGAGTCACTTTCCAAATACCCATGAGAGCCGGCACCAGGCCAAGCCAAAGCCAGGAGCTGGGAACCCAGTTCAGGTTTCCCCATGTGGGTGACAGGAACCGGACTGCTCGAGCCATCACCTGCTGCTTCCCAGGGTCTGCATTGGTGGGAAGCTGGAGTCGGGAGCCAGAGCCAAGAATTGAACCCAGATACTCCACCTGTGGGATGTGTGCATCTTACCTGGCAGGCTAGATGCCTGCCCCTGATACATTTAAGTACAGGATCCGGGGCCGATACATGCCTGAGCTCAGCTCGTCACTGTGCAGGTCACCTAAGCCCTGTTTTCCTCGCCTGTGAAATGGGTCAAGTCCCCTTCCTCATCCTGAGAGTTTATATGGAAATTAAAGGCCCTGGGGTTAGCGATAATTGCCTTTGTTATCACTGTCTCTGTTGTCGCAGGAGTGATTCCCTTGTGTGTCCCAGACCCTGCTGATGACCAGGTGGCAAGCATACTGGGCATAAAGGGACAGAGCGTCTGTGGGTGCAGACCCAACATCTGGTGGTCTGGGAGGGGTCTGGCCTGGCACTTCCTTCGCACTGATATCAGCCCTGGCCCCGGCCCCCTGCCCCTGCTGTCTTTCAGATCTGTGCCATCATTGGCGGGACCTTCACTGTGGCCGGCATCCTGGACTCCTGCATCTTCACAGCCTCGGAAGCCTGGAAAAAGATCCAGCTGGGCAAGATACACTGAGCCCCCTGCCGGCCGGCTGGGGACCCGGGGCCAGGGAGGCCGCCAGCTCCTCTTCCCCCACCCCAACCCTGTCTCCTCCTCCTGCCTCCTCTCTGGCCCAGGATCTGGCTGTGTCTCCAAGTCAGGGTGGGAGGCGGGGGAAGAGGTGGCTCAGAGTTTTGCAGCTACCTCTTTCCCTCCGGTTTAGTTTTAGACAAATGACACTGCCTGAAGTCGTTGCCCCTTTCCCCGGGGACCCCCGAGACCGGAGTCAGGCGCTGGAGGGAGAGGCCCCAGGAATGCTGGGAAGCCATCCTAGGACGCTGCAGTCCCTTCCCTCGGGGCGGACAGCCCAGAATCCCCGTCCCCCCACTGCCAGCCAGCCTTTGACAATCTTGCATCTGGACACACTCATCACTTGGCTTCTCCCTGGGCTCTCAGCTCCGGGAGCAGACCGCCCCGACGTACTCCCACTTGGCGCCTTCTTCGGAGGACGGTACTTCCCAGGCAAGCCCTTGAGGTTTGGCCCTGTCAATGGAACCCTCACTTTCCCCTTCCTGCCCAGGCCCAAGGCTCATCCCACCGCTGTGCTCTCCTGAAAGCAGGTGCAGCAATAGAGACACAGTCTGCTCACCAGTCATGAGGCAGGTCCCAGGCGGCCCTTCCTCTCCTCTTCCCCTCATCCCCCAACACCACCACCACTGTGCCTCTGTGGCCCCTGACCCGTGTGGCAACAGCAGCTCTTGGTGGAGGGGCTGGTTCCCACTGCCAGGTTCCCCCTGACAGCTCTGCTGGGATCTGCAGTGGCAGAGGACTAGATGGGACTAGAGAACCAGGTACTTGTCCAGACACAAAGCATCCATCTCGGCAACTCTGAAACAGCCACCCGTGGTCCCAGGCCCTTTCGTCAGGGAGCAAAGTGGACTAATCCTTCTCCCTCTGACCTCTGCCTTCCAGGCTGTGTGGGGTGCAGAGTGCGGGGTCCGCTCTGCAGCCCAGCTGAGGTTCACTTGACCTTGAGCTCCCCCACTGGCTGGCCCCACAGGGACCATGTTCCCAGCCCCTGGCGTGGCTCCAGTGTCTCCCCTCTGACTCCAGAGTTTGGCCCCTGCCCTGCTGCTCCCCCCACATCCTCAGCCTTTGTCCTCTGAGGGGGGCAGTGAGCCAGGCATGAATTCCATACAGGGAATGTTAGCCATGCTCACGCGTCCCAAGGAGAGAGCAGCCCACCTGTTTTCCATTTATATCAAGATGGTTTGCATACTTTTGTAATGAAGGGGCGTGTCCAGTGGAAGGATTTTTCAAATGATCTATAAGGATAGCTCAGGCCCCTGCCATTTGCAGTGTGGGGCCCTGAATTCCAAGTAGAGAAGCTTCCCCTTTGGATTGCCCTGTGTTGGGTGTTGTGTGTGTAAATGGCCTTGGGTTATTTCTGGTATCTCTGGCCACTTGAATGGGTTTTTGTTTCACATTCTGTTTCCCAGTTACAGAAAGGAGTCCCTCTGGGGGTGTGGGTTCACTGTAGAGGGTGGGGTGGGGCAGGAAATATGTGGCATGCATATGGGTTGAAATTCCACTTTTATGCATTTTTAAAAAAATAAAACCCTGAGGATATAAGGGATGTCAGTTTCCTATGGAAGAGGCACCTCTGACCTATTATTCTTGCAAACAAAATCTCAAGGGGGGGAAAATGTGTAGTGCTTCCCCCCCTTACTGGGTTCAGATATGAGATGATTAAAAAGTCTGATTTTCACAAGTGCTGCTGTGTGGCTGTTGCTGCCTTGTCTGGGGCTGGGGAGCCTGGGGCTGGAGTCAGTGGAAGGGATGATCCTCCAGAGGGGAGAAGTTGGAAAGGTCTGTGAGGATGGTCAGAAGCTCAAGACTCCGAGGATTCGGCCCTGTCCTCTAGAATATTCTACAGTATTCCTTGTAGTGCCACCTTCTGCCTGTGTAGCCTCAGCCTGCATCCTTAATCTCTCAGTGCCTCAGTTTCCTTGGATGTGAATGGGGAAAAGAATAAAACTACTTCAAAGTGCCATTGTGGAAATGGAATGGAAATATATATATGGATGACTGGGAAGGCCAGCACGGTGGCATACCGGGTAAAGCTCAGATGGGTGCCGGTTCCAGACCCAGCTTCTCCAGTTCTGATCCAGCTCTCTGCTGTGGCCTGAGAAAGCAGTAGAAGATGGCCCAAGTCCTTGGCCCCTGCACCCACGTGGGAGACCCAAAAGGAGCTCCTGGCCCCTGGCTTCAGCTTGGCCCAGCTCCAGCCATTGCAGCCACTTGGGGAGTGAACCAGCAAATGGAAGACACTCTCTCTCTCTCTCTCTCTCTCTCTCTCTCTGCCTTTGCCTCTGCCTTTCTGTAACTCCGCCCTTCAAATAGATAAATAAATTCCTTAAAAAAAAAAAAAAAATGACTGGGAGGGAATCAGCGAGGAATTCTTTACCAGCTGTCCCCATTCTCTTCTTCTTTTTTTTTTTTTTTTTTTTTTTTTTACCAGGCAGAGTGGACAGTGAGAGAGAGAGAGAGAGAAAGGTCTTCCTTTTGCCGTTGGTTCACCCTCCAATGGCCAGCCACAGCTGGCGCACTGTGGCCGGCGCACCGTGCTGATCCGAAGGCAGGAGCCAGGTGCTATCCTGGTCTCCCATGGGGTGCAGGGCCCAAGCACTTGGGCCATCCTCCACTGCACTCCCTGGCCACAGCAGAGAGCTGGCCTGGAAGAGGGGTAACCGGGACAGAATCCGACGCCCCGACCAGGACTAGAACCCGGTGTGCCGGCGCCGCTAGGCGGAGGATTAGCCTGTTGAGCCGCAGTGCCGGCCCCCATTCTCTTCTTTAAAAAGATTATTTATTTGAAAGGCAGGGAGAGAAAGCGCGCTTCTGTCTGCTGGTTCACTCCCCAAATGGCTGCAACAGCTGGTGCTGGGCCAGGCTGAAGTCAGGAGCCAGGAGCTTAATCTGGGTCTCCCATATGGGTGCAGGGCCCAAGCACTTGGGCTGTCTTCTGCTGCTTTCCCAGGTGAATTAGCAGGAAGCTGGATAGGAAGTGGAGCAGCAGAGACTTGAACCAGTGCCCATATGGGATGCCAGTCAAGGCGGCAGCTTCTACCTGCTACTCAACCCTGGCACTTTAAAAAAAATTATTTGAAGTCAGAGTTACAGAGAGAGAGAGAGAGAGACAGAGACAGGTCTTTGATCTGCTGGTTCACTCCCTCCAGGGCCGCAAAGGCCAGACTCAAGCTGTCTCTACATCCTGTCCCACACTTGAGTTTCTGCGACAGGAGAGCAGAATATGTGCCAGTCACTCATTGTTTTCCCAAACCGGTTTGTACGAGTTTTGCTTCTACCCGCATGGTGTGATCTAGTGAATTCTTAGTTCATGAACTAGGTTCATTAGCTCCAGGAGACAGACTCAGTAATCCAGGAACATGACGTCGGCATGGTTTAGCCCAGTGAGACATATTGAGAAACGAAGATAGATGCTTTGGAGAGACTTGAAAAAGGTGACGTCAGCTCCTCACACTGCCACAGAGTTAGATGTGAACAAGACTTCTAGGAAAGACTTGGGGCAGGGGGCTGGCACTGTGGCGTAGTAGTATAGGCTTCCCATATGGGCACCAGTTCAAGTCCCAGTGGCTCCACTTTTGATCCAGCTCCCCTGCTGATGGCCTGGGAAAGCAGCAGAAGATGGCCCAAGTGCTTAGGCCCCTGCTCCTGTGTGGGAGACCTGGAAGAAGCTCCTGGCTCCTGGCTTCACGTTGGCTCAGCATCAGCCATTGTGGCCATTTGGAAATCATAGGATGGAAGACTTCTCCCTTTGTCTCTCCCTCTCTGACTCTGCCTCTCAAATAAATAAATGATCTTACAAAAAAAAACAGGCAGACTTGGGGCAGAGGAGGGTCCTTAAGGATTCTGCAGACACATTATGGGGCGTGTGCTGTGGCGTAGTGCCTGTGGCACCAGCATCCCATATGGGCTCCCATCCTTGCCCCTGCTGCTCCACTTCCTGTCCCGCTCCCAGATAATGGCCTGGGAAAGCAACAGAAGATGGCCCAAGTCCTTGGGCCCCCGCATTCAACATGAGAGACCCGAAAGAAGCTCCTGGCTCCTGGCTTCAGCCTTGCCCAGCTTCGGCCACTGTGGCCATTTGAGGAGTGAACCATCAGATGGAAGACCTACCTCTCTCTATAACTCTTTCAAATGAATAAAAATAAATCTTAAAAAAAAAAAAAAAAAAAAAGCGTGTGCAAGTGAGTTAGTAAATGAATGCGTGAACAGAGAGGGAGCCAGTGAGAGGCGGCGCTTGCAGGGAGTGCACATGCTCTGTAAGAGCTGCCCTGGGGCGGACCTTGGTCCCCTTCTGTGTGCCCTTGGTCTTGCCCGCCTCTGCCCCTGCACTGTTAAAGGTTAAGTGACTTCTTCTTTCCTCATCACAGGCCCCCCCCCCCCCCCCCCCGCAGCCCCAGTAACCTCCCTACTCCTGGATCAGGGCACGCACACTGGGTGGCATTGGGGTTGCTGTTGCCTCAACTACTGTAAGGGCAGGCAAACAGCCCAGGAGTGGCCATCCTCCAGAGGTCTCCAAGGCTGGCTGCAGAGGATCTAGGGCAAAACCTGAAGTAGGATCCAGATGGTGCTGGGATCCACACTGATGCCTTGTGATCCTGCCTACCAGTACATACTGGCGTTTAACCATTTCACCACCAGTAATAAACTGAGAGTGTGGCTGAGGGATGTGGGGCAAGACATCACCCTCTCTGAATTCCAGGGTCTCCTTCCATCAACTCATGTGCAGCGTCTGGCACAAGGCAGTCGTCCAATAGATCCAGGACCAATGAATGAATGAATGGGAGGGTTAGCGGTAATGAGCGAATAAGACCTTGCACAGAATAAGCCTTTTGGAGGCCCAGAGCCCTTCCCTGTCTCCCGGCCTTTGCGGTGCCCAGGAAGGGGACCTCCCGTGTGGTGGTCCACGCGTGCAGGCTCGCCAGGGCCGCAGATGTCTCAGCCTGTCCAGCCGCCAGGTGGCGCCCGCACCTCCCGCAGAATGGGAGGTGCAGGCCGGGAGGTGGGCGGCAGGACGCGGAGACGCGCGCGGCTCGGTCGCAGCAGGTGCGGCCAGGCGGAGAGGGGCGGAGCGGCGGCAGCAAGTCCAGCGGAGCACTCCGAAGCGGAGCACCCGGCACCCGAGTTGGTCCTTTTGGTAGAAAAAGGCTGATTGGTTGATTGATTTGACACAGGGAGAGGGCGAGGCGTGGGGCAGAGAAGATCTTCCCTCCACTGGGTCACTCCCCAGATGGCCACAACAGCCAGGGCTGGGCCGGGCAGGGGCTCTGTGCGGGTCTCCCCCGTGGGCGCAGGGATCCGACGACTTGGGGCCGTCCTCCGCTGCCTTCCCAGGCCATCAGCAGGGAGCAAGCAGCACGGCGTCCTGGGGCGCGGGCTTCTGGCTCACCTGCTGCACCAGCACACCCGCCTCGGTGATCGTTCCCGCAGCTACTGTAGAGGTATCACGCGTGATCTCTAGCCGCGCGGCAGAGTGCACGTGTGGGTATCAGACACAGAGAACTAACAGGAATTGATGATAAAGGTAGCCCGAGGGTAGGCACCGTGGAAAGCGGGGGCCTCTGATGTTTGACTGGGGCTGAGCGCCGCGTGCCAGGCTCGGCTGTGCCCACGCGGCATGGATGAGCTCATGTAGTCCTCGTGGCACCCCTGCGCGGCGCCTCCTGGGCCCGCCGCCATTTACAGAGGAGAAAACGTGGAGGCGTTCTCCTGAGGTCGGCCTGGGTGGCCCCTGCCCTTCACAACAGGGAGAAACCAGCAAACACAAGGGAGTTTTTGCAAAGTCCAGTGTTTGGTGCACAGCGATCCTCGAATTCTAGTGCACCACAAAATCCTCCGTGGATGGAAGAGTGACCCAGACCCACCATTGTCTGGTTCTGCACGACTTGTGATGGGGCCCGAAAGTCTGCATTTTAAATATGTTGCCTAAGACGCCAGTCCGCAGGCTGCAGGGGCATAGGGAGAGTATGGGGCAGGTGACGAACTCCCGACGGTGTGCCTGTTAAAGGAACCCCCGTGAGCCCCCATCGCGGACCCTAGGAAAACAGGCGCTTGTCTCCAGAGGCGCCACCTCTTGGGATTCCCGGCTTGAGGCCGCGCCGGGCTCTCCCGCCCCGGGGAACGAGATGCTGCAATCCCACCCCGGGCCGCAGGGGGCGCCCGTCTGCTTGCTTCCAACGGGAAGGGTGCTTCTCGGTATCTTTCTGCGCTTGCGCGGCCAGGGAGCCCTACTTCCGGTACTGCGCGCGCAAGTCCTGAACGTGTTCGGTACCAAGGAGGTAAGTAGGAGTGTTTTGTGTGCAGCCCCTTCTCTCCGCGTGACCTTCAGCTAAGCATTCTCCCAGCCCAAGCGTCCCTCCCTCAGCCGCTCCCCGCGACCCCTTTGGTCAGGCATGCGCCCCCGACTCAAGTCTTCCTATGTATGGTCCAGACCACGCGCACACCCAACTCTGCGTCCTCCGTCCGCTTCCTCCGTGCCGGTGTCTGCCCCTAGAGCACTTGGGCGGGGACGAGGAGGGGCGTCTCGGATGGGGAAGAGGCCGCCGAAGCCCACCGCGCGCGCCCTCGCTCCCCTTGTCGCCGCCCTCCGCAGACCGTCACCATGAAGTTCAATCCCTTCGTGACCTCGGACCGCAGCAAGAACCGCAAACGCCACTTCAACGCGCCGTCGCACGTGCGCAGGAAGATCATGTCGTCCCCGCTGTCCAAGGAGCTGCGGCAGAAGTACAACGTCCGCTCCATGCCCATCCGCAAGGACGACGAGGTCCAGGTGCGTGTTCCCCGGCTGCGGGGCGCCTGGGCACGAGAGCGTGGTGCGTGCCCGCCGGGGGAGGGGGCTGCAGCCTGTCCCGCCCTGGGCGAGCTGTGTGACGCTGCAGGTGGCGCTAGGGCAAAGGCGGGGCCCACAGCCACCGGGCCGTGCCTGCCCCTCGATAATCAGAACAAGATGGGGTGCTGTCGGCCCTTTGATTGGGCCGCAGGGCTGCTGGTTTGCCAGGGGTGCTCAGGGTGGCTGGTCGAGCTAGGCTTTGCAGGCCCAAGTGCTGCTGTGAGTTCACCGGAAGTGATGGACAGGCATTTGGGGGGAGCGTCGGATGGTGCTGGATTTAGCAGGGGACACAGAGGAGCACGGCAGAGGTGCAAACATTTGGGAAGTTTGGGAAAGTAAAAGCCCTCTGTTGCCTGTGACTGGCACGGACCCTGAGTGGGAGCAGAAGTGACAGAGGAGAGTGAACTGGCCTCTACGGGCTATTTTTGCCTGCTGACCTGATGTTGTTCTGGAAGCTAGCGGTGAACAAGGTTGTCGAGGCTCGTGTTGTGGGATCGCGTTTTAGAGCAGGTGTCTTGACCTCAGCACGGTTGGCCTCTGGGCCCAGATCATTGGTGTGGGAGAGCTGCCCTGGGGAGCATCGCTGGCCAGTCCCCACTTGCAGTCCCCCTCTTCACAACTGTGACAAACTGTGACTCCAGATATTGTCAGACGTCCCCCGGGGGTACGGTGAACTCCCCCCTGAGGTTAGTGGGGCTTGGGGTATGTCAGGCAGTGGACTCTGAGGGCTGAGGGATGTGTTCGAGGAAGAGACTGGAGCACACTAGAATACGGCATGGAGGAAGGGAAAGCAGGGGTGGCTGGAGTATGAGCAGTAGTTGGTGCTCCTGTCTCTCCTTCCCAGCAGACACGTTCTAGAAGGGGGGACCTGCGGCTGACTGCTGGGGCTAGGCAGACAAGCTCAGTAAGGGAAGTGGGCCGCTGCTGAGAATGTGGGGAGTTCTTGCCTCACTTGCGGAGACAGGCTTGTGCCTCCAGCCCTCTGCCAGAGAGAAATCCGGGCTGTTGTCAGATTCTTTTGTTTTGCAAGGGCACAGGAAAAATGAGATTCTCTTCCCCGGCCCCACTTTGTGTTGCCCGTGAAGAGCCAGGGAAGAACTGTCTGTACTTCACCTCCTGCTCCTTTGGACACTCTCCTGGTTCGTGCACACGATGTGATAGAAATGGCTCTGGCTGAGATGGCCAGGGGCCACTCTGCCTGGCTCCGTGGGCAGTGTTTGGCATGGTTGGCACTCCCTTACTTGAAGTCATCTCTCTGTTTCTCTGACACTTGGGGCCTGCAGTTTGCCACCAGCTTTTGGCTGGCATTTCTCATCTCTGATCCCTGCATCCTGGAGTTGCTCCCAGCCTGGGCCTGGTCTAGCATCTCTTCTTACTCTGAATTTTCTGCCTATCTATAAACAGTGATATGTAGTATCTCTTCTCAAAATTTTTAGTGTCTGCTCTACACTAACAGCTCCCTGTTTTGGATCCCAGCCTGTCATGTCTGCACACAGATGCACAGATCTCCCTGCCTGCTGCTGTAGGTATCCCATAGACGTCTCAAGCTTGTCCTCCCGGAGTATTCCTGATCCCCACTGCTGCCGCCCCCAAAGTCTGCTGCTCCTCCCATCTTCCGCATCTCAGCAAGTGACATGTCTCCCCAAGTGTGAACACCACTCACCTTTAAGCTGTCCTCAACAATTTTCCTGAACCTGCTCTTGTAATCTGCCATCAAGTCTTGTGGATCCTACTTTCAACTAAGTCTTGAATCTGACATCTGTTTCCAGGACATTTCAAGGCACTGTAGCTGCCATTTTGCCCTAGCCCATTCTCACAAGTACTGTTATTTGCTGATCAGATCAATGGTATCTGATGAACTTACTATGAAACTTGGAATCACTGACCACGGGGCCTTGTGGGATCAGTCCTGGTCTCCAGCCACATCTCTGTGGGGAGCAGCCCAGACTGGACTGAGTTACTGGAATTAAGACTTATTCTATGCATCTGCTCTCCCACAATATGGCGCTGGGAGAGAAGTAAACAGCTTCCACACAGCTGCCTCCAGTTCAACCAATAAACTGTAGGACTTGCTACTGATTGGAGGAGAGCAGCGTACTCGGTGTGTGGGCAGCCGAGTTGGGATTGGCGGAGGAGGACTATAAAGGAGGAGAGAGACGGCATGCACCAGGAACATCTATGAGGAACATCTATGGGAACCCGTGCAGCCCCCGAGAAAGCCGGCCGGCGGTGTGCCGCTCCCCTGCGGAAGTGGGGAATGTGGCCAGGGGGAACTGCCCTTCCACGGAGGTGGAAGGGATAGTAGCCAACCCGGGAAGAACCAGCAGAAAACCCGGGGAGGGCCGAGCAGACGAAAGAACAGCGCAGGGTCCTGTGTCGTTCCTCTACGAAGAGGGGGAGCGACATAATGGTGCCGTGACTCGGATAGGAAACCTAACTCGGATATGAAGCCTAGGCAAGGTTTAGTGTCGTTCCTCCACGAAGACGGGGAGCGACATAATGGTGCCGTGACTCGGATAGGAAACCTAGGACAGATAGGAAACTTAGGAGGGAAGAAACGGGAAGAATTGGGAAAATATCGGAGAGAGAGACTAGCAAACAGCCTAGGGAAAATACCGGAGAGAGAGACTAGCAAACAGCCTAGGGAAAAGCCGGACGAAAAGGGTGCCGGAAGAAGCTATTGAAAGCCTAGGCATAGATTCAGATACGGACTACAGGGGGAAGCTGGGAGAAATCTCTAAGGTCTAAGGTCGAAAGTGAAAGCTAGAACAAACAGACTCGGACGCGGACTGTGGGGAGAGGCCAGGAGAAATGAGGGAGGAATATTGTTGGAAGAAAACTTAGGGAAACATACCGGGTAGAGAAAAGTGTTAGGGAAATTGAAGCCGCGGGGGGCAGGCCGAGGCGGACACGAAAGCCACTTTGGGATTCTCAAGTTAGCCCGGGAATAGGGGGCGAAAAGTTGAAACCAGAAGCTGAAACGTAAGCCAGATTGAGATCCGTCTGATTAGCCCGGGGAGCAAAGGACGGGAAGCCAAATCGTGGGGCGGAGACGTAAGCTGGGTTGAATTCGCCAGGCTAGCCCGGGGAACTTAGATTGAATGCTAGTGGCGGACACATAAGCTACGCTGTGACTCGCGGAGGCTGCCGTGCGCAGAGAGAGCGTGCGGGGCACAAGTAGATAGGGAACGGGGCTGGCGTAGGCCGTGGTGCAGACGCGAAGGGCGTGGAAAGCGGAGCCGCGCAGATGAGAGAGGCGCTGGCTGAAGCGGCGCAGAGCCGGGAAGCTGCAGGGATAAGAGAAATAGAAGTTTAGAAGCAAAGTGAGAGAAATAGGAATGCTGAAGATAGAAGTAAAATGGGAGAAATAGGAATGCCCGGAGATAGAGAAATAGAAAGGCCTCCCTACAACACTGCAATGTGAGAGCTTGGATTCGGTCTGCCTGATTAAGTGAGGCGATGAGCACGATGAGCACCTGCGGCAGCTAGCAGCTTATGCGCCGCAGGTCACCGAAGACAGGCACGAATTAACATCAGTAAGGCCTCCCCACAAAAAGGCAATGAGAAGGCTTGGATTCGGTTTGCCTGATAGGGCTTGTAAGCCCCTGCAGGCTCGACCAGAGCATGCGCTGCAGGGCACCGAACACAGGCACGCATCAGCGCCTAAAAACCTCCTCACAACAGGGCGAAGAGAGGACCCGGATTCGGTTTGCCTGATTGATAGGACTTGTAAAAACCTGTGGCAACTCTAGCAAGTAGAGCAGAGTGTGTGCCGCGGGACACCGAAGACAGGCGCGTATCAACGCCAAAAAATAAAAAGAAAGGGGGATCTGTGGGGAGCAGCCCGGACTGGACTGAGTTACTGGAATTAAGACTTATTCTATGCATCTGCTCTCCCACAATATGGCGCTGGGAGAGAAGTAAACAGCTTCCACACAGCTGCCTCCAGTTCAACCAATAAACTGTAGGACTTGCTACTGATTGGAGGAGAGCAGCGTACTCGGCGTGTGGGCAGCCGAGTTGGGATTGGCGGAGGAGGACTATAAAGGAGGAGAGAGACGGCATGCACCAGGAACATCTATGAGGAACATCTATGGGAACCCGTGCAGCCCCCGAGAAAGCCGGCCGGCGGTGTGCCGCTCCCCTGCGGAAGTGGGGAATGTGGCCAGGGGGAACTGCCCTTCCACGGAGGTGGAAGGGATAGTAGCCAACCCGGGAAGAACCAGCAGAAAACCCGGGGAGGGCCGAGCAGACGAAAGAACAGCGCAGGGTCCTGTGTCGTTCCTCTACGAAGAGGGGGAGCGACACATCTCCTCCTGACACTCCCCCACGTGCCCTGCACTCCAGCCACACCAGCCTCTTCAGGTCTTGAGGTTCGCCTGGATCTTTTCTCCTCCTGAGTCTCCCCCAGAAGGTTCCCCTCTGACTAGAGTGCTCTTCTCCCCTTAATCCCAGGCTAGCTCCTCATTTTTCAGGTCTTACCTTAAATGCTGGCTCCTCAGAGAAGCTGTTCCAAACTGTTTAATCCAAATTACAACATTGCATCTTGTAACCTTCACAGCAATGAATGCAAAATGCACTGGTCAGTTTGGGCAAGTGTTAACATCAGCTAGCTAGCTAGTGCCTAATTATGACAGAGACCATTTTATCATCCCAATAAGTTCCCAGTGTGTTGCAGTCGGTGACGACATCTTTGTAATTGACTTGTTTTTTTTTTTTTTAAATTTATTTGTTTATTTGAAAGTCAGAGTTACACAGAGAGAAGGAGAGGCAGAGAGAGGTCTTCCATCCATTACCTCACTCCCCAATTGGCCACGATGGCCAGAGCTGCGCCGATCCAAAGCCAAGAGATTCCTCCAGGTCTTCCAAGTGGGTGCAGGGGCCCAAGGACTTGGGACCATTTTCCACTGCTTTCCCAGGCCACAGCATAGAGCTGGATCGGAAGTGGAGCAGCTGGGACTCGAACTCAATTCACAGGCACTGCAGGCAGCGGCTTTACCCACTATCCCACACGCTGGCCCCGTAATTGACTTGTTAACTGCTTGCTGCCCATCAGACTAAGCTCCATGGGGCCCCAGAGCTTGTCATCTTTGTTCCTTGGTCTCAGTACAGAGCCCAGTACATAGTGGGCGCCCAGCTGATACTTGGTGAATAAATGGGACAGTCACTGGATGGAATGCCTGTGAGGTATGAATCGTGTGTCTTTTTTAGATAGGGAGACTGAAAGTCAAGTTACATAATACAGAAGATGGGCGACTCAGCCAGGATTCCGGGTCTCACCGACTCCAAAGGTCACACTTCTCCTCCAAGGATAGAAAGTAGCCCCCGCTGGGTTTGTGAAAGCGGCCTCTTTTCTCTCGGGGTCTTACCTCTTTCTCTGAGTGGCTGATGAGTCTGCTGTTTTACAGAGGAAGCAGAGGCTGCCAGCAGGAGCCTTCTGAACCGGCTCCACTTCCACCAGCTCACCTGCAGGGCCACTCCTCTGCTCTCTGGTCTCTGGTGTTACAGTGAAAGATAGCTCCATTTCTGTCTACAACCTGGCCCACACCTGCAGCTGTGTGCTGGGGCCCTCCAGGCTCTTCCTCCTGTCTGTTACCCCTTTCTCCACAGCTTGTTTTACCCTCTGCACTTAGACACAGTCATGTTTTCTCTTCTCTAAAAATAAAAAACCTCCCTGGAACTGTGTGTCCCCTCAGACGCGTCCTCGGAGCCACACTCCTTGGGGCTGGCTTCCTCATCTCCTCCTGGAAATGCCTGCCTCCCCACACTCCACTGAAAGCGCTCCCACCACGACCACCTTGCTGTCAGAGCTGTTAAGTGCTTCTGTCCCTGACGAGTCCCCAGCATCTGTTTTCTCTTGGCTACAGGAACACACCACACCGCATGGTTTCCTGTTCTGTTTGGTCGTGTCCGTGTCTCAGGCTCTTCCAAAAACGTTGGCTTTTCTCATAGTTGTACCTTCTGCCCTCTCCAAAAAAACTCCCAGCTCCCTGAGCAGAGAGGCTTCAACTTGCAGTTCTGTGGATACTCCCACATCTCTGTTGCTGGCTCAGTTTGCCTTCCAGCTGTGTGTGGAATTCATGAGAATGTTCCCTGATGCTTCAAATTCAGAATGTGCTGAACTACTTTCTCCTAAAATCTGTTTCTTCTACGTGGCATGCCTCTGGGAAAAGCGTTTTCACCCAGCCAGACTCAGAGGCAGTGTTACAGAGAGGCAGAGAAAGAGGTCATCCATCCTCCGGTTCACCCCCAAAATGGCCGCAACTCCCAGGGCTGGGACAGGCTGAAGCTGGAGCTTCATCTGGGCCTCTGACATGGGTGCAAGGGCCCAAGCACTTGGGCCATTCTCCACTGCTTCCCAGGCGCGTTAGCAGTGAGCTGAATTGGAAGTGGAGCTGCTGGGACTCAAACCAGCAGCCACATGCTGGCACTGCGGTCTTGATGGTAGCTAACTGGGGGTTTTCACTAGACGAATCTCCAGTGTGTCCTGAGAATCTCAGGTCATGGAGATGCTGGTGGATTTTCAGTGAGGCTGGCTGTGCTTTTTTCAAGAAAATCATCTTGGAAAGTAAGCTGAGCAATTTTGGTGCCATTACAGTCTCTAGGTCTTTGTATTTGATATTTCCCCTATGCTCACAAGTCAGTGTCATTTGGATTTTTAATTTTTTTCCTGACTCTGAAATATTTGTATTGTAGAAATCTTGACATGTGGAAGAATGTAAGTTCTAACAATAGTCATCTGTAATCCTTCCTGCCTAATGGTAGGCGTTATTACATCCTATTGTGTTTTATGCCATGCACACTTGGTTTCCACAGCTACAGATTCTGTGTGACAGATTTAATCAACCAGGGATCAGAAGCATTCAGTGGGGGATTGTGTCCATACTGAATATGTACAGGCTTTTTTTCTCCTTGTCATTGCTCCCTAAATAGTACAGTATAATGACTTTTTACATGGCGTTTATGATGGATAAGGAGTTTTAAGTCATCTAAGGATGGTTTAAAGTACAGGAGAAGGATAGGGTGTTTGGTGCAGCAGTGTGACACTGCGTGGGACACTCGCATCCCATATCCGAGTGCCTGGTTCATGTCCCAGCTCCTCTTTCAGCTTCAGCTTCCTGCTGATGTGTGCCCTGGGAGGCAGCAGATGGCCCAAGTACTTGGCTCCTGCTGGCCATGTGGGAGACCCGGATGGAGTTCCAGGCTCCTGACTTCTGCCTGTCCCAGGCCTGGCTGTTGCAAGCATTTGGGCATGGAAGATACCTATGCTTCTTTCTCTCTGCCTCATGAATAAAATGAAAAAGTAAATAAAAATTTATATGAATGAGGATGTGCATAGGTTATATGCAAATACTACACCATGTTATTTAAGAGACGTGTATTCCTGAATTTTGGTACCTGAGGGGATTCTGGGACCAGTCCCCTGCAGATATGAAGTAGCTCTGTGTATGGATCAAATGGGACATACACACATCAGAGTATTCTCTATAGCTCTGTCTTCTCTTTTTCTCTTAAGCTATGTCTTGGACATAGGTCATAAAATATTTTTTGAAAACGTGGTTGCATGACAATCTCAGTATAATTTTTTGGGCCAGTTTTCTCCATTCAGATCTTGAGAATAATTATATATAATTATTACTCTTGTAACTAGTTCTATGGTGCTGTCCTAGTAAAAGGAATTTTTTTTTAAGATTTAATTTATTTGAAGGGCAACAGAGGCAGAGGCGTCCATCTGTTGGTTCACTCCTCAAATGGCCACGATGGTTGGGGCTGAAGCCAGGAGCCAAGAACTACATCCAGGTCTCCCATGTGGGTGCAGAGGTCCAAGCACTTGGGCTGTCTTCTGCTGCTTTCCCAGGTGCATTAGCAGGGAGCTGGATCAGAAGTGGAACAGCCGGGACTCGAACTGGCCCTATCTTACGAGATTTGGTAGGAGGCAGCTTAACTCCCTGTGCTGCAACACAGACCTAAGAATTTTTTCTTCAAATAGAAGAAGAAAAAACACTCAGGTGAAGAATTTCCATCCAACCTACCATAATACAAAGCAGATTTATACCACAAAAAAAAGCTGCTTTTGACCAGGATTCATCTGTTTTATATTCTAGCCTGTGTGTTTATAATTAAGTTCCTCATTAAGAGGTTCATGCACTGGAAATGGGAGGTGAAACACTTTTGCACTTTGTCTTAGGTGGTCCGAGGACACTACAAAGGTCAGCAGATCGGCAAGGTAGTGCAGGTGTACAGAAAGAAATACGTCATCTACATCGAGCGGGTGCAGCGTGAGAAGGCGAACGGCACAACCGTCCACGTGGGCATTCACCCGAGCAAGGTACGGGCCCTGACCGAGTGTGGGAGCAGGCAGTGTAGTGTTGCTGCCAGTCGGTGATGTTGGTACCAGGCGGCCAAGGTAAGGACTTGACACGGAGACCAGGTGAGTGTGGTTGATTAAGTGGCTTAGAAATATCCATGATCCGGATTCTCTTGTCTATCTTGCTACTCATCCTCTGCCATGACTCCATCTTCAAGTTGGTGGAACAAGGGCTCCAGGCATTGAAAGCCTCACTTCCTAGTAGTTGATGTCCAGAGTGGGGAGGGAGAACATCGTTCCTGTGGCCCTCACAGCCCCCTCCCTGGTGGAATATGCTATTCTGCCTTTCCATTCCTATTTTATATTGTATGGTAGGGGCTTTCTTTCAGAGTTTCAAGTCCTTAATGCAGAATGATTGGTTTCTTACCTCCGTATTGCCTGGTAGCTATGGTAATGGGTATGTGCTTTTACACAATGCATCTTGCCAGCCAGGGGCTAATGAATGAATTTTCCCAACCTAAGTGACATTTCACATCACTGAGCATCTGAATGGTCTCCTGTGGTCCTCAGAATGAGGGGGTGGGAGGCTGGGGAGCAGAAGGACTTGAAACTGCTGTTGTCAGGGGGAGCGGTACTGCAGAGGTTGGTTGTGGTGCAGGGTCCTCTTCACTTTAAGAGCTGTTTGTGTCCTCGCTCCTAACAGGTGGTTATCACCAGGCTCAAACTGGACAAAGACCGGAAAAAAATTCTTGAACGCAAAGCCAAGTCTCGACAGGTTGGAAAAGAGAAAGGCAAATACAAGGAAGAACTCATTGAGAAAATGCAGGAGTGAACAAAACCTTTTGTACAGCTACAGCTGAACTGTAGATTTCTAGCCTGGTGTGTGTCTCTTTGGGACTTCAGATGTCTCTGGAATGTGGTGTTTCCCTGCCGTTTTGTTAATGATCTGGGACTTTGAATCTACTTTTTCAATTTTGGTTAATAATTTTGTGAATAAAATTGGAAATGTTTCTTAATTCCAAATGGTATTTGCATTGCTTGTAAAATCCATTTTATCAATTTCCCTGTTTTGCCCTATCACATGTTTAATCTATAGAGCATTAAAGTTTCTTTTAACTGGCAACATTTCAAATGTGGGAGATGCCACAGAGAATCACCTCTTTCTCTGGCTATACAGCATCAAGTGCATGGAGCGAGGGTTTTCTCCTGCCTTGCTTGTGGACTTCACTCGCCTGGCTCCTGTTGATGTCCTGAGTTTTCAACCTCAGGTTTAATTTCTACTCCTCAAGGTTTAGTCTCAGTCACATCCAAATCCTCCCTTGCCCCTGTGAAAAATGTATGAATTCAAATGTAACACAGAACCTTCTAGTGCACTGCAGTAACGGCTTCTCTGGTGTGTTATTTCCCATTTTGACTGATTAAGAAAATGCGGTGGTGAGTTTTCACAAAAGAAATCAGTGGAATCCGAAGACTCAAGAAGCATATTCTCTGTCTGGTTTTGAGTTAAGCGCATGCAGAATGATTGTGTTCTGGCCCTGGAGGCACAGATGTGTACTCAAATACTTGGGAGGTCTTTTTTTTTTTTTTTTTTTTTTTTAAGATTTATTTATTTATTTGAAAGAGTTACACAGAGAGAGGTCTTCCATCCACTGGTTCACTTGGGAGGTCATGTTTTTAAAAATTACCTGTTTATAAATTTTATTTGAAAGGCAGACAGAGATGTTTCTCACAAATACCCACCAGAGCTGCGGCTGAGCCCAGGTAAAGACAGGAGTCAGGAACTCAGCCTGGGGGCCAGTGCTGTGGCGAAGCAGGTTAACGCCCTGGCCTGAAGTGCTAGCATCTCATATGGGTGCTGGTTCGAGACCCGGCTGTTCCACTTCTGATCCAGCTCTCTGCTATGGCCTGGGAAAGCAGTAGAAGATGGCCCAAGTCCTTGGGCCCCTGCACCCGTGTGGGAGATCCAGAAGAAGCTCCTGGTTCCTGGCTTTGGATAGGTGCAGCTCTGACTGTTGCAGCCAACTGGGGAGTGAACCAGCAGATGGAAGACCTCTCTCTCCTCTCTCTGTGTAACTGACTTTCAAATACATAAATAAGTCTTAAAAAAAAAAAAAAAAGGAACTCAACCTGGGTCTCCCCTGTGGGTAGCAGAGACCCAATGACTTGAGCCGTTGTCTGCTGCCTTCCCAGGGTGCACATTACCAGGAAGCTGGGATCGGGAGCTGAGCCAGGACACAAACCCAGGCACTCCAGTATGAGATGCAGATATTCCAACTGCTATGCCAAACACCTGCCTTAGGAGGGCCTTTTTATGATCCTCTTCCCTATCTGTGAGAAACTAGACATGCTTGGCCTCACGAGTCCCTTGGTTGCCTGCTAATGTTAAGTCCCCAACTCTTGCCTAGAGCCTGTGATGCAGAGAGAGGTGGTGCCTGTGCATTCCCCATGTGGCCTTGTGTGATTCAAATGACCAAGTGAGTGTGGAACACTGGATTAGGATGTATGTAAAGCGTATGAAACAGAGTGGATGCCCGCCACACAGCAGCTATGAAGCTATTAGTATGCTGAGCTGGATGGACAGTCGGTTCTGTAGGTTGTAGTTTAATTTGACTTTAAAAATTTATATATTTGAAAGGATGAGTGACAAATGGATTTATATATATATATAGAGAGAGAGAGCTTGCATCCATTGGTTCACTCCCCAGGTGGCCACCACAGCCAGGGCTTTGCCAGGCCAAGCCAAGATCCTGGAAATCCCTGTGGGTCTCCCACGTGGATGGCAGGAGCCCAAGCTCAAGCTGCCCCACGGCTTTTCCATACACATGAGCAGGGAGCTGGAGCAGCCAGGACTTGAACTGGTGCTCATGTAAGATGCCGGCATTATATGGAGTGGCCTAATGTGCTGTGCCACAATGCCAGCCCCTCGAATTTGACTTTTGTCTGTTCTCAGCTGACATGGGTTTCAGGACTCCAAAAGTGGCATGAAAGTAAGATTTCACACTATCTTCCACTTAGAGCTCATACTGTATATTCCAATACTATCTAATCAGCCCCAGGCACCAGCCATTACACTCATTAGATATCATTGTGGAATCAAACATACTTGTTTTCAGCAACCTAGTTCCATACAAGTGACAGTAACATTTTACAAGCTGTAGTACCCCCCAACACAGGCATCCAAATCATATTTGATTGCCTATGCCGAGCCAAATGAATAATACATGTTAGCCGGCGCCATGGATCACTGCTAATCCTCTGCCTGCGGCACTGGCACCCCAGGTTCTAGTCCCGGTTGGGGCGCCAGATTCTGTCCCGGTTGCCCCTCTTCCAGTCCAGCTCTCTGCTGTGGCCCAGGAGTGCAGTGGAGGATGGCCCAGGTGCTTGGGCCCTGCACCCACATGGGAGACCAGGAGAAGCACCTGGCTCCTGGCTTTGGATCAGCACAGCGCACCAGCTATAGCAGCCACTTGGGGGGTGAACCAATGGAAAAAGGAAGACCTTTCTCTGTCTCTCACTGTCTAACTCTGCCAGTCCCCCCCCCCAAAAAAAAAAAAAAAACATATTAAGAGCAAGGAACTTGGCCTCAAATGGAGTTTGTTTTAGATTTATATAACTGAAAGGCAGAGTTACAGAGAGGCAGAGAGAGAGGTCTTCCATCTGCTGGTTCACTCCCCAGATGGCCATAACAGCCAGAGCTGTGCTGATCTGAAGCCAGGAGCCAGGAGCTTCTTCCGGGTCTCCCATGTGGGTGCAGAGGCCCAAGGACTTGGGCCATCTGCTGCTGCTTTCCCAGGCCAGAGCAGAGCTGGATCAGAAGTGGAGCATCCGGGGCTCCAACCGGCATTCATATGGGATGCCGGCACTGCAGGCGGCAGCTTTACCCTAGAGGGTGCCGGCCCCTCAAATGTAGTTCCATTCCCAGCTCTGTCATTTTTAGCTGTGTGACACTGGACAATTTGCTTCACCTCTCTGGGGAGATAAGACTAGTACCAGAGTTGTCAGACTTCTTATTTGAGATACTGTGCATAATAGTGCTCAGGACATTTTAGCTGTTTCTTTTAGAGGAGATTGGCAGTGAGTTCATTCAAGGGAGCTGTGGGCCAAGTTTTTCTCAAGAGTTCAGCAAATGTCTGAATGAGGGAAGGGCTGAAGGACAGCAGTGATGTGTTTCGGCTGCGGCAGGAAGAGGGGACCTCAGGGCGCTAGATAGGCGGGCTTGCCTGTCAGGGTTCAGGCTCGGGGCTCAGTGTGTTCCCTGGAGTGCCTGCATCTGGCAGTTGTCCACTGACCTCTTCATCACATCTGCAAACGGCCATTCCCTTGAGTGAGTCCTTTTGTGCTATTTTGGGAAGACTCCAAAATTTTAACTTCAGACAACTGCTTTTGAATGTCCACTTTCATATTCCACTCAGAAATGAGATATTCAGCCACAAGCTTTCCATGTGAGCTGGGGAGGGAACTCATTGAGTCTTGGTGGAACCAGACAGAACTCCACAAGGGTGGGCCCGCTGCCTGCAGTGCCGGCATCCCATGTGGGTGCCAGTTCAAGTCCCGGCTGCTCCACGTCCCATGCAGCTCTATGCTGTGGCTTGGGAGAGCAGTGTAGGATGGCCCGGGTCCTTGGGCCCCTGCGCCCACATGGGAGACTGGGAAGAGGCTCCTGGCTCCTGGCTTCGCGTCAGGGCAGCTCCTGCTGTTGCACCATTTGGGGAGTGAACCAGTGGATAGAAGACCTCTCTCTCTGCGGCTCTGCCTTTCAAATAAGTGAATAAATCTTTAAAAAAAAAAAAACAAACTACAAACCCAGTCCACCATCCTTTGCTGTTTGCTACACCTAGATTTGACGTGACTTAGACCTTTGTTCATTGTCCTTTTTACTTAGTTTTTTTTTTTTTTTTTTTTTTTTAGCAATACATGAGGGCTGGTGCTGTGGCACAGCAGGTTAATCCACCGGCTGCAGTGCCAGCATCCCATATGGGTGTGAGCTCAAGTCCTGGCTGCTCAGTCTCCATTCCAACTCCCTGCTAATGAGCCTTGGAAAGCAGTAGAGGACGGCCCAGGCACTTGGGCTGCTGCACCCACGTGGGAGACTTGGAGAAAGCTCCTGACTCCTGTTTTCGTCCTGTCCCAGTCCAGGCCTTTGCAGTGATTTGGGGAGTGAACCAGCACATGGAAGATCTCTCTCTCTCTCTTCTCGCTTTCTGTAATTCTGATTTGTAAATAAATAAAATAAATCTGACAAGTCATTCCTTGTCACCTTGACCCTTACTCAGTGCCCCTCAGAGCAGTCATTCTTCCTAGTTTCTTTCTTTTTTTTTTTTTTTTTACAGGCAGAGTTAGGCAGTGAGAGAGAGAGAGATAGAGAGAAAGGTCTTCCTTCCATTGGTTCACTCCCCTAATGGTCACCACGGCCAGCACTGCGATGATCCGAAGCCAGGAGCCAGGTGCTTCTTTCTGGTCTCCCATGCGGGTGCAGGGCCCAAGCACTTGGGCCATCCTCCACTGTCTTCCCGGGCCACAGCAGAGAGCTGGACTGGAAGAGGAGCAACCGGGACTAGAACCTGGGGTGCCTGCGCCGCAGGAGGAGGATAAGCCAAGTGAGCCATGGCACCGGCCCTCTTCCTAGTTTCTTGTATCATTCCAGAAATACTCTCTGCATATGCAATTGAGTGCTTATTGAAAGTCTGATCTGTGAAGAAGTCCTCATGAGAATGCAGGTAGTCCAAATTTAAACAGCTGTATGAGGTAGATTTATTGCTAGGACACTGTAATTACAATATAAATACGCACAAATGAAGTAAAATAGTCTATCAGAAATAACTAAACCAGAGACAGAGAGAGAGGCAGAGACAGAAAGAGGGTCTCCATCTACTGATTCACTCCTCACATAGCCTCAACAGCCAAGACTGACCCTGGCTAAATCCAGCAGCCTGGAACTGCACCCAGGTCTCCCACGTGGGTGAGGGGCCTAAGCACTGTGCCATCTTCTACTGCCTTCCCAGGCACATTAGCAGGGACTCTATCTGGGTCTCCCACGTGGATGGCTGGGGCTCAGCTGCTTTCCCAGATCATTAGCAGGGAATTGGATGGGAAGTGGAGCAGCTGGGACTTGAGCTGGTGCTCTGATATGGGATGCCTGGGTCATGGACCGTGGCTTATCCTGCTGCACAACACTGGCCCTCATCCTGATTTCCTGGCCATGCAGATAAACTGTTGAGTTTGGGCTTAGCAGCATACAATGTCAGTGTGACTCCATCTGATTTTTAGCATGGTCTGTGCTGGTGCTTAGTCCCAAACAAGGGCCTCTTGCAATTTCTATTAAACTACCTGGAATGGAGGGGCTCCCCAGACTTGCTGGGAGAGTCTCAGGGACTCCCCAGGTGCCTTTGGGTTACACTGGCCAGAGTGACTTATTTCTCAACAACTTTAAGCACCTTGAGGGCAGAGAACATTTTTACATGGGGTGGGCCCCATGGGTGGACCTCACCCATAGTTTTCCTTAGACACCTGTGATAAAATGTTTTTGGCCAATTGGCTGATAGAGGGAGCTGTTGGTCAATACTGGCCCACAAATATACCTCTCATTCCATGGAGGATGAAACAGACAGATTTAACAGAACCAGTGTCTGAAGAGCCAGGGACATCTGCTTCTTCAAGAGATTTCCTGGAAGGTGACGGAAAGGGTAGAGGCTACTCAAAAGGTTAACTTCAGAGAAAACATTTGCATTTATTTTAAAAATGGGAAAGAATTCAGGCTAGCCAAAAGGTGGGAGCCACCCAAATGTCCCTCAGTGAATGAATGGGTCAATCAACTGTGGTATATGCCATACATACAATATAACACTATTGTATGCATTTCTAGGGTTCAGCGTGATATTTCAATACATACACACTGTTCAAATCAGGGTAATAGGCATTTCTATTTCCTTGTCATTTCCTCCCTTCCAGGTTCTTCATAAAATGACTAACGGGTTATTGTGAACTAGAGTCGCCCACTGTGACTTAGTACCCCTGGCTAACTGTGTTTGGTACCCCTTATCCAACCTCCCACTATCTAGCGACCACTACCCTGCTCTCAGTCTGCTTTTGAAGTCTTCCACATACGCAGCAGGACGTGTACTATTTGTTTTTCAGTGTCCAGCTTATTTCACTTCATATGACATCCTCTGTTCCATCCATGTTGCTGCACATATCAGAACTTCATTGTTAATGGCTCAATAATATTCCATTGTGTATATATTATACAGCACATATTATTTATCCCTTCATCTGCATAGACATCTAGGTTACACCCATATTCTGAACATTGTGAACAGTGCTGCAATAAACAAGAGACTCCACGTATCTCCTTGACAGTCTGATTTCTTTTTTTTTTCCAGATTTTTATTTATTTATTTAAAAGAGTTACACACAGAGAGGAGAGGCAGAGAGAGAGGTCTTCCGCTGGTTGACTCTCCAATTGGCCACAACAGCTGGAGCTGCACTGATCCGAAGCCAGGAGCCAGGAGCCAGGAGCTTCTTCCTGGTCTCCCACGCAGGTGCAGGGCCCAAGCACTTGGGCCATCCTCCACTGCCTTCCCAGGCCATAGCAGAGAGCTGGATCTTAAGTAGAGAGCCGGGACCTGAACTGGCGCCTACACAGGATGCTGGCACTGCAGGTGATGGCTTTACCCACTATACCACAGTGCCGACCCCTCATCCATTAGCTATTAATGTTAGGGGCTGGCACTGTGACATGGCAGATAAAGCAGTGACGGCATCCCATATGGGCACTGGTTCGAGTCCCGACTGCTCCACTTCCTATCCAGCTCTCTGCTATGGCCTGGGAAAGCTGTAGAAGATGGTCTAAGTCCTTGGGCCCCTGCACCCACGTGGGACACCTGTAAGAAGCTCCTGGCTCCTGGCTTCAGATTGGCCCAGTGAACCAGCAGATGGAAGACTCTCTTTCTCTCTCTCTCTCTGCCTCTCTGTAACTCTGCCTTTCAAATAAATAAATAAATCTTTTAAAAAAAACTATTAACATTAATCCATTAACTATTAACAGAAGATTTTGAGAACCAAGCTTTTAACATGAGGGCCTCTGAGGACAGCCAAACTACTATCCAATCCACATCGATCTTCTCTTCAGTACTCAGCCTGCTTCCTATTCCTCTTGCAAAGCCTGGCTGGGGATTGGCTGGTGTGCACACTGTGCAGGATCAGCCACCCTCCTTCACCCTACACTGAGAGGCCAGTTTGCACCTCCAGGATGTGAATTCCCTGAGGGCTAACAGACTTAGGAGGTTTGTTTTCGTGGTGTTTTTGTTTGTTTGTTTGTTTTGTTTTAAAGAAAGAAACAGAGAATGAGCTCCCATCACTGTTTCCAAATGCCTGCAACAGCTGGGGCTGGGACAGGGTGAAGTTA
The DNA here is from genome assembly GCF_051225735.1 of Oryctolagus cuniculus. Taxonomy (NCBI): domain Eukaryota; kingdom Metazoa; phylum Chordata; class Mammalia; order Lagomorpha; family Leporidae; genus Oryctolagus; species Oryctolagus cuniculus. Next base: position 60,902,180 of record NC_142872.1, read on the forward strand.
GGGACCTGGAACTCTGAGCCTCCCACGTGGGTGGCAGGGACTCAAACACTTTGAGCCCTCACTTGCTGCTTCCTGGGATGCACATTAGCAGGAAGCTGGAATCAGAAGCAGAGTGTGGACCTGAACCGAGTTTCTGATACGGGAAGCCCCTCACTGACTTCTATTGCCCCAGCAGCTGCCCAGTGCACACGATATAAAGTGCAGTGGTTAAGGGCTCTGGTCCTGAAAAACTGCAGCACTCGAGGTTGAATCCTGGCCCGGGACAGTTACTATGTGACTTTGGGCCAGATCCTTAATCTCCTCCCTGAGCCTCACCTTCTTCAACTTTATTTATTTATTTTATAAATTTATTTGAAAGGCAAAGTTACAGAGAGGCAGAGGCAGAGAGAGAGGTCTTCCATCCACTGGTTCACTCCCCAAATGGCCGCATCGGCCAGAGCTGGGCCGATCCGAAGCCAGGAGCCAGGAGCTTCTTCCAGGTCTCCCACGTGGGTGCAGGGGCCCAAGGACTTGGGCCATCTTCTACTCTTTCCCAGGCCATAGCAGAGAGCTGCATCAGAAGTGGAGCAGCAGGGACTTGAACCCAAGCTCATATGGGATGCCGGCACTGCAGGCAGCGGCTTTACTGCTATGCCATAGCACCAGCCTCATACTTTCTTCAACTTTAAACTGGAGATAATAATTAATACTACTCATAGGCTGTAGTGAGGAGTGCAACTTAAAGCTGATACCTCCACATCTGGCACATAGGAATTCATTGGAATCCTGACTTATTATTGTCAAGTTCTCTATATGCTGCATTAGAAGTAGTGAACAGGGACCGGCGCTGTGGCACAGCGGGTTAACACCCTGACCTGCAGTACTGGCATCCCATATGGGTGCCGGTTCTAGTCATGGCTGCTCCTCCTCCAATCCAGCTCTCTGCTATGGCTTGGGAAAGCAATAGAAGATGGCCCAAGTCCTTGGGCCCCTGCACCCGCGTGGGAGACCTAGAAGAAGCTCCTGGCTCCTGGCTTCGGATCAGCTCAGCTCCGGCTGATGCGGCCATTTGGAGAGTGAACCAGTGGATGGAAGACCTCTCTCTGTCTCTACCTCTCTCTGTAACTCTTTCAAATAAGTAAAATAAATCTTAAAAAAAAAAAAAAAAAGTAGTGAACAGTGGTTAGGGCACCCATATCCCCTTTAGGAGTGCCTGGGTTCTACTCTTGGCTCCACTTCCGATTCTGACTTCCTGGTAATGTGCACCCTGGGAAATATCAGGTGATATTTCCAGTACCTGGGTCCCTGTCACCCACTTGGGCGATCCAAGACCCTGGCACCTGGCTCTGGCTTCAGCCTGGCCCAGACCCGACCCTTGTGGCCATCTGGGGAGTGAACCAGTGGATGGAAGCTCTCTCTCTCTCTGTCTCTTCCCCTCTCTGTCTCTCCCTGTTACTTTGCCTTTTAAATAAATACATCTTTTTAAAAAATGAAAATAAATTTTTTAAAAATTTAAGTAAATCAAGCTGTAAATAACTACACTCTTTTTCTAAAAGGGTTTACGTTCTTACCAGAAAACGTTGCGGCGCCTCCGGGAACTGCAACCTTGGCCGGGCCTTACCGCGAGCCAGAGAGGCCTGGGCGGTCTCTGACCCTGGAGGGGCGGAGTCCAGCGCGCGAGTCACGTGGGGTTGAGGAGGCGGGGCTTTGCGCGCGCTGGTCACGCGGTCCGGGGTTGACACTTCCGGGTGGGACCGAAGTGAGGCGGCGGGGCAGGGGTTGGCATCTCCGGCGGCGACCATGGCGTATCACGGGCTCACGGTGCCTCTCATCGTGATGAGCGTGTTTTGGGGTTTCGTCGGCTTCCTTGTTCCCTGGTTCATTCCCAAGGGTCCCAACCGGGGGTAAGTGCGCTAGGCCCAGCGTGGGGGGACGCGCGGCGAGCGGCGGGCGCGGGAGGGGGCGACCCCTGCGCCTGTCGGAGGACCTTGCGGGGATGCCCCTCGGTCCACAAGGCGGCTCCCGACCCCCGTGGGGTCCTCTCTCTTCGTAATCGCAGCAACTTCCGAATCCCCCGGCTCGAGCCTGAAGAGGTGACCTTCGGCAGGCTCTCCTTGGAAACGAGTTTGAGGGGAGTTTTTCCTCATCCTGCTCCTTGTGGGGAGGGTGCAGTCTAAACTGAGTTTATACCGACTCCGGGAGAAGTTGGGGTTCTCCCGGAATAGACTCTGGCCCCTGTAGCCCCGCCTGCCACCCACGTACAAGAGGCCTGGCTTGCCTCAACTTTATAAAGAAAAAAGATAAAATAAATAAATCTGGTCCCCGTGCCGTCGTAGTTGCGTTCAGAACAAGCTGGTCCAACGACACGGAGCCCAGGCCTAGCACCCAGCGGGCGCCCGGAGGTAGCTGGGGCCTGATCTAAGGCGAGGTTAATTACCCAGGAGCAGAAGGTATTGTTTAGAAACCCCTGCGTCATACCTTCGGGAGGGCGCTCCAGCTCCTGGGCACGAGTGTGCAGTGCTTAAGTATGATTGACTAAGGAAGGTGGGTATTTTTTTTTTTTTTTACGGATTTTTTTAGGGATTTCTTTGTTAGAGCTTTGTTTGGGAAGTAGAAAAAGAATTTTTTTTTATCATTTTATAAACTAGAACCTTGTTTGAGGAAACTTTGGAACGCTTTCCAGTTCCTTCTTTTGCTCAAGATCATGTGGGCTGGAACTTGGACTGAAGTCACAGTTTGTCAGAAACACTATCTCTGGAAACAAATTCCTAGTGCCTGCGTGCACAGTACTTTTGCCTGTGTGGGAACCACCAATGTCTGCTAAGTGGATAGTTCTATTGCCTTTATTAATGGAAAAGAAGTTTTATTACTTCCTTTATATTGTGTGACCTGAACTTCTTTTTCCTCTCTGAAATGTGCTTCCCTCATACCTGTTACTTCTTTTAGCCCCCAAATAAATGATGCATTTTTCAACAAGGAAAAATGGCCAAAAAATTTGTGTCATTTGTCAGCGCTAGGTCCCACCTCTGCCCCATAGCTGCAGTTAGGTGAGGTCACCTCTCCAGTCTATAGTAGTTGATGTAGGGAGTATCAGAATCCTGGGGTTATTAAAATTTAACAACTTTTGTATTAACCATATGTAATTAGACTTGTTTTTCCTTTTGGAGTTAGAGAACTTTGTTGAGTTTTTCATTACTTCACTGCCTGCCTGGCTGGCCTTCATACCCAGAAAAGCATTTATTAATATGCTTTCTTACAGACTGCTCCCTCCCCATCCAGGGGAGCGGATGCGCTGCTGTTTTCTGGGCAGTGAAACCCCCTGTGTCTGTACTCAGTTTCTAGCCGGCATGTAATGGTCGCAGTGTCTGACCTGCTAGTGATATGTTACCTGGGCCCGGTTCCCAGGCTCCGCAGCAATGCTCGGGTTTCCCACTCTTGGCAGGGTGGAGCAGACCTCGAAACTGTGCTCCCAGGAGTTGCTGGATTACACTTCAGGACACTGCTGCAGGGTAGATGATCCCTGTGACCTTGGACAGTTTACTTAACTTTTCCATGTCCCCATTTCCTGGTTGTAAAATGGAAATATTAGCACTGAATTAGGACTAATTCCCCTTTACCTCCTGAAAATAGAGCAGATTACGCTCTTGTGAAATACATGAAGGAGCGGAACCACTGCAAGGAGTGTGGAGAATTTTAAATGCAAGAGAACGTTTCTGGTTTGAGGAATTCACACACTGTTTTCTTTTCTTTTTTTTTTTAAGATTTATGTTTTGTTTGAAAAGCAGAAGTCTGCTTTTCACACACACACACACACACACACACACAGATCCTTCATCCACTGGTTCACTCCCAAATGGCTGCAGCTGGGCCAGACAGAAGCCAGGAGCCAGAAGTTTCCTCTGGGTCCCCCACATGGGTGCAGGGGCCCAAGCACTTAGGCCATCCTCCACTGCTTTCCCAGGCTATTAGCAAGGGCTCGAACAAGCACCCACAGAGGATGCTGGTGTCACAGAGGCCTAACCTACCACACCACAATGCTGGCCCCACACATCTTGAAGGAGATAAGTAAAGGAACTATGAGAAGAGGTATAGACAATACTGTTTTTAAGGTTTATTTATTTATTAGAAAGAGAGAGAGAGATCTTAGACATCTTCATCTGCTGGTTCATTCTCTAAGTGTCTGCAAGGCTGGGGCTGGTCCAGGCCAAAGCCAGGAGCCCAGAACTCCATCCAGGTCTCCTATGTGGGAAGCAGGGGCCCAAGTACTTGGGCTGTCTTCTGCTGCCTCCGCATGTGCAGCAGCAGGGAGCTGGATTGGAAGTGGAGCAGTTGGGACTCAAATCAGCACCCTGATAGGGGATGCCACTGTCACAAGCAGTGGCCTAACCCACTGAACCACGAGCTGGCCCCTAAAGAATGCTTTTTTAAAAATAGATTTATTTATTTGTTTATTTGAAAGGCAGAGTGATAGAGAGAGGAAGACACACACACAGAGCTTCCATCCGCTGGTTCACTCCCAGATAGCTATAATAGCCAGAGCTGTGCCAGGCCAAGCCAGGAGCAAGAGCTCCATCCAGGTCTTCGACTTGGATGGCAGGGACCCAAGGACTTGGGCCATCACCCCCTGCCTCCCGGGTGCATTATCAGGAAATTGGATCAGAAGTGGAGCAGCTGGGACTTGACCTGTACTCCAGTATGCTATGTGGGTGACCCGCGTGGCAGCCATATGAAGAATACTTTTATGTTATATCCTCGTCACTGAGAGACTGCACAGCAAAAAGCTGAAAACTGGGTGATTGGGAGGTTGTCAGGACCTAGTGAGGCAGGGAGAACAGGGCAAAAGGGTGAACTCTTCTGACTGCATGGATAGCCCAAAGCAAGCCCCTGGCTCTTCAGTCTGCCCTGCAACTGAAAGTGAGCAGCGTGAAGTCAAGAGTGTCCTGGAGTCAGCTTTCTTGACCATTCCTGTTTTTCTTGACTTACCTGTTTTTCTTTAGGATACCATAGATTTTTTTAAAGTATTTATTTATTTGAAACACAGAGTTACAGAGAGGCAGAGAGCGAGCGAGATCTTCCATCTGCTGGTTCACTCCCCAAATGGCCACAGTGGCCAGTAGCAGTGCTGATCTGAAACCAGGAGCCAGGAGCTTCTTCTGGTCTCACACATGGGTCCAGAGGTACAAGGATTAGGCCATCTTCTACTGCTTTCCCAGGCCATAGCAGAGAGCAGGATCAGAGGTGGGGCAGCCGGGACTCTAATGGGCGCCCTTTTGGGATGCCGGGACTGCAGGCGACAGCTTTACCCACTACACCATAGCTGGCTCCACCATAGATTCTTTGAAAGCTTCAAGTTTTTTCAACTTGGCTCCCTTACCAGTAGATGTGGAGGGTGGGGAAGAGGATAGTGTGCTGGGAACTGAGGTTTTTTTATCAACATTTTCAGATATACAGGAAAGTGGAAAGAGTTATCAAATGAGTGCCGTATACCATCACTTAGATTCAGTAACAGTTAACATATTCATGTCTCCTTTTTGAGTGTGTGTGTGTGTGTGTATAGAATTTTGCTGAGGCATTGGAAAATAAATTGCAGTCATTGTGACACATTCCCTATAAATTCTTGGGCATGCACCTCCTAAGAAGACAGATGTTTGGAGCCGATTATTTTCCGAGGCAGCTTTCATATGAGCCAGGTAACACCAAGGTGCCTCGGCTGCTTCAGCTCTGTGAGCTGACCTCTTGGGGGAGAGAGAAGACCGTGGCAAGGGATGCTAGGTTGGTGCATGTAAAAGCGGAAGATGAGCAAAAAGCTTGGAATTGAGACTCACAAGGAAGCTGAGTTTTGGGGAACAGTGAGGGTGCCTGCCTTCAGGACTGAAGGGTTGATGGTGGGGGAGGTGAAGCGAGTTAGGGAGGGAATTCATAACGAGGGAGGAGCTGGCTTTGATTCTGGCAAACATTTTTATTATGCAACTGTCAATGTTTTTTTTTACCATAAACTTTCATACATATTTATTTATATAAGTATAATGTATACATTATGATTTTAAAGAATCTGCCTTCAAAATATATCTAAACTCTTACCCACCCTTACTCCCTTCACTGCTACCAACCTTCCCTTGTGGGTTATGCCAGTTCCTCCCTGAACTGATGTAACTGATTTTCCCCTTTGCTCTGCCAGTCTTTTCCAAGCTACCTGAGAGATCTTATTAGAATTTGAATCCATCTTGCCCCCTCCTTGAATCCATCCACATAATTCCCTTTCACATAGGGTAACAGCAGGTGTCCCACCGGACACCTTTTTCCTCCCCTCCTACTACTCAGCTGCCCTTGCTCGGCTTCAGCCACACTGACCTCTTTCCGTGAATGCTGGTGCCCTCTCATCTCAGGTCTCCGTGCTTCCTCCTCCACTGCCCGGGAAGCACCCTTGACCGCTTAGGGTCTGCACTGAATGCCACCTCCTCCGCAAGGCCTCATTAAGATTCTGCTGCACCCTCCAACCCCTGTGTACCTTATCTTCCTCTCCTGCTTTATTCTCCATCACCACTTACTGGCATATGGATGATAGACAGTTATTATTTGTTTATTGTTCATCTTGTTTGTTGTCTGTTTCCCCAAATAGTATGTAAACTTTGGTGGGATTTGATCCATTTTATTCCTGCTCTTGCCTTGGAGCTTGATACATACAGGATACTCAGTTGAATGAATATGCCAATATGTTAGCTATGGAAAACTTAAGCAACTTCTAAAGGGTGACCTATATAATGTGAGTTCCAATATTTGCTTTCCAAGTTCCAGAAGGTGGTCTTATTCACTCCCTGGGGCTTGGAGGCTCCTCTTTCCTGTGGGTAACAAGTTGCCTTTGTAAAGTCTGAAGTTGGGGGCCTGTGCTGTGGTGCAGCGGGTTAAAGCCTTGGCCTGCAGCGTTGGTATCCCATATGGGCACTGGTTCGAGTCCCGGCTACTCCACTTCCAACCCAGCTCCCTGATAATGCACCTGGGAAAGCAGTGGAAAATGGACCAAATTCTTGGGCCCCTGCACCCATGCAGGAGACCCAGAAGAAGCTCCTGGCTCCAGGCTTCCTCTTGGTCCATCTCCAGCTGTTGTGGCCATTTGGGGGAGTAAAGCAGCAGATGGAAGATCTCTCCCCCACCACACCCCCCACTCTCTCTCTGTCTCTACCTCTCTCTGTAAACTCTGCCTTTCAAATAAATAAAATAAATCTTTTAAAAAAATAGAAAAGTCTTACGTTGAAGAGTGATGTCATGAAAGGAATGCAGTGGAAAGGTTCATCTGAATAGTTTTGTGTAGAATGAAAGAGAAAGAAAAACGTTTTGAATCTGCCAGCAGTGGAAAGCAAAAAAAAAAAAAAAAACAAAAAAACCACCTTGTTGGGGGAAGATGCTTCAAAGGACAAATCTGCAGCATTTGGTGACTGTGAGGGTGCAGAGGAGGCAGGAGCAAAAGATGATAGATTTGAAGGTGGATTGGATGAGTAGAAATAGCGCTGCTGCTGGGGAGTAGGAGTTGCAGAAAGGGAGCTTTTGGAGAGATGGGAAGAGACTGCCGTGAATTCAGTTTTAGAAGTGGTGAAATCTAGCTTTTCAGAGATCCAGGGGGAACTCTTCCAGATGTGAGTGGAGATGGGCTAGAAAGTGATGTGTTTAGTAGAAGTGCGGTGTTACTCCCAAGAATACTACCAGATAGGGTAGTTACTCATTAGAGGGTGGATGTTTGCACAGTAGTTAGGGCACTGCTTGGGACATTCACATCCATATCAGAGTGCTTGGGTCCGAGTCCCAGCTAATGCCTGGGAAGGCAGCAAGTAATGGGGCTCAGGTCACTGTGTCCCTGCCGCCTACATGGGAGACCAGGATTGAGGTCCAAGCTCCTGACTTTGGCCTGGTGCATCCCCAGCTATTGTGGGCATTTGAGGTGTGAATCAGCAGCTTAAAGATCTCCCTCTCCCTCTCCCTATGCTCTGTGTCTGCCTCTCCCTCTGCCTCTCTCCCTCCCCTTCTCTCCCTCTCCCTTTCCCTCTCCTTCTCTCTCCCTCACTCTCCCTCTCCTTCCCTCTCCCTCCCTCTCCTTCCCCTTCCCCTTCCCTGTCTGTCTCTGTCACTTTGCCTTTCTTCTTTTTTTTTTCTTTTTCTATTTTCTTTCTTTTATTTATTTATTTTTTTTTGACAGGCAGAGTGGACAGTGAGAGAGAGAGACAGAGAAAAAGGTCTTCCTTTGCCGTTGGTTCACCCTCCAATGGCCGCCGCGGCCGGCGCACCGCGCTAATCCGATGGCAGGAGCCAAGTACTTATCCTGGTCTCCCATGGGGTGCAGGGCCCAAGCACTTGGGCCATCCTCCACTGCACTCCCTGGACACAGCAGAGAGCTGGCCTGGAAGAGGGGCAACCGGGACAGAATCCAGCGCCCCGACCGGGACTAGAACCCGGTGTGCCAGCGCTGCAAGGCGGAGGATTAGCCTAGTGAGCCACTGCGCCGGCCACTTTGCCTTTCAAATAAAACAAAAATAAATTTGAAAGAAAAGAAAAACCTAAAAATAAAACCCTCATTGTCATTGCAACCTTTTCTGTTCAGTTTCAGATGAGTTTGAGTTGGGCACTTAAGCTGTGTCATCAATTCATAGTCTTTTTTTTTTTTTTTAAGAATTTCTTTATTTTTGCTTTTTTAAAAGATTTTATTTATTTATTTGAGAGGTAGAGTTAGATAGTGAGAGAGAGAAACAGAGAGAAAGATGTTCCAGCTGCTGCTTTGCTCCCCAAATGGCCACAACAGCCAGAGCTGAACCGATCTGAAGCCAGAAGCCAGAAGCTTCTCCTGGGCCTCCCACTCAGGTGCAGGGACCCCAGCACTTGGGCCATCTTCTACTGCTTTCCCAGGCCATAGCAGAGAGCTGGATCAGAAGAGGAGCAGCTGATACTCAAACTGGTGCCCATATGGGATGCTGGCACTGCAGGTGAAGGATTAAGCTACTGTGCCACAGCACCAGTCTCTATTTTTAATTTTTTTAAAGATTTATTTATGGGGCTGGTTCTGTGGCATAGCAGGTAAAGCTGTCACCTGCACTGCTGACATCCCATATAGGCACCGGTTTGTGTCCCAGCTGTTCCTCTTCTGATCCAGCTCTCTGCTGTGGCCTGGGAAAGCAGTAGAAGTTGGCCCAAGTCCTTGGGCCCCTGTATTCATGGGGGAGACCTGGAAAAAGCTTCTGGCTCCTGGCTTTGGATCAGCCCAGCTCTGGCTGTTGTGGTCACTTAGGGAGTGAACCAGCGGATGGAAATCTTTTTTTTTTTTTTTTGACAGGCAGAGTGGACAGTGAGAGAGAGAGAGAGACAGAGAGAAAGGTCTTCCTTTGCCGTTGGTTCACCCTCCAATGGCCGCCGCGGCCGGCGCACCGCGCTGATCCGATGGCAGGAGCCAGGAGCCAGGTGCTTTTCCTTGTCTCCCATGGGGTGCAGGGCCCAAGCACCTGGGCCATCCTCCACTGCGCTCCCGGGCCACAGCAGAGAGCTGGCCTGGAAGAGGGGCAACCGGGACAGAATCCGGCGCCCCGACCGGGACTAGAACCCAGTGTGCCGGCGCCGCTAGGCGGAGGATTAGCCTAGTGAGCCGCGGCGCCGGCCGGAAATCTTTTTAAAAAATTTATTTATATATTGAAAGAGTTAAGGAGAAGTAGAGGCAGAGGTAGAGAGAGAGAGAGAGAGAGAGAGAGAAAGAAAGGTCTTCGATCCGCTGGTTCCGCTGCAGTGGTAAAGATTAGGCCAGGCACAAACCAAGAGCAGGCACTTCTTCCAGGTCTCCTACATGGGTTCAGGGGCCCAAGGATTTCAGCCATCTTCAGCTGCGAGCTGGATTGGAAGAGGAGCAGCCAGGACTCAAATCGGTGCCCATATGGGATGCCAGCACTGCAGGCAGCAGCTTTACCCACTATGCAATCCATGGTCTTTTTTTTTTTTTTTTTTTAAAGATTTGTTTATTTACTTGAAAGTCAGAGTTAACACAGAGAGAAGTCTTCCATCTGCTGGTTTACACCCCAGCTGGCCGCAACGGCTGGAGCTGCGCTGATCTGAAGCCAGGAGCCAGGAGCTTCTTCCAGGTCTCCCACGTGGGTGCAAGGGCCCAAGGACTTGGGTCATCCTCTACTGCTTTCCCAGGCCATAGCAGAGAATTGGATTGGAAATGGAGCAGCCAGGACTAGAACCAGTGCCCATATGGGATGCCGGCACTGCAGGCTGTGGCTTGACCTGCTACACCACAGCACTGGTTCCTGAAATCCATAGTCTTTTAAATAGAAATGTTTCATTGCATAGTTAGGTTTCTACCAAGTGTACCCTGAACACATGGCAGTTTACTGAATGTCTGAAAAAATTCAGAGTCACTTTCTTGGTGCACAGTCCATGCCAGTTTGATAACTCCAGAGGGGACTGAAACCATTCTACAGTGCCTGCATAGTGTGCTAGTTATCTGACATGTGTGTGGTTTGTTTTTTTCTTTTTTAGAGTTATCATCACCATGTTGGTGACCTGTTCTGTTTGCTGCTATCTCTTGTAAGTATATTGTCTCTTGTAAGTAGTTTTTTCCTAAAATATTAAATAATTATTCTTAGTATTTGTAATGGATGTGATTTATATGTTTGTTTCATTGGAACCTGTCCTAAATGTTATATCTGGAAATAGTGTCCTCAAATTGAAAATACCATGCTTTTCCAACGTTCTGCATATTTATGTAAGAACTGTATACAGATGCTATGTCTCAGGAATTCTGGTGTAATTCAGTTAGCACAGGATTGAAGCCTATAATTAACTGGAAGTTGCAATTGTACTGCTTTATATATTATTATTATTATATACTTAAGGCTTCATTTCACTGAACTGTCTCACTATGAAGCTAATAAAGCCATCTTTTTGTTGTTGTTGTTGTTTAATGAATAGATGTTAAGCTAGCATTATAATCAGGGAGAGAAAGGATCATTTATTAACAAATGTTTATAAACTGTGTCAAAGTATAATAATTTGTATCTATTTGAATAGATAATATAATTTGTATAAACTATTGAGTGAAAGCTCTTTTAGGATATGGTAATTTCATTTCCTCAATAAATATATTTGGAATACTGCTTTTTATCCTCATGAGTATCCAAAATGGCAAAACTGCAGTTGAGCTGTTTTAAATTTTTATTTATTTATTTTCTTTTTTTTTTAAACTTGTATTTAGTAAATATAATTTCCCATAGTACAGTTTATGGATTACAATGGCTTTTCCCCCCCATAACTTCCCTCCCATAACTTCCCTCCCACCCGCACCCCTCCCATCTCCCGCTCCCTCTCCCATTCCATTCACATCAAGATTCATTTTCAATTATCTTTATACACAGAAGATCAATTTAGTATATATTAAGTAAAGATTTCATCAGTTTGCACCCACACAGAACATAAAGTGTAAAATACTGTTTGAGTACTAGTTATAGCATTAATTCACATTAGACAACGCATTAAGGACAGAGATCCCACAGGAGGAGTAAGTACACAGTGACTCCTGTTGTTGACTTAACAATTTGACACTCTTATTTATGGTGTCAGAAATATCTCTAGGCTCTAGTCATGAGTTTCCAAGGCTATGGAAGCCTCTTGAGTTCGCTGACTTCCATCTTATTCAGACAGGGTCATAGTCAAAGTGGAAGTTCTCTCCTCCCTTCAGAGAAAGTTACCTCCTCCTTTGATGGCCCGTTCTTTTCTACTGGGATCTCACTTGCAGTATTTATTTATTTTCATTTCATTTGAAAGGCAGAGACAGACATACAGAAGAGAGAACTTCCATCCATTCCCTAATTGTCTGCAGTAGCTGGGGTTGTACCAGGCCAAAGCCAGGAGCCTGGAATTCCACCCAGGTCTCCCCTCTGGGTAAGAGGGACCCAAGTACTTGGGCCATCACCTGCTGCCTCCCACGGTGTGCATTAGCAGGAAGCTGGACTTCAGAGTGGAGCTAGGACTGGAACTTCACACTCTGATATGGGATATGAGCAACTTAAGCCACGTCTTAACCATTCAACCAAACACCCACTCCTTTCTTATTTTCATTTAAAATTTATTTATTTATCTTCATTTCATTTGACAGGCAGAAAGAGAAGAGAGATTGCAATTGAGCTCTTATAAAACTATCATGCCTATATTCTCCCCTTCCTTGAAGACTGGAATGAGAATGAGTCAAGTCATAGGGGGGAAACCACAAACCTTAATCAGTTCATGAAGAGTCATTGCTTCAGAGTCATGCTTTTAAGAGTTGCTTTTTAGTCTAGAAGCAGTGATTCTCTTTTCTTGAAGAGAGCTTTTTAGGGCCTGGAGTTGTGACGTAGCAGGTGAAACCGCCACCTGTGACACTGGCATCCCATATGGGCACCGATTAGAGTTTGATCCAGCTCCCTGCTAATAGTCTGGGAAAGCAGCGGAAGATGGCCCAAGTGCTTGAGCCCCTGTACCTACTTGGGAGACCTGGATGGAGTTCTAGGCTCCTGGCTTTAGCCTGGCTAAGCACTGGCCATGACAGCTATATGGAGAGTGACCAGTAGATGGAAGATATCTCCCTCCCTCTTTCTCTCTCTCTCTCTCTCTCTCTCTCTCTCTCTCTCTCTCTCTCTCTTTAACTCTGACTTGCAAATAACTAAAATCTTAAAAAAAATAAAAAGAGAGAGAGAGTGAGCGAGCTTTCTAGCCTTCCAAGGCTTCAGTGACATGGGAAGAGTTGGAGTTGGCCAAGGTTTCAGTTAGTGTGGCAGTTGTAGTGCATCCTGAGATGAAACACTGTGGCCCTCTCTGATCCTGAATCTGTGAATGTCCAGGATCCCAGGGTTCTGCAGTCGGCTTTTTTCCCCATAATTGAGATTTTATTGATGTTGAGAATCAGTACACAGACATTTCAGTTTGTGCACAATTCTTAATATGAGTACTGAAAATCTAAGAAGCCATGAATTGTCATTCTTTTATTTTTTTAAAAGTTATTCCAGTGACTTTCCAGCTTCAAATTTGGAGGCAGCTCTTCCTTAAGAGGCTATCAAGTACCAGTATCTTCAAAGGTTGCTGTTACGTAAATCCCACGCAGTCACAATTTAATATCACATACACAACATACCCAAATTTTCAGTCTTTCACAGTACATGAACAAAATCATTATGAAAACTGGACTCCCACAACCAAAGGTGTTACAGAGCACACATGGTTCCCACACAGCAACAAGGAGAGGTTTTCTGTAGGAAACAGTTCTACTAAACAACACAGGAGAAGTAACTGAAAACATTCAAGACAGATTAAATGCACAATTGAGACTCCAAATTGTCATTTGGTATGCGTTGTATTGTAGAATATAAAAACCACTAGCCCTTATGGGATGTTAGCGTTAACACCCAAGAGAGTCAAAGCCTCCCTCCCATAATTCAATATCCCACTATTTTCTGGTTGTGCCAAAAAATAAACCAGTAAATGATTTCACCTCTTTTTAAAAAAATCGTTTACACTTAAAAAATTGGGACGAGGTAGGCTTCCCTCCTTCTTAAAAGTGTTTTAGAGCTACTAAAAACTTGCATTTACGAAATAGCTGATAAAAATAGTCCTCTGGATTGTACAGGAAAGGAGACTTCTTTCTCCTGTGCTTCATCAGACTGGCCTCTCGTCATTTTGACTGTCTCTGTTTTCTGCAGGCTAATCTTTAGCTTCCTGGGGAGCCACCTTGGCCTATTTTCCCTTTGCTCCTCTCCTCCTGTTTGTTTGCATTTTTGTCTGATGACTTATCCTTCCCTGCGGCTTCCCCCGGGCAGCTTCCTCCTCCTGGGCTCCTCCTTTGCTGCCCCTTCGGCAGAGCTGATCCTCTCGGGCATCTTGGCAGCAGGGAGGGCACGTGCACCAGGAGCCTTCACAAAGCTGGGCTTCCTGGCTGGTGCCTGCACTGGAATTTTCAAAGAAATTTGTGGTACTAAGCCAAGCTCCAGTTCTCAAGATTAACCATGCCACAGTCATTACCGTGGCTTTTGGCTGTCTGACCACTCATTCAGTTGTGAGATGTAACTTCAGTATTGAAAGCTGAATCAGGTGTTTTCAAAGTGTTGCTAAATGATCATGATAATCTTTGCTTCAACACTGGGTTCAGAGGGTAGGACTTTGTAAAGTCTGCTTGTTTGTTCTTTGGTTTTCTGGTTAGGGAAGGAAGTAAAAGACTCTGAGGCTTAGTCTCCAGAGTGGAAGTCTGTCAAGCAGTGTTCTGCCCTGAGGGTAATTGAGAGTAAGCGTGGGCATCATCAAGAATTGCTGGCTTTAATCAGGGTGACGGAACACCCTCCATCCTACCGAATCTCCTGTGGCAAACCGAGCAGGGGAGCATGCAGGTACCAAGGCATGCTCCTCTGATGGGAGTGGCCTTTGTAGATATCACTTGACAATTTCTGTGATATGAGCCGTCTCCGTGCTGGTGGCGTCTAAAAAGAGAAAAATTATTACACAGAGCAATGACTTAAGATTAAACACGAATGTGACCAAGATGTGTGACTTTCTGGATCACCATAGTCTGAAACATGGGTATTTTCATGATACTCTCTTTATTTTTTTTTAATTTATTTTTTATTTTGACAGGTAGAGTTATAGACAGTGAGAGAGAGAGAAAGACAGAGAGAAAGGTCTTCCTTCTGTTGGTTCACTCCCCAAATGGCCGCCACGGCCGGCGCTGCGCTGGCCCGAAGGCAGGAGCCAGGTGCTTCCTCCTGGTCTTCCATGCGGGTGCAGGGCCCAAGGACCTGGGCCACCCTCCACTGCTTTCCCGGGCCACAGCAGAGAGCTGGACTGGAAGAGGAGCAACCGGGACAGAATCCAGCACCCCAACCGGAACTAGAACCTGGGGTGCCGGCACTACAAGGTGGAGGATTAGCCTAGTGAGCCATGGCGCAGGCCCCCATGATACTCTGTAAAACAAGCATGCCTTTCCAATCAGTCTCATGCCTCTTGATTTCATTTTCAGATGTAAAATGAATAATTGGGCTTGGTTGGGTGTTTCTTCACCCTGAGACCTAGTGGTTCAGCCAAGAGCCAGCCATGGGCCCTTGTCCCTTGCTGTCTAGACTTGCATCCATTTTTTTCATTGTCCCACGTGCTGGCAAATGCTGTGTTGAAGGTGGGTACTGTCAGTGGTGTATTACTATAGGTAGGCCGCAGTGTCATATTAAATGGTTCCAGAGCCAGTTTCTGGGGAAGTGGACTGGGAACCATTGACTCTATGAAGTCATTTTTTTCTTTTGTTTCTTTGAAACCTGATCATGTATCCTGTTTAGAAGGATATCTGAAAAATAGGCGTGGAATTCAAACCCCAAATGTTTTATATACCCTATTCCACAAAGGAGCAAGATTCTATAATAAGCTTGAAAATTTAAAAAAACTTAGATGTTTGGCACAATGTATTTTCTTATTTTTTTTCTTAAATATTTATTTATTTATTTGAAAGGCAGAGTTACAGAGAGTCAGAGGCAGAGAGAGAGAGAGAGAAGTCTTCCATCCACTGGTTCACTCCCCAGTTGGCTGCAACAGCTGGAACTGGGCTGATATGAAGCCAGGAGCCAGGAGTTTCTTCCGGGTCTCCCATGTGGGTGCAGGGGCCCAAGGACTTGAGCCGTCTTCAACTGTTTTCCCAGGTCATAGCAGAGAGTTGGATAGGAAGAGGAGCAGCTGAGACTCGAACCAGCGCCCATATAGGATGGCGGCACTGCAGGCTGCGGCTTTACCTCCTGTGCCACAGCGCCGGCCCCAGTGTATGTTCTTTTGAAGTAAGGCACACACAAAGAGACTTTGGCTCTCCTGAACAAAGTCTTGGTTTGAAATGCATTCAGGGACTTTTAAATTGTCTTCTGTTTGTGGCAGTTTCTTTCTCTTGCTAGTTTGTTCTAGCTTACAGTTTGAGTCTCCTAAGAAAACATAACTTGTTTGAGCTGTAAATAAATCAGATTTTCTGCCAGTAGAACCCTATTTCTTTTATAGTTTTGTAGAGGAACATCTGAATGTTCCATGTAGTTCCCTCTTTGAGACACAAAGTCACTTTTTCTTTTAAGCATACAGTCCTTGTTAGCCACTTGCTGTACTTTCTCCCAGTCTTTGGTTGACTTTTAATGATTATGTTGTGGGGTGCTGTGGGGAATTTTAAATAAAATACTGTGTGTGAAAATTTAAGAGAGCAAACAATATGAATGTAAAGAAATCTTACTGGTGATATTTTAAGTGTACAAATTATTTTAATGAAAACTGTGTGACTTGTAAGTGCAGTTTGCTTACGAGGCTGATACAGAGAGTATAGAGTGTGTTGTACTGGACCATACTAAAGGTATGAAGTCTGCATGCACCAGTCACTGGATCTCGGCACTGGAGATGTATGCAGCATTCTACAAAGTTCATGGAATATGCATATTATGAGAGAGCTATGGACTTTTTTTTTTTGCATAAAAAGAAACATCTTTTATTTCCATTTTTCCACAAATTTTTTGAATCCTGGTGTCGCAGTGAGTAAACAAAACAGCTAACTTCTCTGAGTTGTCTTTAGTGAGAGAAATAGTGAGCAAAAAGAGCCAGAAATAGGGGACAAAAAGAGCCAGTGACTCGCTTGAGGCCCCTGAATTCCTTTCCTGAACAGGTTCTCCCATCCACTCATTCCCACAGTGGCCTGTTTCTGAGCTGACACTGCAACAGTCAACACAGAAGGCTTCTGTACTTGTGTGACCTTGAAAGGCCTGGAGACTCTTCCCTACCAGGAAGTAAGCAAGCAATTCCGCAGTGGACACCTTTTTTTTTTTATGTATTTATTTTTAAATATTTATTTATTTATTTGAAATGGCATTGGTTCAAGTCCCAGTTGTTCCACTTTTTTTTTTTACTTTAATAATTTCCTTTAGTCTTTGATACATTTATAACAACAGTTTTTTTAAAAAAATATTTAGGGGCTGGCACTGTAGCATTGCAGGTAAAGCCACCACCTGCTGTACGGCATCCCACATGGGCACCAGTTCAAGTCTCAGCTGCTCTACTTCCGATCCAGCTCTTTGCTATGGTTTTGGAAGCAGTAGAAGATGGCCCAAGTCTTAGGGCCTCCGCGTCTGTGTGGGAGATCCGGAAGAATCTCCTGGTTCCTGGCTTTGGATTGGCCCGGCTCCAGCCGTTGCAACCATTTGGGGAGTGAACCAGTGGATGGAAGACCCCTCCCTCTCTCTCTCTCCATCTTTACCTTTGTGTAACTCTGCCTTTCAAATAAATAAATAAATTTTTAAAAAAGATTTATTTATTTGAAAGGCAGAGTTACACAGAGAGAAAGAGAGGCAGAGAGAGAGAGAGAGAGAGAGAGAGAGAGAGAGAGAAATCTTCTATCCACTGGTTCACTCCTCCAAATAGCCACAATGACCAGGCTGGGCCAGGCTGAAGCAGGAGCCAAGAGCTTCTTCTGGGTCTCCCACGTGCGTACTGGGGCCCAAGCACTTGGGCCATCCTCTGCTGTTTTCCCAGGCACGTTAGCAGAGAGCCGGATCAGAAGTGGACTCAAACCGGTGCCCATATGGGATGTCAATACCACAGGCAGTGGCTACCTGCTATGCCACAGCACCAGCTCCCTTTGTTTTCTTTTCAGATTTATTTACTTTTTTAAACAGTGACAGAGAGAAAAAAAGATCTTCCATCCTCCTCTTGTTCATTCCCTAAATGGCTGCAATAGCCAGGTCTCAGCCAGGCTGAAGTCAGGAACCAGGAACTCCATCCAAGTTTCCCATATGGGTGGCAGAGACATAAGCACTTAAGCTATCACCTGCTGCCTCCCAGGCAGATTATCAGGAAGCTGATTGGAAGTGGAGGTGAGACTTGATCCCTGGCATTCTAATATGAGATATGGACATACCAAGAAATGACTTGACCTACTGTGTTAAAACACCCATCCCCATTTTTGAACTTAAGATTTATTTATTTATTTGAGAGGCAGAGTTACAGAAGGGGCGGGGTAGAGAGAGAGAGAGAGAGAGAAAGAGAGATATCTTCCACCTGCTGGTTCACTCCCCAAGATGGCTGTCTCTAAAATGTAATCCATTTGCCGGCGCCGCAGCTCGATAGGCCAGTCTTCCACCTGCAGCACCAACACCCCGGGTTCTAGTCCCAGTCGGGGCGCCGGATTCTGTCCCGGTTGCCCCTCTTCCAGGCCAGCTCTCTGCTGTGGCCCAGGAGTGCAGTGGAGGAGGGCCCAAGTGCTTGGGCCCTGAACCCGCATGGGAGACCAGGATAAGCACCTGGCTCCTGCCTTCGGATCAGTGCAGTGCGCCGGCCGCAGCGCACCAGCTGCAGCGGCCATTGTGGGGTGAACCAACGGCAAAAGGAAGACCTTTCTCTCTGTCTCTCTCTCTCTCACTGTCCACTCTGCCTGTCAAAAATATATAAATATAATATAATCCATTCTATCTCAAGTATAGTCACATATCATTATTTTGCACACACGAAAAAGTTAAATCCAGGGGCCTGTATTGAGGTACAGCATGTTAAGCTGCTGCTTGAACGCTGACGTCGTATGTTGGAGTGCTGCTTCCATCCCAACTGCTGTGTTTCTGATCCAGCTTCCTACTAATGCGCCTGGGAAGACAGCAGAACATGGCCCAAGTACTTGGGCCCCTTCTATCCATGTGGGAGACCCAGATGGAGTTCCAGGATCCTGGTTTCAGCCTGGCTCAGCCTTGGCTGTTGGCGGCCATTTAAGGAGTAAACCAATGGATAGAAGATACATCTCGGCCTCTTTTCTTCACTGTCACTATGCCTTTCAAGCAAATCATTTTTCAAAAGCCAATTCCTTTATATTATTAAATATTCTATCATATTTAATTTTCACTGACTGTCCTAATTATTTTATACTTTGCTTGCTTCAGGATTCACACAAAGGAGGCATTGTTGTGGCACAGTAGGTTAAACTACTGCTTGAGACACCAACAACCCATATTGGAGCACTTGTTAGAGTCTTGGCTGCTCCTCTTCTGATCCAGCTCCCTGCTAATGCCCCTGGAAAAGCAGCAGAAGATCCCCCGAGTACCTGGGCCCCTGCCACCCTGTAGGAGACCCAGATGCTATTCCTGGCTTCAGCAAGACCCAGTCCTGGCTGTGGCCATTTGGAGAGTGAGTGAACCAGTGGATGGAAGATCTCTCTCTGTCACCATGCCTTTCAAATAAGTAAATAATTTTTCTTTTTAAACAATCCATATGAGGATCACACATTGCAGTAGGTAGATATCATCTCTTTTCAGTTTCTCTTTCTATTTTTAAGATTTATTTATTGGGGGCTAACACAGTGATGTAGCATGTAAAGCCACAGGCTACAGTGCCAACATCCCATATGGGCACCGGTTAGAGTCCTGGAGGCTCCACTTCCAATCCAGCTCTCTGCTGTGGCTTGGGAAAGTGGGAAAGCAGTAGAAGATGGCCCAAGTCCTTGGGCCCCTGCACCTGCGTGGGAGACCGGGAAGAAGCTCTAGCTCTTGGCCTCGGATCAGCCCAGCTCCAGCTGTTGCACCCATTTGAGGAGTGAACCAGTGAATGGAAGACCTCTCTCTCCCTCTGCTGAGAGAGAGCTCTTTCATCCATTGGGTCACTCCCCAAATGCCCACAACAGTCAGCCTGGGCCAGGCTGAAGCCAAGAGCCTGGAACTCCATCTAGGTCTCCTTTATAAGGTCCTAAGAACTTGGGCCTTCATCTGCTTTTCCAGGAGCATTAGCAGGTATCAGGGAGCTGGGACTCAAATAGGTATGGGATGCTGGCATGTCAGCAGCGGCTTAACCTGCTATGCCACAACACTGGTCCCAGTGTGTTGAGTACTTTCATCATCATAATGTCTGATTTTTCTGTGTATTATTGGCAGTCATTGGTTCTGTTTCTGTAGTTTCTTGTTTACTCATTAGCTAGAATATATCTATAAGTAGAGATTACTTCAACAACTATTTGGTTATCCCAATAACTGAAAAATAATTCATAAAGGAAAGATAGGATATATGTGTGGTTTTCCATTCACCTACTAGTTTAAAAATAAATAAATAAATTGGTTCCCTTACATCTTCTAACAGTGAACAATGACTGTTGCTTTGTGATACTGGATGATTGCAATCCTGTGTAATCAGTGTCCTTGTTGATGTTCCAAATTGTCCACTTGTTGGCCACTGGGAGCCTATTCTAGTTGGCTCCTGAGTCCCTTTGACACAATTGTAGCATATTTTTAATTGGCCTTTTATTGACTGGTTGTTAGTCTCTGTCCTTACCCCTAGCTTTGAAGTTCCTTCAGGACAAGAAATGTATTTTGTAGAGGTAGAATGTCTATGTTTCTGTATATAGGTAAGTTTTTTGTGTCTCCTATCTGATTGGTGGTGAATAGAAGGAAATATGGGTGCATGCCAATGACAAAGATACTTTCTGAGAATGTGCTGTTAGGTGATTTTGTCATCATGCAAGCATCAGAGAGTGCACTTACACAGACCTAGGTAGCTACAGTGTCAGTAGGCCATACAATCTTAAAGAACCATCACATAGGCAGTCCATCAGTGACCAAGATGTCATTAACCATAGTGTGACTACAGCGGCATCCATAATGGAAAAGAGTGGACAACTCAAATTACATTTGTTCCCCAAACGTTGAGCCCTTCCATTCTTTAGCTTAGAACTTTTCTATGGATAGCCCAAGGAAGCCCAAGTGTATGGTGTTAGCTAATTTGCTTGTGTCCATCATTGGTGTTTCTCAGTTTGTGTCTTATTTACAGCTAGTTGTTTTATAGTTTGTTACCTATCTTCACCTGGAATTCATCCAAGAAGCATTTTATTGAGTACCTACTGCATGTTGGTTCCTGGGTGCACAGTGGAGCCCAGAACTCTTCCTTGTTGGAGCTGACAGTTGAGAGAGGGCAGTCAAACCAGTAGGTTAAAACTCTTCTCAGTCTGCAATAGACAATTTGAGAAGGCGCTTAAAGGGGCCAAGCAGGGTTCTGTGTTAGAGAACAGTGAGGACAACGGGAGCGAGGAAGAGACTGATTCAGGGTGGCCACAGAGAGCCTGTCCTCCAGCCAGAGGAGCTGGCCATGTGGTGAACTGGAGGCAGGGCCTTCTGCAAATGCAAAGGCACCAAGGGGTAAAAAGCTTGGAATGTTCTACTACCATAGTGTCACTAGGTTTTAATAATGAGGTGGGGAGTGGCAGGCTCAGGATTTAGGTAAAAGGCAGTCCAGGTAGGATCTATGAACTAGGGCAAGAAGGTTAGGTTTTGTATTAGGTGACTAGGAAGTCTTCTAAGATGTTTAATGCCCTGTGGAGAAGGGACTGAAGGGAAGAGTGGAAGCAGGGACACTTGCCAGGAGGTTATTGCAAGTGAGAGCTCATTGTGGTTTGAAAGCTAGTTTGAGGTGGACTGTATCGGTCCTGCCGATGGATCGGATATAGGAGGAATCACCAATGGCTCCCAGGTATCTGCGTTAGGGTTTACTAAAATGGTGAAGACTCAGGACAGGGTGATGTTTCAAGGCAAAAATTCAGTTGAGGCGCACTAAGATGAAATGCCTGTGAGGCTTCCGGGAGGGGCAGATGGGAAAGTGTACATGAGGAGAGACACTGGAAGCCTTGAGAACATCGGCAGTTACCTAAAGCCATGGTTCTGTACTGGGGATTCTACTAGCATCCAGCAGGTAGAGGCCGGGCTTGCTGCTGGACATCCTCTTCCGCACAGGAAAACCCCCTTCCCCCCAACGAGTAATGATGCAGCCCAAAGTGTCAGTAGTGACCTCAGAGAAGGGATGGAGATGGAAAAGACAGAACAGGAAGAAGGTAGGGCCACACCTGGGGAGTGCCAACATTGATGTGTCTCATAGATGAGGAGCTAGGAAAGGACAGGCTAGAGCTGCCAGTGTTGAATAAAGCAGCTTGACTGGGAGCGTATAAGGGAGGAGAGGGTGGTAAAATCAGGCATGCACCATGAAGGGGAAGTCACTTTCCACAAGGGTAGGTGGAGAATTGTCTGGAGGCAGCACTGGGAACTAAGACCTCTTGAGACCCAGTGCCAAAGTCTGACCTAACCTGTGAGTGATAATAAGGAGCCTTCTCCGGGGCCGGCGCCATGGCTCACTTGGCTAATCCTCCACCTGCAGTGCCAGCATCCCATATGGGCGCGGAGTTCTAGTCCTGTTTGCTCCTCTTCCAGTCCAGCTCTCTGCTGTGGCCCTGGAGGGCAGTGGAGGATGGCCCAAGAGCTTGGGTCCCTGCACCCACATGGGAGACCAGGAAGAAGCACCTGGCTCCTAGCTTCAGATAGGTGCAACGCCAGCCATGGCAGCCATTTGGGGAGTGAACCAACGGAAGGAAGACCTTTCTCTGTATCTCTCTCTCTCTCTCTCTCACTGTCTATAACTCTAGCTGTCAAATAAAAAAGAAATAAAAAAATAAGGAGCCTTCTCTGTGTGAGAGAACCTTTGGGAAGCCAGGTTTCACTTAAGCTGGAGGCCATAGAAAGAACTAGAAGAGAAGGAAGTTATGACTGAGTGGTAGATCATCAAGCAAGAGCTACAGAGAACACAGTGGAAGGATGAGAAGTTGCAACAACTACTGGGATGAGCAGAGCAGTGTAGGATGGGGCTTGAGTCATAATAGACCTGGGAGGTTTGGAATTCTGGCAAAACTGAAGTAAGTGAAGATAAGAGATTTGTTGGACCTAATTCATAGAGTCCCTGGTATTAGGGGATCAGAAAGATGTCCTCCCTCTTTATGCTCTAAGATTATTTTGCCCCACCCCTTTTCTTAAAAAAAAAAATTTAGTTATTTATTTTGAAAGAGTTACACAGAGGGAGATAGAGACAGAGAGAGATAAAGGGAGAGAGAGAGAGAGATCAATCTTCCACCCACTGGTTCATTCCCCCAGATAGCTGCAACAGCCAGTGCTGGGCCAGGCTGAAGCCAGGAGCCAAGAGCTTCTTCCAGGTCTCCTACATGGGTTGCAGAGGCCCAAACACTTGGATCATCAAGCTTTTCCAGGCCATTAGTAAGGAGCTGGATTGGAAGTGAAGCAGCCAGGACACAAACCAGCACCCATATGGGATGCTGTTGTTGCAGGTGAAGGCTTAACCTGCTATGCCACAATGCCAGCCCAAATTTTGGCTATTTCAAAATAACTAAATTTTGAAATCAATTTCTCAATGTCTATAAAAAAGGCCTGTTGGGATTCCTACTGGGAGTGTATTGATCAGTTTGGAGAGACCTGACATCTTAATGATGCAAAGATTTCTAATCCTAGCATGATGTCTCCATTTGTTTAGGGTTTTTTGTTTGTTTGTTTCAGCAATGTTTTGCGATTTTTGGTGTTGAGATCTATGTGTCTTTTGTTAATTATATTCCTAAGTATTTTACTATAATTTTTATGCTATTTTAATGAGATAGTCAAGTATTTATCAATTTTATTAATCTTTTCAAAGAACCAAATTTTTAGCTTTATTACTGTTTTTTGTTTTTTGTCCTTCTACTGCATTAACATCTGCCATCTGCCCTTCCTTATTTCCTTCCTCTCCTTACTTGGGGTTTACTTAGCTCTTTTTTTTTTTTTTTTAGAAAGATTTATTTTATTTATTTGAAAGGTAGAGTTATAGAGAGAGAGGGAGAAACAGAGAGAGTGAGAGGTCTTCTATCCACTGGTTCACTCCCCAAATGGCCGTAATGGCTAGGGCTGGGCCAGACTGAAGCCAGGAGCTTCATCTGAGTCTCCCACCTGGGTGAAGAGGCCCAAGAACTTGAGCCATCCTCTTCTGCTTTTCCCAGGTGCATTAGCCAGGAGCTGGTTCAAAAGTGATGGCACCGGGGCCAGTGCTGTGGCGAAGCAGGTAAAGCCACCGCCTGCATTGCCAGCATCCCATATGAGTGCCAGTTCAAGTCCCGGCTGCTCCACTTCTGATCCAGCTCTCTGCTATGCCCTGAGAAACCAGTGGAAGATGGCCCAAGTGCTTAGGCCCCTGCTCCCATGTAGGAGACTCAAAAGAAGCTCTAGGCTCCTGCTTTGTATCTACCCAGCTCTGGCCATTGCTGCGGCCATTTGGGGAGTGAACCAGGGATGGAAGACCTCTCTCTCTCTCTGACTCTGCCTTTCAAATAAATAAATACAACTTTAAAAAAAGTGATGGCAGCTGGCACCGCGGCTCACTAGGCTAATCCTCTGCCTAGTCCCGGTCGGGGCACCGGATTCTGTCCCGGTTGCCCCTCTTCCAGGCCAGCTCTCTGCTGTGGCCAGGGAGTGCAGTGGAGGATGGCCCAAGTGCTTGGGCCCTGCACCCGCATGGGAGACCAGGATAAGCACCTGGCTCCTGCCATCGGATCAGCGCGGTGCGCTGGCCACAGCGCACCGGCCGCGGTGGCCATTGGAGGGTGAAGCAACGGCAAAGGAAGACCTTTCTCTCTGTCTCTCTCTCTCACTGTCTACCCTGCCTGTCAAAAAAAAAAAAAAGTGATGGCACTAGGTCTTGAGCAGGTGCTCTGATATGAGATGCAGGTGTCCCAAGCGGCAGCTTAATCTGCTGGGCCCCAATATCCACCCAGAATGTAAATCTTGAAGTGTGAAGAACTGGCAGAACTAGGGCCTGTTCCTGTAATGGTGAAAGAACCCTAGTAGAGATTGGCATAAGGGTAATGGAGAATCATTTGTGCCTTCTTGTTTAGAGTTTGGAATCCTCTCCCAGACTATCATGATTGTGGCAGAATTCATTTCCTGTGGGACCATAGGTTCTTTCCTTGCTGGCTGAGTTGGGGCCACTTGTAGCTTCTAGAGGCTACACATATTCCTGGCCACATGGCCCCTCCCTCTTTAAAGCCAGCAACAGAGAATCTCTTTTGTATCAAATCCTTGTCACCCTGTAGCAGTCTGAGTACAATAAGGAAAAAGAAACCTCACAGTAGGTTAAATAGGTTTAACATAAAGAATTATTATTAACTTTGGGGAAAGGATAGCTGTAAGATACAAGGACTGAGTGAGAGCATCAAGGAAGAACCAACCTGGGAAGGATTCAGGCCTCTGCTGAAAGGGTGGTGCAGTCTGTCAGATGGTGGACAAGTTCATTGGTTTGGCCAGGCTGGAGCTGTGTGGTTGCTGAGCCAGCAGTGGGCACTCTCTGGAGTGCAGGCAAGAGAGCAGGTGATCAGTGACATCAGTGTGTTGTGGGAGCAGGTGGCCTTTAAAGCACATTTTAGGCCATGCAGGAGCTCTGGTTTCCATGTGGAGAAGGCTGCTTAAATGTTATTGCCAGGTCAAGGCCACCAGATCAAAGAAGGACCATGTTTTGGGCCAGAGCTTGGGTAGGCTTCAAAGAACATTCTCACACCCACTCCATGACCTCCCGCCCACCCCTGCCATGTCCTTGCAGCTCCCTCTGCGGAGAAAGCTTAACATCCTGCTCCCATGGCAGGAGAAGTGAGGGAAATCAGTTGTTTACCCCAGAGCACGCGCTAAAGGGTGCATTGGGAGCTGAGAAGCAGTGACTTCCTGACATCCCCGCACTCCCAGTGTCTTTGGGTAGGGAGCATCCTGCCTGTAGTAAGAGCTCACCTGATTAGGCTGCTTTCCCTCAGGAGAGTCTCCCTGTCTTCAAAGGGATGATTCAAACTAGCTGTTATGTTCGTTATGATCACATAACAGTCTCATCACAGGAGTGACTGCCCTGTCAAGTTCACAGTCCCCAAGGCTTCTGTGGAGTGTGTACACTAGGACAGGAATCTTGAGGGAGTCTCCCAGAAAGAAATGTCCCTGCCACACGGCACACGGGAGGTGGAGCTGGGGGCAACCAGACTGACTCAGAACCACCCCCCGTGCACAGTGAAGAGGGTGTGGCTCATCAGCGGCTGGGAACAGTTGTAGCTGTCTCACAGAGAAAGAGAAGGAAGAAGGAGTGTTTGCTGGCTGGCAGCACTGTGTGTGCATTAGCTCTTTAATTCTAATACCTTGAGGCGAGGAGTAGCATCTCCTTCTTACAGGAGAGGACTGGGGTCACGCCACTGGTACTTAAAGCCAGCATTAAAGCGCAGCCCTGTCTGAAACCCAGTCCCGGTGCATGTAATAAAGCTGCTGCCCTTGCAAGTGGGTTGGGCAAGGGGTCTGTGCGGTCATTGTGGTGGAGCCAGGGCAGGTTGCCCTCCTCCCTCTCTGCTGTCTCATGAAAGAAACACCACCACCCCCACCACCACCCCACCACCCCCCCCCACCCCCGCTATGGCCCTGGCCTGAGGGCTAGTGGATCAGAAGGAGGGTCCTGGCTGGACTTCCCCTGTCTAACAGGGAAGCCGACTGCTCCATCTGGGCCTCACCAGGAAGTAACCCATACCTTTGTTCCCTGTACTGCTATCTGAATGTGGAACAAAAGAACAAAGCAGTGTTTAAGCTGGGAAGAGCCTTTTCTGTGGGAGGGCATAGTTTATGCTCTGCTGCACTCCTGATGAGCAGCCAGAGAGTGCTGGTAGCGTGAGAGCACCCACGCCTGCCCTCCCAAAGCTCACTCGCCCTACCGCCGCCGTCTTTGGTTGACCTCTCCTGGCTCCTCAGTCCCCTGGAGTTGGGCCCTCAACTGGCTCCTCTATGCATCATCAAAGCCTGATGTAGAACACTGCGCTGGTAAATGATTGTGGAATGTGTGGGGAACCCCTAGGCTGCACCCCGTAGAAGCAGGCTGGTGTTGTGGGACTCAGGAGTCCTGGGATTCCCCCTCCAGCCCCATCACTGCTTCGCTGTGGAATATGAAGCTCACGGGGACCTAGTATCCTCTTCTTTATAACAAAGCACATGGACTTGACCTCAGGTCCATTCCAGCCCTGCAGTTCTCTTAAAGATGCCGCTGCCTTGCGGCTGCTGGCTGAATTGAGTGCTCTCACATGGTTGGTTCCCAGGCTGCCCCTCAGGCCGTGAAGACATGTGGAACCGTTTGGGCAAATCTGAAGGGTACACTTAGTTCCTCTTCTTGTACACATGAAGTCATAGATTCACTGCAATATGATCTCTTCCTCCACCCACTTCCATCAATTCAGACTGGATTTTTTTTTCTCCTTCCAATTCTCTGCATGTTTATCAGCGTTAAAGGGAAATTTTAAGTCAGGAGGTACTCAGAAGGGCAGGCACAGAGCTCAGCTGGTCAGAGGGGGAAAATTCCTCTGTGAAACTTCAGTGAGCCTGCCTGGACTGTGTCCCAGGTTATTTTCTTGAACTGTGGTTTGTTGGGATTTTTCTAAAGTGATTTTTTTTTGCACTTCATATGAAACATTAAAAATAGTGCGCAAAATGGAATTCAGAAAGTTTCTGAATGCTGCGCCGACAAGCAGAGCGGCCTTCATTTTTGCCTCTGGATTTTCTTCACTGCGGCTCCCAGGACTCGATATTCAGCAGATGGGTCCTCATTTCCTTCATCCCCAGGCTGTTTCAAGTTAACCAGATTAGTGCCTTCTGAAACGTTCTCAGCTGCACTATTTAAAAGGTCACTTTTTACAGGGGGAGCATTAAGCTGACCTGGTTTCTGCTATTACCTAATTAGTATTGTGACTATAGACAAATCACATGGCCCCTCCCTGCCTCAGTTTCCTTAACTGTTTGGCACAGGAGTTCATAGAGAGGTGTGTGTGCGAGGTGTAGCACGGGTGTTTTTCAGAAGCTCCTGGGTAATTGTGACGTGCGGCAGGGGCCGAGAACCACTCCTCCACAGCATCCTACAGAGTGAAATAAACATTTCATTCTTGGTGATGAAAGGAGACAGGGACTAGGTTAGGTTTTTAGTTCATATTTCTGAGCACTAGCCAGTCATCTCAGCCTACTACAAAAGTATGGGCATCTGTTTTTGCTGGCCGCCTGTGTTGCCCGCTGGGATTGGGGAAATCCTGGGTTTGTGTGGAATTTTCCAGGCCTCTCAGCCCTGCGCCGGGAGTGTTGACTGTGGTCACAGAGCTTCTCAGTGTGTCTGCCTGTGCTGTCCTCCTCTTTCTTTTCTGCTTATACCAGGTGGTTATTAAACTTCAACTCTAAGTGTTTGTTTCGTGTTTATGTTTAATACCCAGTTCTGAGGAGGTATCAGAGACTCATCTGAATTCACTGTTTGTTTATAAAGTCAGCCAGCTTGAGGTATCTGTGTTGGCCTGATTTCCTCAGGTGTCGTGTTTCCTGCCACAAAACCACCTTTTGTGGTGTGTGTGTGGGGGGGGGGGGGGTCGGTGCATTCCTGTAGGCACAAACTTCTGATGTTGTGTTGGCTTACTCGCAAGCAGTCTCTTCACTGCTCTGATCACAGTGAAAGCCAGAGATAGACGGACAGACAGCGATCTCCCATCCACTTCAACAGCCTGGACTGGGCCAGGCTGAAGCCATAAGCACGGAGCTCCATCTGGGTCTCCCACATGGGTGACAGAGACTCAACCAGTTTGCTGCCGTCGACCCCTCGCCCCCCCCCCCGCCCAGTGCACGTGGGCCTCCCAAGCTTCGTCCTAACTGCTACACCTAAAACCCATCCCCAGAGGCAGCCTTTTGAGCCTCTGATTGGAAGCATTCCCAACACGACAAATAGAAGGGAAGAGATCCGGTGAGATAAGGCCTGGTGGGGTTTGGCTGATTGCTCTGTGATGGGAGTGTGGGGGCCTGAAAGTTTGAGACTGCTAGTGAGGCATCTCTCTAGAATGCCCTTCCCTGGCCCCTGCAGAGGGGATGGCTGTGTCAGGCTTGTTCTCCCTGGGCAGATGGAGGATGGAGCTTGGCCTTGTTTGTTTACCATAGCCTTTCCCGCCACCCACACCACACACACCTCTGCCCCAGGAGAGACGTTCTAATCAAATCATGTATTTATTTCAAATAGGAGTGCTCTGCTGCATTCTGGTGTTCACTGAAGCGCTCCCCCTTCCCTGACCATCCTGTCCAAGTACTAATCCCTGACCAACCATTTTCTATTCCTTCTCTCTGCTTTATTTCCTTCCTAGCACCTATTTTCTGGCATTCTGTCCCGTAAGCCTTAAGAGGATAGTGACATTTCATCTTCTCCATTGTGTGCCTGGGGCTGGAACCTAGTAGGTGCGCCTTAAGTATTTGTTGGGTAAGTAAAACAGGGACTGGTTTGAATAGCCAGACATTGGCATCATGCCTTTTCTTTCCTTTTGTTCTTTGCTTTAGTCTTAACTCAGTCTCAAACTTCATTGGGCATATAAATGATTCCATCAGGTATAAAAATATGTATTCAGAATTCTGTAAGCAAAGTAATAAAATTTTAAAGGTGACTTTGTGCTGTTTTTCGCTTCTAACCCTGAGGTGAGCTGTGGCAGCTTTGTTATTAGTCTGTAATACAGAGGAACATCTTGTTATCCAGATTCCGAAGGAGGCAGGAACAGTGAAATGCCTGTGGGGTTCAGCTACAGTGGGGCCCACAGATGTTTGAGCGGTGATGGTGACTAGAGAAAGGGAGATTGTGTGACAGTCTGTCAGGGGTGGGGAACGTCCTGCAGAAAGAATCATTTGTTCTGGCCCTGCCAAGACAACCCCAGGTGAGACTTGAAATTCAGTAGATCTATAGCAGGCTGATTTTTAAGTTGATCATTTTCTATGGCCTGCGGATGACGTTATAAATATCCAACATGTCCCTTGGCAGGAAAAAAGGTCCCCCACCCCTGGTTTGCTTGGAAGATTAACTGAACTCAAACCTTGACCATGGTACTCCACGAGGGTATGTCATGTAGGTTGTGGAGAAAGTGTAAAAAAAGACCTGAGCCTGGAAAGTGAGCATCGGTAATACTTTGAGGTAAAGGTGCCATGCGTTCAGGAAACCTCAGACACTTGGAAAGGTCATCAGGTGATGAGAAAAAAGGCAGAGAGGTCCTGTGCAGAGGCCTCACTGCTCTGTGCCCGTCTCAGAGTGAAGGCAGGTCGTGTCTCCTGGGAGATGTCTGGTTATGAAACAGGCTCTCCTCAGCACAGTGTGCACTGAAAGTTTGGTCCAGATGGAGTAGAGTTAAGTTTTGCTAACATCCCTTTCTGCCCTACATGAGTATGGTCATGCTCCAGTGTGATTTCACCACTCCCCTCTCATTCATTCTTCCAGTTGGCTGATTGCAATTCTGGCCCAACTCAACCCTCTTTTTGGACCACAGTTGAAAAATGAAACCATCTGGTATCTGAAGTATCACTGGCCCTGAGAAGAAGACATGAAGACATGCTCCACAGTGCTCTGTCATGGAGGTGAGCACACTCCCCTGACCTTTCACACCATGGCTCTCCATCCGTCAGCTAGAGTTTCCCTTCCTTGACTTCTGCTACGAATTTTATGGCCAGTTTAACATATGGCAGGGCTGGCTGCAGAAAGCCAGTTCATCTGAAGAACAGAAATACATTTGGAATTTAGGCCACTCACCTTACCTAAATCTTAAGGATTTAAATTCTACCATGACCCAGCCTTTTTTTTTTTTTTTTGACAGGCAGAGTGAACAGTGAGAGAGAGAGACAGAGAGAAAGTTCTTCCTTTGCCGTTGGTTCACCCTCCAATGGCTGCCGCGGCCAGCGTGCTGCGGCCGGCGCAACGCACTGATCCGATGGCAGGAGCCAGGTGCTTCTCCTGGTCTCCCATGGGGTGCAGGGCCCAAGCACTTGGGCCATCCTCCACTGCCTTCCTGGGCCACAGCAGAGAGCTGGCCTGGAAGAGGGGCAACCGGGACAGAATCCGGCGCTCTGACCGGGACTAGAACCCGGTTGTGCGGATTAGCCTAGTGAGCCGCGGCGCCAGCCGTACCCAGCCTTTTCAAATAAATACAGTTACCAAATGAAGCTTACATGCAGCCTTTCAGGCACAGATCAAACAAGTGTATACTTGGAGTGCAAGACCCAGTGACCTTAAGAAGCAGCTGGCAGATTTAAAATAACGCTTCTGAATGCTTTGGATGGAAAGCCATGGGTGCCTTTGACAACTGGTGGTCTTAAGATTGTAGCTTTTATTTGGTTCTGAGATACGTGGTGGTACTGTGGAAAGATGTATTCATTGGCTGAAAATCTGGAAATCTGTCATTGAATTTGTTCCTCTATCTGCTATTTTGTTAAATGGAAGTTAGTTCTAAATGTTTGACGAGATTCAGGGCCAGCTTTGAGGGCCAGGGTGCTTCTCCGGTGACGCTGTGAGCTGCTTGATGCCTTGCCTCAGGAGACACACAATGCCTGACTTGCCTCTTTGTGCTGATACTGTGCTGGTCCCTGGGTGCAGGTGCCCACACCCCGGTCCCTCCAGTGGGAAAGTTCTCTTTCAGTCTCTTATCCATTGATGATCGTAACCTGAATCAGTTATTTCACTTGAAACAGCAGAATGATGATTTTCTAGTCCTGTCATTATGTCCACAGTTGATTAGCTGAAATAACTTCTGTAAAGATAAACTTTCCCGCACTTTTCATTTCCTTTTTATTCAGAGTAAGGTGTTGGTACCCAGTTACTTCTGAGATAGCCAATGAAATGTTCTTGTTAGTTTTCGTTAACTATGTTGTTTATCCCTTTCGTGTTGAGTTATTCTTCCCGTGGCCTTTGGACCTGTCTGGGCTGGCTTTTTATGTCCTTTGGTTTGTTTCTGAGGTCCTGTTCACTTTCTGGTGACCTCAGGATGCCTCAGACCCCTCTTCCATGAAGTACTTCAAATAGTTCATGGAAAGTCGATTTAAGGAATAAGTTTATTTTGGTGCCAATTTTTTTGAGATCCGTGCAGTTTTTCATAATATGAATTTCCAAGAACTTTTTGAAGTCACCTCATGTGTGTGTGGATTCCAAAATTTCTCACACCAAAATAACCTTTATCGTAAAAAGAGAGAGAGATTTATATATTCATTCAAAAGGCAGAATGACAGAAAGGGAGAGACGGTGTGAGAGATCTCTTCCATCACTGGTCCATTCTCCAGCTAGCTGCAACAACTGGGACTGGGCCAGACCAAGCCAGGAGCCCAGAACTCCCTCCAGCTCTCCCATGTGGGTGCTCCCCTGTGGGATCTAGGTACTCGGACCGTCATCGGCTGCCTCCCCGGATGCATTAGCAGGAAGCTGGGTCAGAAATGAAGTAGCTGGGATGCAAACCAGTCACTCCTCGTGGGATGAGGATGTCCCAAGCTGCGGCTTAACCCGTTGTTAGTTCACATTAAAGTTTCTTTGTCAAATTTAACATTACAGCATTTTTACTTCTTTGGTTTTATACTTGAAATCCATGCAGAGACGCTGAAAAATCTTGTTCTTGATAGCAGTAACTTAAATACCTTAATTATCCTACAATGTATAAAAATCTGAGGACTTTCAGAATGATAGCAGTATAACTAATAGCTGTAAGTTTTTCAAGTGCAGTTCTGTATTTCTTTGCTGCTTTTTTTTGTCCTTATAACACAATAAAGACCAAAATGCTATTTTCTGAGGCTATTTGAAGTAATTATTTCCCCTGATGCTTATGTCACCAATTTGATAATCAGTTAGATTAAGTTGTTTTACTCTGTGTTCAATTTATGGTAATTTTTTTTATTTGCTACTATTTTTTGAATACATAAAGTGTATTCCCAAGGTCAAAATTACAAACAGTATGTATTCAGAAAAGTCTGTCCTTAGTGTTTCACTGTGCAAACATTAAGCAAATACATATATTCGTTGGTGCACACACACACACACACGCTGCTGTTACAGAAAAGATTATATCATTTATACTATTCTGTGTTGTTAGGATTGCTGCATATTCAGATATTCCTCATCTCTTTTTGTTGCCATTGATAATTTTTGTTTTCCAACTTTTGCTATTATTGATAAACCCACCACCTGCAATGCCAGTGCCCCATAAATACAAATAAATCTTTTAAAGCAGTGGACCCCTCCCACCCATGTGGGAGACCCAGAAGAACCTCCTAGCTCCAGCCTGGCCCAGCCCTGGTTATTGCAGCCATTTA
Organism: Oryctolagus cuniculus; assembly: GCF_051225735.1. Taxonomy (NCBI): domain Eukaryota; kingdom Metazoa; phylum Chordata; class Mammalia; order Lagomorpha; family Leporidae; genus Oryctolagus; species Oryctolagus cuniculus. Next base: position 60,935,116 of record NC_142872.1, read on the forward strand.
GAAAGTGAACCAGCAGGTGGTAGACTCTGTTTCTGTCTCTGTCTCTCTCTCTCTCTGTAACTGTACCTTTCAAATAAATAAAATAATTTTAAGACTTATTCACTTACTTGAAAGTTACAGAGAGATCTTCCATTTGCTGGTTTACTTCCCAAATGGCCACAATGGTTGGAGCTGGACCTATCCGAAGCCAGGAGCCAGGAACTTCTTTGGTCTCCCATATGGGTGCAGGGGCCCACACACTTGGGCCATCTTCTGTTGCTTTCTCGGGCTATTAGCAGGGAACTAGATCAGAAGTGGAGCAGCCAGAATTTGAACTGGCACCCATATCCCATATGGGCGCCACAAGTGGCAGATTTATCTGCTATACCACAGCACTGCCCCTAATAAAATAAATATTTTAAAAAGAGAGAGAGAGTGTGTGTTTGTTTCCCCATAGCCTGGATTTTGCCAGTCTGATAGGCAAATAGCCTTTTGTCCTCTTAGGCTTTTGTCTTTGTTCACGGAGGTTTTGATTTCTATTCTATATAACTTTTTATTTGATATTATTTTTAGTCACTTTTTTCATCAAGTTCTCCTGTTTTCTATACTTGCTTTCAACCATAGTTGATGTTAGGTAAGGCTGTTTTTTGGGGTTTAAAGCTGAGAACTTAGGGCCACTGTTGTACAGTGGGTTAAGCTGACACGCTGTACCAGAGTGCTGATTCAAGTCCCAGCTGTACTGCTTCTGATGCAGTTTCCTGCTTATGTGCCTAGGAAGACAGCAAAAGATAGCCTGAGTGCTTGGACCCCTGTCACCCAGGAGAGAGACTTCACCCTGGCCCAGACTCGGCTGTTTTGTGGTGATTTGGGGAGCAAACCAGTGAATAGAAGATTCTTTCTCCCTCTCTCTGTCATTCTGCCTTTCAAAAACAAACAGAACAAATCTTTTGTTGTTGTTGTTTTTAAAGAAAAGCTGAGAACTTCAGGTCTCCGCTGGGTGTAGTTCCAGCTTGCCTCTCACCTCTTGGAACTTCTTTTCCTTTCCTTATAGTAAGAGAGTCAGGTCCTTTGACAGTAACAGTGGGCGGGCGGATCTGAAGAGGCTTCATCTTGCCGACCTTTTCAGTCTAATGTCTCTGTTAACCTGATTGACAGATTCCTAACATTTACCGGCTGGTCTGCAGCACTACTTGCAGCCCTGCCACCCTCGCCCGCTTCCCTAAGATTCCTGCACATGACTTTAAGAAGTACACAGGGCTCTGACATCAAGGCCGCCCTTTGTGCATCGCGGGTGTTCATTTTCCTGCAGCCTTGGGGGGTCTGAGGCTAGTGTGGAATCTCAGGGGGTGGATGTGGCTGCAGATCCAGCATCCCAGAAGTCAGGTGGTTAACCACACAGTTGTTGTGTGGTAGATGAGCTTGTATGGTTGACCACAATCCTAAAGGGCAAAAATTCCATTTTATTATAAAGCATGGGACAGGACAGGAATGGAGAGTATCGGTAATGAGACCTCAGCCCTGTGGAGCTGTTTTTCTGTGCATTCCAAAAATATTTGTGGGCTCAAGAGAGGTGCACAGTACCAAGTAGGGGTTTCTGGGAACACTGTGAGCTCCACAGGGGGTTGTGACCTGCTGGGAGGCGGAACTTAAGCCAGATTTGGGGAACGTTTAATCAGTGCAATGTGTTTGGTAATGAAAGAGTGCATCTTTTCGAAACTCTGGCCTCCCTGGCTGGATGTGTTGCTGCCATTTTAGACTTCGCCACGTGTCTGCTTCAGTCCCCAGTCCGCTCATTTTCCTTGCTCCCTGGGATCAGAACCTCTCACAGGCCGGCGCTGCGGCTCACTAGGCTAATCCTCCGCCTAGCGGCGCCGGCACACCGGGTTCTAGTCCCGGTTGGGGCACTGGATTCTGTCCCGGTTGCCCCTTTTCCAGGCCAGCCCTCTGCTGTGGCCAGGGAGTGCAGTGGAGGATGGCCCAGGTGCTTGGGCCCTGCACCCCATGGGAGACCAGGAGAAGCACCTGGCTCCTGGCTCCTGCCATCGGATCAGCGCGGTGCGCTGGCCGCAGTGCGCTGGCCGCGGCAGCCATTGGAGGGTGAACCAACGGCAAAGGAAGACCTTTCTCTCTGTCTCTCTCACTGTCCACTCTGCCTGTCAAAAAAAAAAAAAAAAAAAAGAAAGAAACTCTCGCAGAAGCTCTGTCCCCACTCCCTAAGATGCAGTCGTTGCTGTGACATCTCTCACGCCTGCCCCTGCTTGCCTAGTTTCTGACCCAGATCACAGCAGCTGTGACTGATGAGAGTGACTCCTCGCCTCATCGGGTGTCCTGCACCTGCAGAATGCCACATCTGTTTATCTTCCTGGTGTAGCGCTTCTGGAAACATCCCCTGCACCCCAGACACTCCAGTAGCTCCACATGGGCTACAGGAGGGGTCTTGCTTTGTATTATTTTTGTGTTCAACCCATGGTCCCTGATTTTAGTGGCTCCCTCTCCCTTGAAAGGCTGTGTAAAATGTAAGCACCCAGCTTTTGCCAGAGTCACCGAAGGTCCCAGGAGCCAAAAGGTGAGAACCACTCATCTAACGTGGCTGCCCACATGGTGCCCGCCCACAGCCTTTCTTCTCTCTGCTTGCCTCTGTGACCTAGTGCTTCCAGCCCCATTGTCTCGTGTTCTTGACCTAATTAGCTTTACTTAGCTTTTCCTGCCTCTCACACCCTACCACACTTGCCAATTTCAAAAGCAGATTAGTCAATACTGTCCTGTAATCATTCTTTTGCTTTCTTGCCTCAGCTCATCCATTCTCTCTTAATTTTCTTTCTTTTTTTTTTTTAAAGATTTATTTTATTCACTTGAAAGGCAGACTTGCAGACACAGAGGCAGAGAGAGATCTTCCAATTGCTGGTTCACTCCCTAAACAACCCCAGGAGCTAGGCCAGGCAAAAGCCAGGAGCCTGGAAAACTCTATCTGTGTTTCCCACGTGAGTACAGGGGCCCAAGCACTTGGGCCATCCTCCACTGCTCTTCCAGGCACATTAGCAGGAACTGGATTGGAAGTGGAGCAGCCCAGACTCGAACCCACGCCCATACAGCATGCCGGCTTTGCAGGCAGCAGCTTTACCCCCTATCCCGCAGCACCGGCCCCTTCTAACTCCTACATTGTCTCTCTCGATGCCCAGTGTATAAGCTGGCACTTCCTTCTTGACCACCTTGTTTCAGAGTGATTTCTTCCATCCCTAAATATAACCAAAGTCTTCAAAAAATTTGTAGAAATTACATTTTATGAAAACCGTGCATGGTTTTCAAAGTTTTTCACACAAAATAAACTTATCATTTAATTTGATTTTTCTATCAACTTTTTGAAGTACCTTTATGTGTGGGTCTTCAGTTTTTGCAGTTTATTTGGCATGTTACCCTGATATTTTATTTTAAATTCATGAGTTGAAATTTATTTATTTTTATTTTTGTTAAGATTTATTTATGGGGCAGGCGCTGTGGCACAACAGATAAAGCCACCGCCTCCAGTGCCAGCATACCACATGGGTGCTGGTTCGAATCCCAGCTGCTCCACTTTCAATCCAGCTCCCTGCTATGGCCTGGGAAAGCAGTAGAAGATGACCCAAGTCCTTGGGCCTCTGCACCCACATGGGAGACCCATGAAGAAGCTCCTGGCTCCTGGCTTCGGATCGGCACAGCTCCAGTCATTGCGGCCACCTGGGGAGTGAACCAGCGGATGGAAGACCTCTCTCTGTCTGTCTGTCTGCCTCTATCTCTCTCTCTGCTTCTCCTTCTTTCTGTGTAACTCTGCCTTTCAAATAAATAAATAAATCTTATTTGAAAGGCAGAGGTACAGAGAGGCAGAGGCAGAGGCAGAGGGCAGGGCTGGGTCTTCCATCCGCTGATTCACTCCCCAGATAGCTGCAGTGGCTAGAGCTGCACCAATCTGAAGTTTCTTCCGGGTCTCCCATGTGGGTGCAGGGCCCCAAGAACTTGGGCCGTCTTCTACTGCTTTCCCAGGCCATAGCAGAGAGCTGGATTGGAAGTGGAGCAGCCGGGTCTTGAATTGGCATCTATAAGGGATGGCAGCACTGCAGTTGGTGGCTTTACCCACTATGCCACAATGCCGGCCCTGCCCTGATCTTTTAAAGGTATAGATCTTTTAAATATATAGATCTTCAGCTGACTCACCTACTTCTGGAAGTTAATCTCTTACACTATCAATCTTTCATTGTGTAGTAAAGAAGGAACTTTTCGGCAAATATATCTGAAGTGAGAAAAACAAGGGTAAAATTAAACCACACATGCAGATCCTTTAAGAAATACATTTGCTTACCTTTCCCTGAGCAGGTTTTTCTACTATCTTCTACTATCTACTGTCTTTCTACTATCTTCATTCTCACTTTTATCTGATTGTATCTTAATGATTTCTTTATTTCACAAAGTGAGAACTCACCCTTTGATTGAGTTGCCCAGGCCCCCACTCCCAAACATGTAATTTCATATTAGAGAGATGATTACGGCCGGCGCTGCAGCTCACTAGGCTAATCCTCCACCTAGCGGCGCTGGCACACTGGGTTCTAGTCCGGGTCGGGGCGCTGGATTCTGTCCCGGTTGCCCCTCTTCCAGGCCAGCTCTCTGCTGTGGCCCGGGAGTGCAGTGGAGGATGGCCCAAGTCCTTGGGCCCTGCACCCCATGGGAGACCAGGAGAAGCACCTGGCTCCTGGCTTTGGATCAGCGTGATGCGTCAGCCGTGGCGGCCATTGGAGGGTGAACCAATGGCAAAGGAAGACCTTTCTCTCTCTCTCTCTCTCTGTCTCTCTCTCTCTCAGTGTCCACTCTGCCTGTCAAAAATAAATAAATAAATAAAAATTTTTTTAAATTAAAAAAAGTCTTAAAAATATCACCTGAGAATAACAGAAAAATCATAATTTAGAGGTGGAAGAAAGCTTCTTATTAAAAAAAAAGAGAGAGAGAGAGAGATGATTGCATGCTTCCTTAATGTAGTTTAAAATCAAGCCTTAAAGCAATGCTCTTGGCAGGTGCCGCGGCTCACTTGGCTAATCCTCTGCCTGTGGCACCGGCACCCTGGGTTCTAGTCCCGGTTGGGGTGCGGTTCTGTCTCGGTTGCTCCTCTTCCAGTCCAGCTCTCTGCTGTGGCCCGGGAAGGCAGTGGAGGATGGCCCAAGTGCTTGGGCCCTGCACCGCATGGGAGACCAAGAGGAAGCACCTGGCTCCTGGCTTTGGATCGGCGCAGCGCGCTGGCCGTAGCAGCCATTTGGGGTGTGAACCAATGGAAGGAAGACCTTTCTCTCTGTCTCTCTCTCTCACTAACTCTGCCTGTCAAAAAAAAAAGCAATGCCCTTTACCATAATATTCACTCTATTTTATTTTTTAAGTTTATTTATTTATTTGAAAGATAGAGCAGGCGAGAGAGAGAAATATCTTCCACTCTTCCTTCTACTGGTTCACTTCCTGAATGCCTGCAACAGCTGGAGCTGGGCTAGACCAAAGCCAGGACCTGGAATTCCAGCCAGCTTTCTTGCAACGATGGCAGGGACTCAAGTACTTCTAGGGTGCATGTTAGTAGGAACCTAGAATCAGGAGTGGAGGAGCCAGGACTGGAACCTAAGCACTCTGAGAAGGGGATTGTGAGTGTCCTAGCGGTTTAACCACCATACCTCAACACCCATGTTACTCCCATTTTTTTCCTGAGATTTATTTGTTTATTTGAAAGGCATAGTTACAGAGGTAGAAAGAGAAAGAAAACTCTTCCACCCACTGGTTCACTCACCAAATGGCCTCAATGGCTAGGACTCGGCCAGGTTGAGCCAGGAGCTTCACCCAGGTCTTCCACAGGGGCACAGAGGCCCAAGGACTTGGGCCATCTTCTGCTGCTTTCTCAGGCACATTAGCAGGGAGCTGAATAGGAAGTAGAGCAGCCGGGACTCAAACCAGCACCCATAGGAATGTTTGCCCTGCAAGTGATGTCTTTACCTGCTATGCCACAGCACCAGCCCCACTCCCGTTTATTGTAAACTGGTGTCATTGAACTTCAGTGAAAATTACCCTCTGGGTGTATGGCTTTTAAAGAACGAAGGCCTATTCCCCCCCCCCCCTTTTTTTTTTTGTTGAAAAAACGAGGAAGAAGTCTAACCAGTATGCTGTTCATGGAAAATGAGCACACAGACGTCTGTGTTCACTGGTTTAGTATTCTCAGGCAACAAGTCCAAGGTGCTTGCACCCGAGGCTTACACAGAAGGGCTGTGCTGCTGGCCTGGGGAGGGAGACAGAAAATGGTGGTGGTAGACTGGAATAAGAGGCTTTCTTAGGCTTTTAGCTCATGAAAACAAGTGGCCCTGGTAATTGCCACATGTTGGTTTGATGTTATTTTCCTAGCACATTGTGAAAAACAGTCCTGACTCCTGAGTTGAGTGCCTTTTGTGGTGTCCTGCCACGGTGGGACCCCAGCAGCCCGGCGCTTTGTGCTCTGAGGGCACGTGGACTGCCCCGGCTCGCACCTGTACGACTAAGCAGCAGACTCTTGTGCATTTCTGGCTACTCTGAGACCGGGGGCCCGGGAAACCTGGTTTCTACCCGCTGATCTGTTGGTCATGCCTGTTGATTTGGAAAATTACATGGAGGTACGGCTATTTGACCTTCAATCAGAAAAACCCTGTCACACCTGAATTTTTAAAAATTAGTTAATTAACTAATTTATTGTTTTTGGAGATCTTCCATCCACTGGTTTACTCCCCCAAATGTGCAATAGCCAGGGCTGGGCCAGGCTGAAGCCAGGATTCAGGAACTCAGTTCAGGTCTCCCACTTGGTGGCAGCGCCAAGTACTTGAGCCATCCCTGCTTCTGCCCAGAATGCCCACTAGGGAAAGCTGGATCAGAAGAGGAGCTCTGATATCTGATGCAAGTGTCTCCCACGTGGGTGCATGGGCCTAAGCACTTGGGCCATCCTCTGCTGCTTTCCCAGGCCATCAGCAGGGAGCTGGATCAGAAGTGGAGCAGCCAGGACTTGAACCTGCACGCTTATGGGATGTTGGCATGGCAGGCAGCGGCTTAACCCCCTAAGCAGTATCTTAACTGCTGAGCCAAACACCTGTCCCTCGGCTTGATTTCTTATCAGCCAACTGAAGTCTTGTGTGGAAATTGCCTATGAAAGAAAATCTTTAACTTTTATTTCCTCACAATTCGGTTTCTAATTTCAAAAGTAGCATATGGCATGTATGGCTTTATTTAGGTGGATATTATACCATAAATTTTATATAAAGGAGGTTATGTGGTCCTGTTAGCAGCTTAATGTGTGAAGATACTGTTTTAAATGTTTGCTACCTTTGCAAGGGGGGTGCTGCAGCTTTAAACCGGAAATTGTCACTTGTCACCCGCACTTCGTGGTAGCAAGAACACGGGGCTAACTGGAGGGCAGCCTGAGGACAGACAGGAAGCCCGCTCTTCAGGAGCCAGCCCTCTCCCGTGCTGTGCAAGGGGGAAGGGAAAATTACTCCAGTACCATGAGTCTTAGCGCCATCTTTCCTGCTTTCCACTGGGTCTCAGTTCAGTCAAGTCCTTGTAAGTGAGCCTCCTGCCACAGCCCCGCGGGGGCCACCCGGACTTGCCTACTGATTGAGCCCGCTTTCCCATCCGGTGTTCGATGAGCACCTACCTCTGGTAAAGGATTGCTGTAACTGACATTCTGGATGTTACTCTGCGTCCCCCACCCCACCCCATCCCACCCCACCCCACGCACAGGCGTGCGGCCCAGTTACCAGACTGCTTTGGTTTTTGCAGGTCACACAGAGAACTTGCTGTAGATGCAGAATCACCTCTGGACCCAGACCGCCGCCTTACTCGCCTGTCCTGGGCGTCAGCCGCCTTAACATCCATATCACCTCCGAGTGTCTTCTTCTCTGACAGCGTTTTGTCCTCCACCTGCTTTCACACTTTGATGAATTATGTGCCTGCTCAGCCTAGACCGTGCCACCTCCACAAGAGGCTCCCCTCCTCCTCTGAGATGGGAGCTGCTGTTCTCCTGAGAAATCTGTTACTCTCGCCTTGGAATCCGCGGGTTTGAGGCTGGGCCTGCCAGCTCGCCGCCTGGAACCCGCCAAGTGCTTGACGCTACTGCAAGACAAACAGACTCAAGTGGGGCCGACAGGAGCAGAGCGAGCTCCGAGGGAAGACCGCCCCAGCGTTTTGACACCACACTGTGTTTTCAGGCTGAATTGGTTTCTGCCATCTTTTTGGAATAAATTATTTTTCTGCTTTCTATGGAAATCCGAGTTTGCTGTTTCTAAAGCTCATTTTTGTAAGCTTTGCTCTCCCTATTGAATGCCTTTTTAAAAATTGAGTTTGCAGTCTGAACCTAGGTGGGATTATAGAAACCCTGCCGTGTAGTTTGGAGATGTCTGAGGAGGCTGGTGAGGACTTTTCCTCACCATTCAGCAACCATCTCAGTGCCCTTGTAGCCAAGGCTCTGGAGGAGTCAGACTTTAAATTGGGTTCCTGGCAAGTTTGAGGGTGATATGCTGTTGGGAGGAGAGGTCAGTATAGACAGAGCTCAAAACGAGGCCTCATGTGACTTGTCATCCTTAACAGTGCTGATGGTGGTGAGCAGGTTCCAGGGGGCTTCCAGCCTCGTGCCCAGGGTGGAGCCATCGCGGCCTCAGAGGCAGAACTAGAGATCTTAGCGTTCAAGAAAACTCGGGGGTGGGGGACAGTGATTTTGAGTCTAATGAGTCTAAATAATTAGGCTTTGTTAGTTTTAAGAAACCCAAAATTGAGCAGGGCCTGACTTTTGAGCAGCTCGGGCATGTTGGCAGCCAGCCAAGAATGGATTTCCTGTTTTGCAGTGTGTACTCTTCTATTCCTCCCAAAGTGTCTGAACTCATTACTTTGCTATTCTGCTACCAAAGAAAGTTTTATTTTTTAAAAAAGATTTATTTATTTACTATTTGAAAGGCAGAGTTATGGAGAGGCAGAGGCAGAGAGAGAAAGGCCTTCCATCCACTGGTTCACCCAAAGAGAGTTTCTTTTCTTTCTTTTCATTCTTTCATTTTGAACCTGAAGTTGTTCTGAGAGTTCGGCAGCTCTGTAGTTTACGTTTCCAGCAGTAGGGCCCCTGAAGCTAATTTCATGGAGTCTAAAAAACACTGGAAGATGGGAAGTCGAGGGGGCCATGGTAGTACAGACTAACTGTCATTTTACAGATAAGGAATCAGCCCAGATGGAGGGAACAGCCCAGCAGAATCGACTGCTTCCTTTCATGCCGCTCGGCAGAGGTGGACAGAGAGCTGGACCCACCTTTCTGATTTCCACTGTGGAGCACTCTCCACGGGCCGCCCTGCCTCTCAGACATGGCACGGCCTGGAGCCAGCTCTGGAACTCTGGTGGGAGGGAAGAATTCTGCCATTGTAGACAACCAAGCTGGCTCCCTCTGCAACAGCTTCCATGACCATTCCTTGCCGTTTGCAAGGAGAGAGAGCCCAATGGAGGTGGTGACCGTGGGACATAACCCGACCATATGTGTATGGTAGAAGTGTAACTCTGATGCAGCTGTGTTCCTTGGTTCTCCAAGCCAGGCTCTTGCAACCCGTTGTCAGTAGGGTCAGCCGGAATCCTTCCCAACCTCCGCCCCCAACAGCAGACTGTGCTTTGTGGGGACCTCAGGGTAGTGGCACCTCCCTCCATAGGGTGTGGCTCTTGCCTGTGCTGAGGTCAGCACCCAGCATTTGCTGGCCGGGAGCCCACCTGGACTCAGCAAGCAGACCTGAGCTGAGGCAGCCTTGCAGCAGGAGCCGAGGGGCAGCGTGTGTTGGGGGAGGGAGGGCTCTTTCTTCCCCATGACCGCAGCTCGGCACATTTCCTATTTATTGGCGCAGTTGAAGGCACTGCTGGCTCATGACCCTGGCTGCTGCAAGTCCCTGGATTGTGCCTCCATCTTTCACTCAGCAATGATCTGTTTATATTTTTCTCGACTGCTCTAAGTGACTTAAATGAGACCTTAGGAAGCAAACTGGGCCTCAGTGCTTACTGGTTTGCTCTCCAGCTTCCTTGCCATGGTGGCGCTGCATCGCCGTAGATGGGAGTATGGAACCTGAGTGTGCCAACTGCACTTAACTCCTAGGAAACACAGAAGACGGGGCATGAGGCCCTGAGGCGGTGCCAGCCAGCTTTGGATCATCCCCAGAACGTTGTGCTCAGTCAGCCTTCTAGGAAAGCGAAGGCCCCGGCCAGGCAGTGGCTCCGTCCTGAGCTTAATGGCCTTCTCTCCAGACCCTGCTGTGGCTCCCTGAGGCCCCGGTGGCTTCAGCATAAAGCAGGAGGAAAGGAGGTCATTTTCCAGCCAAACTGGAGATCAGAGACCTCCTGCAAAGGCGGCAGCAGCTCCTGGAGGCCAGGCACCGGCTGCAGCACCGCCTCGCCACCCGTTTCCCTGCGGCTGAAATGTGAGATCAGCTCAGATTCCATCTGGGGAAGCTTCCTGAGTTCCCTTTGCCCGGAAAAATCACTTTGCACCTGTGTCCCAGTTCCCTCGTTTATGAAATTCTTGAGATTAAGTGCCGTTCGTGTGAGAACCCAGCCATATGTTCTCACCTCACCCTTAATAATGGAAAAAAATATTTTAATGTAAACTTTTTTTTAAAAGATTTATTTATTTATTTGAAAGGCAGAGCTACACAGAGAGAGGGAGAGACAGAGAGAGGTTTTCCATCTGCTGGTTTACTCCCCAGACAGCTGCAACAGCTGGAGCTAAGCCAATCTGGAACCAGGAGCCAGGAGCTTCTTCCAGGTCTCCCTCATAGGTGGCAGAAGCCCACATACCTGGGCCATCTTCTGCTGCTTTTCCCAGGTCATTAGCAGAGAGCTGGATTGGATATGGAGCGGCAGCCAGGGCACAAACTTGCGCCCATATGGGATGCTAGCATCCCAGGAGACAACTTCACCTGCTAAGCCACAACCACACCAGCCCCGCAATTATTTTTTTTTTAAAGATTTACTTATTTATTTGAAAGGCAGAGTTCATTGAGAGAAAGGGAGAGACAGAGAGAGATCTAGCCATCTGCTGGTTCACTCCCCAAGTGGCTGCAATAGCCAGGAGCCAGGAACTCCACGTTGATCTCCCATGTAGGTAGCAGGGGTCCAAGTACTTGAGCCTTCTTCCTGTGCCTTTCAGGCACATTAGCAGGGAGCTGGATCAGAAGTGGGGCAGCTAGGACTTGAACCAGGACTCATGGGATGCTGGCATCACAGGCAGCGGCTTAATCTGCAGCGCTACAACACTGGTCCCAAAAATGGAACCATTTTTCTACAGCCAGAGTTGGTGTCTGAGATACATGTTTGTGAATTCTGTTTCCTTGAACAGTTCCCTGGCTCTGTTATCTGCCAGAACCCAGACTAGAAGGAGCTCCACTCAGCCCTTTCAAAGGGTACTGAGAATGTCCCTCTCCGCCAAGGCCTTTACAAGGAGATACAGTGTGGCATGTGGACACTCCTTAACCTAGAAGTCTTAGGTTTGCAACCTTCTTTCTATGTGTTTGAAAGGCAGAGTTAGAGAGAGAGAGAGAGAGGGAGAGAGAGGTCTTCCATCCACTGGTTCACTCCCCAAATGGCTACAATGGCTGGAGCTGAGCAGATCTGAAGCCAGGAGCCAGGAGCTTTTTCTGGATCTCCCAAGTGGGTGCAGGGGCTCAAGCATTTGGGCCATCTTCTACTGCTTTCCCAGGCCATAGCAGAGAGCTGGACGGGAAAAGGAGTGACCAGGACTTGAACTGGTGCCCACAGGGGATGCTGATGCCACAGGCAGCAGCTTTACCTGCTATGCCACAGTGCCAGCCCCTGCAGTCTTCTTCCATGACTTGCTGTGTCACAATGAACAAGTCATTTTATTTCTTTTTAAAAAAATATTTATTAATTTTAAAGGCAGAGTTAGAGAGACAGAGACCATGAAATTTTCCATCTCTTGGTTCACTCCCCAAATGGCCACAGCACCCAGGGCTGGCACACCAGAGGCAAGAGCTTGAAACTCCATCCAGGTCTCCTACATGGGTGGCAGGGGCCCATGCACTGGGCTATCCCCAGTGCTTTCCCAGGTGCATTAGCAGGGAGCTGGATTAGAAGTGGAGTATCCAGGATTTGAACCAGCACCCATATAGGATGCAGGTGTCGCAAGCGGCTTAACCCACTTCACCACCATGCTGGGGCACTATACCTACTATTTCTACCACATGAAGTTGTTACCAAAATGAAATCTTGGTGGTGATGATGGCTTGTAAATTATAGGGTATTTTCCAAAGAAATGACCAAATCCCCAGGGCACACTGGTAATATTTTTCTGATAAGATAGTATGCAGAGAAACACCCAGCTGATTCACTCCCACCCCCTACCCTGCTACAAATGATTTTTTTTTATTAGTCACTTGTACTAGGAAGGTTACTGAAAAATTAAAGGCACCTGCACCAGGCACCCAGGCCTAAGCTTTGAGCAGGGCAGTAAGTCACAGTGCCTGTGGTAGGGCCACACCCTTCCTGCCCTTCCAGGTTCTACAGCTCTTTTTTTTTTTTCCTGGACAGGCAGAGTTAGCCAGTGAGAGAGACAGAGAGAAAGGTCTTCCTTCTGTTGGTTCACCCCCCAAGTGACCGCTACGGCTGGTGCGCTGCGCCGATCCGAAGCCAGAGGCCAGGTGCTTCCTCTTGGTCTCCCACGCGGGTGCAGGGCCCAAGCACTTGGGCCATCCTCCACTGCCTTCCTGGGCCACAGCAGAGAGCTGGACTGGAAGAGGAGCAACTGGGACAGAACCAGCACCCCAACCGGACTAGAACCCGGTGTGCTGGTGCCGCAGGCAGAGGATTAACCTAGTGAGCCGCGGTGCCAGCCAGATTCTACAGCTCTTAAACCAGAGTGGAAGTGCTTTTGAAGATGGAATCTGGGAATCGGTGGTCTCTTTTTAGCATTTTTTAAAAATATGTATTTATTTATTTATTTGAAAGAGTTACACAGAGAGAGAAGGAGAGGCAGAGGGAGAGAGGTCTTCCATCCACTGGTTCACTCCCCAGCTGGCCACAATGGCCAGAGCTGCGCCAATCCAAAGCCAGGAGCCAGGAGCTTCTTCTGGGTCTCCCACGCGGGTGCAGGGGCCCTTTGGACCATCTTGTACTGCTTTCCCAGGCCATAGCAGAGAACTGGATGGGAAGTGGAGCAGCCAGGACTCGAACCATCACCCATGTGGGCATATGGGATGCCGGCACTGTAGGCAGCAGCTTTACTCTCTATGCCACAATGCCAGCCCCTCTTTTTAGCATTTTGTGATGGTTTTCTTTAAATGCATCTTGATGTCTATACCCCGTCACTGACCTAACTTAGAATTTTACATCCTTTTTTTTTTTTTATGTTGCTTCACAAGCAGTACCCATTTGTTTGAAGGCATTTGGCCACGCTGAGGCAAATGTAATTATTTTGATTTTATTTATGTATGTGTGTGTGTGAGAGAGAGAGAGAGATCCCCCATCCACTGGTTCACTCCCAAAATGCCCACAATACCCTAGGCAGGGCCAGGCTGGAACCCAGAGCCTGGAACTCATTGCAGGTCTCTCACGTGGGTGGCAGGGACCCAAGTACCTGCTGCCTCTCAGTGTATGCCTTAGTGGAAGCTGAACTTGGGAGTGGACCCAGATCTCAAGCCTAGGCTTTTGGATACGGAATGCGGCTTAACCAAAAGTCAAACACCAGACCTTGAGGCAAATGTAGAATTGAGGAATTATTTTTTAAAAGATTTATTTATTTGAAAGTTACACACACAGAGATAAGGAGAGGCGGCGAGAGAGAGAGAGAGAAAGAGAAAGAGAGAGAGAGAGAGAGAGAGGTCTTCCATCCACTAATTCACTCCCCAATTGGCCACAATGGCCGGAGCTGCGCCGATCCGAAGCCAGGAGCCAGGAGCTTCTGGGTCTCTCACACGGGTGCAGGGGTCCAAGGACTTTTGCCATCTTCTACTGCTTTCCCAGGCCATAGCAGGGAGCTGGATCTGAAGTGGAACAGCTGAGACTGGAACCAGCACCCATATGGGATGCCGGCACTGCAGGCAGCAACTCTATCCACAATACCACAGTGCCGACTCTGAGGAATTATTTTAAATTGTGGCTCAGATTTGTAGAAAAATTGGCCCTGGATTTCATCTTCCAGAATTGTAAATAGTCAAGTGCTCCTTTATGTTATATTTTTAAGTAAAGATCTAGGCATTTCAGAATGCTTTCATCACCCCATCCTTCTATACAAAAGCTCTCTTCTGTTTGCAAGAACAAATGTATTTAAAATGGAGATAGAGACTTACGCAAAAGTTATTACTTTCCCCTGCCCCTTTATTTCGGGTTTCTTTCAGCAGTTCAGTGGATAAATTATAGACAACTGCTCGGAGCTGGTGTTGTGTAGAGGATAGAGCCACTGTCTGCAGCGCCGGCATCCCATATGGGCACAGGTTCGAGTCCCAGCTGCTCCATTCCCAATCCAGCTCTCTGCTGTGGCCCGGGAAAGCAGTAGAAGATGGCCCAATTCCTTGGGCCCTTGCACCAGCGTGGGAGACCTGGAAGAAGCACCTGGTTCCTGGCTTAGGATCTGCTCAGCTCCAACCATTGCGGCCATTTAGGGAGTTAGCCAGTAGATGGAAGATCTCTCTCTCTCTCTCTCTCTCTCTCTGCCTCTGCCTCTGCCTCTGCCTTTCTGTAACTCTGCCTTTCAAATAAATAAATCTTCTTTTAAAATAACAAAAGAGTAATAGAATGTTATGTTGGAAGAGAAAAAGCCAGGATTTTAAACTTCTGTACCTAGAAAAAAGCCTGTTAAGAAACAGAGCAAGATGTTTAAACTGTTTGTGTGTTATAATTTTGCATATTTTCTACGAAGACTATATATTAGTTTTTTTTAAAGATTTATTTATTTTTTTATTTGAAAGTCAGAATTACACACAGAGAGAGGAGAGGCAGAGAGAGGTCTTCCATCTGATGGTTCACTCCCCAATTGGCCGCAACGGCTGGAGCTGCGCCGATCTGAAGCCAGGAGCCAAGAGCTTCTTCCAGATCTCCCACATGGGTGCAGGGGCCCAAGGACTTGGGCCATCTTCTACTGCTATCCCAGGCCACAGCAGAGAGCTGGATCGGAAGAGGAGCAGCCGGGACTAGAACCGGCGCCCATATGGGATGCCGGCGCTTCAGGCCAGGGCTTTAACCCGCTGTGCCACAGCACCGGCCCCTATATATTAGTTTTCTAATCAGAAAATAAAAAAGGGGGTGTGTTTTGGGGGACCGTTGTTACAGCAGTGCTGGAACTCCCTTCGGCTTTTGTCCACGGCACATTCCCTACCCCGACCCCCAGTCCAGGTCGACAAGGTCTGGGGACCAGCCTCAGACTGACCGATGCTCTGAAGCTACTCTGAATCAATGCGTTCGCCCGGAGACGGTGGTGGGCTGTCTGAGCTGCCCACGACAGAGCGCAGGCCCCTCGGCTTATGAAGCCACAGCCTCCTTTTCTGGAGGTGCTCATGGCGGCGTGGGGGAAATGAAAAGGGAGAGGCGATTCTGCCCACACAGGCGAGTGGAAGCCGGGGGCGTTCACGTGTGGGATCCCTGTGGGTTAGTAAAAGCCCCGCTGTTCTTCCACTGCAGTGCCGGCAGCAGGTCTTAAATTCAGGCTGTGTCCCAGGAACTGTATTAGCCCTTTCTTCCCAACTCCCGCTTCCGCCCCACCCCCCAGGCCAGCTCCACAACGAGGATGCCCAAACCGCCACTGCCACCCACGCGAACCCAGGCGGGGCTCTGTTTAAACTGCTGTCAGGATTGATCCAGGGTTTCCATAGCTGCCTTACACGGACCCAAGCGCGGTGCGACTGTGGGTTGCCACCCCAGAGCCGGGCGAGCAGAGCGCATGCTTGGTGAAAATCGGCTCGTATCTGAGCAACATGACGGAGGCAGCTGAGTGTGACCGCTGTTTCTGAGCCGCAGGTGCTTCTCGGCACCCAGCGGTTCCTTGCAGCTCCCCGTCTTGGTCCAGATGTTAGCTGCCTGAAACAAGGGCAGGATCTGGCAGGAGAGACAGTGACGACGGAGAAGGCTTTATGCCATCCCAGAGCTTCTCGTGTCTGCGTGCAGATTCCCCCACGCCGAGACTGGGAGACAGGAGGCGCTGCTTGAATCAGGGTGGGGTAATGATTCTGCGTTTCTAGCAAGCTCCCAGCTGTGTTGCTTGCGCTCCTGGTGGTTGGAGCCACAGGAGCAAGGTGCTTTATCTTGGGGGAATTACAGGTTGCTAGGCGGGAGCACCGGAGTGGCTGGCCTCATGGTGTGAGGAAGGGTTGTTGAAGGAAATGACCTTTAGCCCAGACCAAAAGGAAGTGGAGGATGCTGGCACAGAGGAGCTGTGGAGACAGTTGCGGCACAGTTAGGTCCACAGAAAGGAAGTCAGAGAAGTAGTTACTTTGTAGGCATGGGTGTCAGCTCCCACAGCCAACCTTCAGTGAGTGAGCAGATGGGGTGGGGTATGAGGGACAGGGAGGAGTTCCTGGTTCGGTGGGAGGTGGACCCTGTCACTGAGGCAAAAGAGCCTGGGGACACAAAGGTGGTTTCAGTCCTGGGCAGCTGGAGCCCCGCAGGGACCGGAGGTGTCGGTGTGGAAGCACCTGGTGGGCCTGGTTATACGGCTCTGGAGGCTGGAGCTGGGAGTGCAGGGCACCAACCCGGATACCGGAAGCTGTGTGTGTGTGTGTGTGTGTGCGCGCGTGGGGGTGATAGGGCCAGGACCAGTGTGTGTAGAGTGAGAAGAGCAACAGTCTAGACTGGCGACCTGAGAAACAGCCACTTTTATATATATATATATATATATATATATGGATTTATTTATTTGTTTGAAAGAGTTACAGAGATGGAGAGAGAAAGAGAGAAAAAGAGAGAGAGGTCTTCCACTGGCTGGCTCACTCCCTAAATGGCCACAACAGCTGGAGCTGTGCTGATCTAAAGCCAGGAGCCAGGAGCTTCTTCCGGGTCTCCCACGTGGGTGCAGGGGCCCAAGGACTTGAGCCATCTTCTACTGCTTTCCCAGGCCATAGCAGAGAGCTGGATTGGAAATAGAGCAGCTGGGAGTTGGATTGGCGCCCATATGGGATGCCGGCTCTACAGGCAGCATGTTCACCCACTACACCGCAGCGCCGGCCACAAGGAACACCTACTCTTCAGGGGAGAGCAGAGGAAGAGGATAGTAAGGGAGGACCAGCCACACAGCTAGGAGAGCTGTCACCTTCCCTCCAGCTTGCTAAGTTTTTTTTTTTCTTAATAAAAATTTATTTATTTATTTGAAAGAGCGAGAAGAGAGACAGAGAGAGGGTCTTACATCCAATGGTTCACTCTCCAAATGGCCACAACGGCCAGGGCAGGGCCAGGCGGAAGCCTGGAGCCAGGAGCTTCTTCCGGGTCTCCCACATGGGTGCAGGGGCCCAAAGACTTGGGTCACCTTCTGCTGCTTTCCCAGGCACATTAGCAGGAAGCTGGATTGAAAGTGGAGCAGCCGAGTCTTGAACGGGTGCCCATATAGGATGCTGGCATTGCCAACGGCAGGTTTACCTGTTGCACCACAGCGCCAGCCCCTTACTAAATATTTTTACAGACACTGTCCTATGATGCAAGTGGGACACATTCTTCCTCTTTCATGGTTGAAACAACAATTTGTCAGTTTCCCTCTCATGCCAGGGGTTTTGCAGCCTGCTTACGAGGTATGAGGTACGGTTGCAGGGCCTCCAGCTGGCCCTTCCTCACTCACCCCCTTTTACAGCTGTTTTTTACCATTTGTTTTTTCTTGGCTGTTCTCAGTCCTGTGGCTTTTACTAAAAGGTAACACATAGAGTTCCATATGCAGAGATTTCACGTTAACTTGTTTAATCCCCACAGCAACCCTACCAGGAGGTAAATGCTTAATGTCTCCACTTTATAGAGGAGGAAATTGAGGTACAAGGACACAAAGCTATTAAGAAGAGTAAATGGGGTCTCCCCCCAGGGGATTCTGATCTGGGGTCCAGGGCCATCGCCAAGTCTCCATTGCATTTTTCCAAAGATGAAATTCCTCCATTTATCACCTGTAGTCTTGCACCATCTGACTCTTCCCAACGCTTTCGACCTCTCAGGGCCTGCACTTAGTCCTAGCCCAAAAGAGTTACCCTGTTCTTCAGTTTTGAAGGTTTTCCATTGAGAAGCCAGTGGAGTCCCAAAAACGAGGCCTGAAACATTTGGGGACAGGCAGGGTCAGGCCTTGGAGGCACAGTTCCACCTACCTCCCTTCCACGTGTGGCCCCTCCGTGTTCTCCCAGCAGCCTTAGCTTCTTTCTGTCATCACAGTGGTATAATTCTCAAGTCTTCCAAGGGCTGCCCAGGCTGTGCTGGATGGGAGCCATGGTTTCTTCATTATAATCTGACACAAAGTTGTTGCTTGATAAATGTTCATTCATTGAAGAATCGGCTTGGAAAAGTCTGAATTCTGTGGGTGATCAGCTTTCAAATTTTGTAAATCCTAGTCTCCAGGTATTCAGTTTATTTCTTTCTTCTTTTTAGGGTTATTTATTTATTTGGAAGGCAGAGTTACAGAGAGGGAGAGAGAGAGAGAGAAAGAGAGAGAGAGAGATCTTCCACCTGCTGATTCACTCCCCAAATGGCCACAACAGCCAGAGCTGGGCTGATCTGAAGCCAGAAGCCAAGAACTTCCTCCGAGTCTCCCACATGGGTACAGGGACTCATCTCTGCTGCTTTCCCAGGCACATTAGCAGAGAGCTGGATCAGAAGCCAGGCAGCCAGGACTTGAACTGGTACACATTTGGGATGGCGGCACGGCAGGTGGCAGCTCTATGCACTATGCCACAGCGCTGGCTTCAGGATTCAGTTTCTTAAAACAAGTGTGCAACAGTCTGAGCTAGAGCGTTAAGATCTTAGCAGCTCAGATCCAAGGGCAGTCACATAGGGCCCATCACTTAGAAGGGGCAGCGCTTAGTTTGAGTGGCTGCTCTTGTACTGAAATTCTTGATTTTTGGACAAGGATCCTTGCATCTCCCTTCTGCACTTGGCCCTGAATATTATGGAGCAGGTCCTGCATACTGCAGTGTGTCCATCCAACCTCAGAGGGCCTTGAGGTCTGCAAACATCAGCGAACACCCAGAAGCAGCTGCAGCATCAGGTGCATGTGTACTTCTGTTTTTCGAGAAAGCAAGTCTGGTTTTCCTCAGATCCCAGACAAGTTCAGAACCATTGTTATTAGTAGTAATAACATTGGCTAACCTTTACCTAGGGTTTACCACACTCCAGGCTCTGAGGACATGATTTATGTTACTTTATGCTTCACCGGATTGTTAATTGGGTCAAGGCAAGGCAGAAACCACCAGTGCACACTTGTTGCCTTTCTATTGCCAACTCCTCTGTTCTCCACCTGTGGAGTCTTCGCTTCTCTCATGGTGTTTGCAGGAACCTACCCCTATGGCATTACTGGCATTGTTAGGAGGAGGAGAGACCCACCCTCTACTTCATCCTAATCCCCACTCCAGTTCCCAACACTACTCACAATTTTCCCAAATGTGGCTTCCCCTTTGGCCAAACTGGGAAAGAGATTATTAGGCAATCGGACAGGAGGACCCATTGTGTTGGGCCGACTGGTTGTAAGGGCACAGGGGAAGAGCTGTGGCCAGCCCGCCAAGACTCCTGCAGCCCAAATCCTCCTCCGGCTTTAGCCTGAGGATGGGATGCACTCCCAGGCCGCCCAGGGTTGTGTGCCCTCAGGGTCTGTATGGAAAGGCAGACAGCCCTGCAGGCACCTAGGTAGGTACTGAGTTATGGGAAGGGGACTTGGCCCTCTCGCCCAAAAACCTGCAGCTGGCGCTCTCGTCTGTCATGCACTTCACAGCCCACTGTTGCTTGCAGAATCTTGTGCTCGCCTATTTTATCTTGACTCAGTTGCAGCCTCGGGACCTGTATAATCACGATGCACTGTATTTTGCTGTAGCCTGAGGGACATTCACAACTTGGTGAATTTGCAGGTCAAAAAACAACTCTGGGTGCACAGGACCACCTAAATTCACTCTCACATCCCTGAGCTTCTTACTCCTTATTTCTTTTCCTTAGGAACACTCTGAGCCGTTGACTCCCTGCGTCTGGGAATCCGTTTTCATGGTGTTAGAACAGATTGGTTCCTTGGGAGCGTGCCTCTATTTGTAGTTCAACAAACTGTTATCGCAGGACAGGTCTCTGTTCCTGCTTCTTATCAGTCTGTTCCTCTACTTTCTGTTTTTATCGCCCTACTTGTGGCCTCACCAACAGAATGTCTTATTGTACCTGGACTTCGGAATCTTACCTACAACAAATGCTGGATTGTTTTGGCTCCCTTGCTTCCTGGTTTACTATCAGTCAGAAAGGCTGATCCTAACAGCCGTTTGTTCAGTTCTGCACTGACAAAAGACCAAAACAAAACTCGAAAGACCAAAAGCCACAGCAACTATTGGAAGTTTTCAGTCTTCATGAAACAGACAAAACAATTTTGACGGGAACGGGAAGGCTGCATGGGAAGATAATGGAATCATAACACAAGCTGTGTTGTTCCCTGCTGCTCTTGGCCACGTGGCTCCCAGCGACATTCCCCCCAGGAAGGTGGGGGAGGGGCGCCCGCTCTGTATTTGATATCAGGCCCTGCATTTGATCCTTAGAATCAACTTACAACAGGAATTGAGGAAGACAGGTTAGTAACTTTCCCAAGGAGGCCAGCAAGAAAGTGGCACTGAAACACTTCTGTATCCATTTTTTCCCCCAAGATCTATTTATTTATTTGAAAGGCAGAATTACAGAGAGGGAGAGAGAGAGAGAGAGAGAGATATCTTCCATCTGCTAATTCACTTCCCAAATGAACACAAGGGCCATCCAGGTCTCCCACGTGGGTGGCAGGGCCCCAAGTACTTGGGCCAAGTTCTTTTGCTTTCCCAGGTGTGCTAGCAGGGAGCTGAATGGGAAGCAGAACAGCCTGGACTCCAACCAGTGCCCAAACGGGATGCAACATTGCTGGCAGCAGCTTAACCTGCTGTGCCACAATGCTGGCCCCATTTTTCTGCTCTCTCTCTCTTTTTTTTTTTTATTTTATTTATTTACTTGAAAGAGTTACACAGAGAGAGAAGAGAGGCAGAGAGAGTCTTCCATCCGAGGGTTCACTCCCCAATTGGCCACAATGGCCAGAGCTGTGCCGATCCAAAGCCAGGAGCCAGGAGCTTCCTCCAGGTCTCCCACATGGGTACAGGGGCCCAAGGACTTGGGCCATCCTCTACTGCTTTCCCAGGCCATAGCAGAGAGCTGGATCAGAAGTGGAGCAGCCGGGACTTGAACCGGCGTCCATATGGGATGCTGGTGCTTCAGGCCAGGGTGTTAACTTGCTGCGCCACAGTGCCAGCCGGCCCCTTGTCCTGCTCTTAATAGCCGCATCAGAAGGCCCATTTCAGGAGCCCTGTTTTTTGGTTTTCTGCCTCCCGGGTTGGTCTCCTTCAGTCTCTTTTGAGTTCCTGCAGGGCCAGGACCAAGTCTTTGCTCTAGCATTAGCCACTCAACACATGTCAGTTTATGTTTCTCCCTCTCCTTCCTCCACTCATCAACGAAGGCAGACTTGGTAATGAGGTCTAAGGAAGAGCTTTGCATTCTCCAAAGTTCAAGGATATGTCAATGTTCAGGCCATTTGGTTTCATTGGAGACATAATATTGACACATCTGATTGGAATAATGCAAAACGCTAAGGACAGTTGGTGCCCCATTGGGCAGCAGAGGAAAGGAGATGTAGGATGAGAAATGGACACGTCAGAAATAGTCCATGAAGGAGGAGATGTGGAGTCCTGCGGGGAGGAATAGGGTCAGGACGTTAGACCATACCAGACTCTTATCCTGTGGCAGGCCTCATGATGGGTGAGAGGAATTGGGTGGGGTAAAGAATCAGGGTAAACACATAAATGATGGGCTAAGGAAGGATATTTGGGACCACACCAGGTGATTTCTGGGAGAAATGGAAACTGGGACTCAAAACAACACTGTACCCTATTAAGAGATCAGACAGTGGGAAGAACTGACTTTTCTTATTCTGACTTTTCTAATACTGTTTAGAGGCAAATGTTTAGCCTAGGGGTTAAGACACCCACATCCCACATTCAAGTGCCTGGGTTGGGTGCCCAGTTCCGGCTTCTAACTTCAGCTTCCTATTAATGTAAACCCTGGGGAAAGTGGTGATGGTGGAAGTGACTGGATTCCTACCACTCAACTTGGAGACCTGGAATACATTCCTAAGTCCCTGGCCATTTTTTTTTTTTCAAGATTCATTTATTTATTTGAAAGGTGGAGTTATGGGGTGGGGGTAGAGACAGAGAGTGATCTTCCATCTGCTGGTTCACTCCCCAAATAACCACAATGGCTAGTGCTGGGCCAAGTTGAAGCCAGGAGCCTGGAATTCCACCTAGGACTCCTAGGTGGGTGGCAAGGGCCCAAGAACTTGGGCTCTCTTCTGCTGATTTCCCAGGCACATTAGTGAGGTGCTGAATCGGAAGTGTTTTTTTAAAGATTTTTTTATTTATTTGAAAGTCAGAGTTACACAGAGACAGGAGAGGCATATATATATATATATATATATATATAGAGAGAGAGAGAGAGAGAGAGGTCTCCCATCCACTGGTTCACTCCCCAATTGGCCGCAACAGCGGTAGCTATGCGGATCCAAAGCCAGGAGCCAGGAGCTTCCTCCAGGTCTCCCACATGGGTCCTTGGTCCATCTTCTACTGCTTTCCCAGGCCATAGCAGAGAGCTGGATCAGAAGTGGAGCAGCTGGGACTCGAACCAGCACCCATATGGGATGCCGGCACTGCAGGCAGCTGCCTTACCCACAGCGCCAGCCTCGCAGCTAGAATGTGAACCTACATTCATATGGGATGCTGGCATTGCAGGTGGTGGCTTAAACAGCTACACCACAACTCTAGTCCCTAAAAGTTTCCTTTAGAAGAATTTTTTTTTTAAGGCAAGATGAATGAAGAATGGGTACCGATTGTCAACCATGAATTTTATCTCTTTTAGATTCACTCTCAGCAACACTCGAGTCTTTTCAGGAAGAAAATCAGTTTTCAGTGTCAGAGGACACAGCTTTTCCTGGAGACCTTCCAGTTTTGAGTTAATTAATCTCACTTTTGAAGCTGTGAAATCTTAATATATCACTCAGGTCCCAAGGGGTCTGGAAAGACAACACTTACACTCAAAAGGATAACACTTAACAAATGCGTACACAGTCGGCAGGCAGAGCCCAGCCTGCTCCGAGGTAGGCTTACAACAGTGCGAATTTCAGGTTGTTAAGGAAAATGAGCCCCTCTGGCAACTTGTTTTTTTTTTTTTTTGTCTTTCTTGTTTAGATTTTTTAATTAATTGTGACACTAGTGTTTTCAGTTCCTGCTAGTGGCTTTACCCAGATTCTTTGAAGCCTCTGGGGCTGCTTTGCATGCCTAGCAACCATTTAAATTTTTTCAGGATGTGGGCTCAACGTTAAATTTAGCAGGATCACGGAGAACCCCCAGATGTAGTCCAAATTCTGCATGGTGAAGGAACCAGAACCCAGGCCGATTGCCCTAGATCTCATAATAAGTGACAGAGCTCAAACTGGGGTCTTGGATCCGAGAACAGTGTTCCAAACACACCAGAGTTTAAAGTGCGTGAAACGGCGCCGCTCTGGAAGGACTCGCAGCCCTGGGTAGCTGTAGATGCCTCTGAGAAGGGAAATGAGCGCCTGGGAAACAGGGGCAGGAGGGGGAGTTACTCCTCAGCGATGACCTTTTGGAATCTTTTGAATTTTGTGCATGTTGCCTAACCAAAAATAAAGGATTTATTTTAATTCTTTTATTTATTTGAGAGAGAGAGACAGAGAGGGGAAAACACGTGCTCCCATCACTGGTTCACTCTCCAGATGCCTGCAGTGGCTTGGGGACGGAAGCTGGGAGAGAGGAACTCAAGGCAGGTCTTGCACGCAGGTGTCAGGCACTCAGCTACCTGAGGCATCGCCGCTGCCTGCGAGGACCTGCATTAGCAGGGAGCAGAGTCAGGAGTCAGGTACCAAGCTCGGGCGCTCCAGCATGGGGTGTTTCTGTCCTAACTGCTGAGCCAGGTACCCACCCCGATCATCTAGGTTTCAGCCTAGTGCTTTGTTTCCCTTTCTTCTCACATTTGTGCAAAACACGCTTTTCTGACTCGGACGACTGCAATATGCCGATTACTCCGGTGCCAGTTGGTGAGTGCTTTGTGGCTGGAACAAGAGGAGCCTTTTGAGCATGCAGCCAATGCTATTCCGGAGCCTCAGCTTCCTGCCAACTTGGACCAAGGAGGAATCTGGCAGGATTAAACCCAGAGAAACACAGATCAATTAGGAGCCAGGAACTCCATTCACTTCAGAACAGGACCCAGTCATTCACAGTTCTTGATGGAAAGGTCTGTTAGCCAAAATTCTCTCCTTTCCAAGACAACAGAAGATGCAAGAGCGGGAATCCAGTGTACTTTACCACGGAGGAGATAAACCTGGAGGTTCCCGGAGCTCAGGAAACTTGCCCAGCAGAGGAGGTGAAACTGCCAGTGTCTAGCGGGAGGTGTAGCAGAGCTGACCACGGGCTGGAGCTCTACCAAATACAGTGCTACCAGAGAGGCCAGTCCGTGGTGCATCCCATGGAGAGGTACTGCACGGGTGTCATGTAAATGAGCTGGGGGCACCTGGCTGGATGTTCCCAAGCTAGTTTTCTATTCAGGTTTTTATTTTAAACCCCAGTTGGCATGGAGAATGAGAATGTTGTATGTATTCAACTTGACAACGAAAGCAATTATTATTGTGCCATTTCTTGTGCTTTAGAGAAAACAGACTCCTTCACTGGATGTTGAAGCCCTACTGTGTGCCTTACATTGAGGGGGCTATGAGGGATACAGAGGATTTACTCTTACTTTCTCTTGGTCCGGTCCTACATAAACATTTAAAATACCTATTAATTCTGTGTGCACAACTAGTATTTTAGTGACTGTTAAACTACTGAAGTGTAGAGTCCTCCTTATTTGAATTTTAGTCTATGGGAGACTTTCCAAATGCCGCCTTGAAAGAATCTCATAACAGAACCACTCATTAAGTGTGTACTTTATACCAAACACTATAGTATGTGCTTTATACGAGTTATTTCACTTAATGCTCACATCAACCCCAGAAGTTACTCACAGAGGAGGGCATTGAGCCTCACAGAGGTCAGGTAATTTAGCTGGTTCACAAGCGGTAGCATAAAGACTCAAATGCAAGTTGTCCATCCAGCAGTCAGTATGCAATGACTGCCCCAGTGCCAGGCATGGAAGGCAGAGGATAAACAACACAGTTACTCCCTTCCCTCTTGAATATTATAGACTACTGCAGTCTTTTGATTCTCCAGTCCCTGGTTTTGACACTGTTTCCCTAGATCTGTCCAAAAATCTGTTTTTCAAAGACAATTACTCTTAAGAGAAAAGTAGCATTTTGAAGAAATCTAGCTAAGTATCCCGATCTCCTATTCTGGTGCTTGCTTACTGAAAACTTATGTGCTGTGATCAGATGACACAAGGTCTGTGTCCTTAAGAAGTCTGAAGAGCATTCTGGAAGCAGAGACCATGTTCCAGTCCCAGCGAGGTCATTTACTAGCCGCCTGACCTTGGGTAAGTAACATAACCCTCTGAGCCTTCCCTTCCCCAGCTGAAAAATGGGTATATTGTTACTGCATGTGCTTGCAGGGAGAACGAATTCCGATGATGTGCCCATCACACAGCACGTTACTGTTGCCGAGTGTTTTGAAGGCTTCTCTAGGCGCTTCTAGGAAAAGTTGGTTGTGTACCGTAAGCATACAGGTCTTCACTTTCTTAAAGGTGCACGCAGTCTAACTGATCCCTGTGTCTGGAGGATTCAGGCTCCATAAATGTTAACTGAACCGTAAAACAAACGAACAACCGAAAGCCAAGTCAGTTTATCAGTGAGCGGGGAGGCAGCGCATAAAACAGAACGCCGGTACAACCCTCTGATTGATGCGCCCTCAGTCCCTTCAAATTGCAGTGAACTGAAGCCGTAAAACTGGCACACGGACACTTCAGGCCTCACAAACCTTCTGAGACCAGATAAAACGCTGTATATGAAAACCCAGGTTAACTCAACACCCTCTACAAACGTGAGAGCGCTGCTGGCTACCAAAGCCAGCCCACGCCCACGCTGCAGTGGCAGGCGCTGAACCCCAGCTCCGCCCTCTCTTCCTGGTTTTCCCCGGCAACCCGCCCCTCCGCTGTCATGTGACAGGGGTGCCCTGCCAGGTCGAGCCTCTGATTGGCCGAGCTGCAGAGCGCCTCGCGATTGGCTCGAGGCCGGCGGGCCCCCGCCTCCCTCCTCCTCCTCGCCGCGGCCCACGTGAGGGGGGCGAGTCACGCGATTTCCGGGAACCCGTCAGGAAGGACATAAACAAAACAAACCCGAGGCAGCATGGAGAGGGGCCGCGGCCCCTGCAGCGGAACCGGACCCAGCCCCTGAGTCGTCGCCACACCTACAGGTGAGCGACGCTGCCCGCTGCCCGGGACCTGCAGGGGCCCGGGCCAGGGGACCATCCAGGCGCGGGGCGGAGGAGGGCCGCTGGCCTAGGTGGCAGTAGCGCCGGCTCTCTGGGCCGGGCCGGCGCGGGGCGGGGGCTCGGACAGGGGCCGAGTCTGGAGGCGCGCGGAGCGCGGGCCGCCGCCTGCCGGGCACGGGGGCTCCGCTCCCCTCCCCCACCCCCGGCCTGGGACGGTTACATAAAAGCGCGGGGCGGCGGTAGATGGGACCGGCGGCCGGGCAGCAGGCTAGGCCGGGGGTGGGCAGCGCGGGTCGTCCGCCCCTGCCAGGCCGCCCGGCCCTCGCGGCTGCCTCCAAGCCCCGGGGCTGCGGGAGCCGGCAACCGGCCTGTCAGAGCAGCGAGCGGGTGGGAGGGGCCCAGGAGGGGAAGGGAGGCGAGGCTGGCGGGGGAGGAGAGAGAGGGGCGTGTGAGGAAAGGGCCAGGGCCGCGGAGGTTAGAGTCGGGCTGGCGGCAAGAGACAGGGAGGCGCGGGCTAGGGATGGGGGGGCGTCCTGCAGGGGTGCCTCGGGGGCGGCCGCTCCCCCTTCCGTCCCCGCCCCAGGGGCGGCTGGCGAGAGGGGCCTCCCTCCCGGGATTTGTTTATATGTCTTCTCAAAGCAGCCTGAAGCGGCTTGGGGGCGGAGCCCTGGGAGTGGAGTGGCAGATGATGCCGTCCAATGGAGCAGGCAGACGGGGGCTGGGACACCAATGGGCGCAGGGGAGGCGGTGTCGCGGGGGGGGTTCCCCCCCAATTTGTTAGGTTGTGTCGGGGGTGGGCCGGGCGGGGCGGCCATGTTGGATGGGAGGGGACCAGTGATGGTGGGTCACTGAGAGGGGAGGAGACAGGGCAAAGGGCGAGGGATCGGGGCCGGGGGCGACTCGGCGTCTCAGGGCCAGTCCTTTCGGGTCGGGAAGTAGCTCAGGGGAGCCTGGCCCCGACCTGCCGCTCTCCTCACTCGAGCAGGAGCGGCAGGAAAGTACCGTGGGCTGTCAAACCTCCCCCGGGGGTGGTTCCTGGGACTCGATGGAGCTCGGTCTCTGGATTTTCCCTCTTTCTTGGCCCTACGCTTCCTGACAGACCCGGCAGCCAAACCCTCTTAACCCGAGAAAGCAAACCTGTCAGCTGTTTCTGAGCGGGCTTGAGCCTTAAGACTGCCTTAAGGAGGTACTTGGAGAACTAGCGGTTTGCATTTCTTTTCCAGGCCTCAGAAGGAGGCAAGCATTGAGGGGGAAGTTCCGCTTTTCTGGTTATTGCAGAGCGAAACCCGGACTAGAAAAACCGAGAAAGTTGAGGGCTGGGCGGGGCTTTCATTTTCTCATCAGGCTGCGTGCTGAATCTAAGTAATTTACATAAATGGTAGCTCACATAAATCAACTTTATGGGAAAACTGAACCGTGAGAAAATTAGTTAGGTTTTTAGGTTCTTTCGGACTTTGTCTTGCGAATACCCTTGCAGGTGAGAAAGAAGATTACAGACTGACTTAATAAAAAGCAGAAAGTAAGACTTTCATGTAAATCGTGTGATCTATGGTAAACTGGTTGTTACTTGATTGGGTTTTAAAGCTTTGTCTCCTTTTCTTTAAATCCAGACTAGCTAGGAGATACACCAAAGGCGAAGGGGAAAGTGGTATGAGTACCTTATTGGAAAATCACTTGACTTTAATTGTATTGTGATCATTTTGGCTTCGGGTTCCCCTTGTTAACTGCCTAGACTTTTGCTAACAACAGCCTATAACCTATGACTGCAGTGGTATTTCAAGGGTACCAGGCTATTGGTGCTTCTTTAGTTAAGCACTTAGGCATAGGAACATCTTTATCTTGCAGGAATTGTTCAAGAGTTGGCAATATTTGAGAACTGGCAAAATCTCCTGTTAACCAGAAGAAAAAAATTAATAAATGACATTGATTTTTCTATTAATTTTTTTGTGCATGACTCAGTTCTGTTAAGAATGATATGTAAAAATATAACTTGTGGTTATTTGCTAGCCTTTCTGGTTCTAAAGTATAATTTCTGCAGTAAATAAAATGAGTATTAGCTTATCTTTTTCTAGTTCTTATCAGTATTTGTTGCTTTCCAAACCCAGGCCCTTCACAAGATCCATAAGTATGAAAGAGAAATATAGCTAAAATTAAAACAACTGTTTCATTGATATCTAGGATGTATCTTCCAAGCAGTTTTTGTTGTTGGTTAATAGTCAATTTACATTGTTTATTTAATTTTTAAAAAAGATTATTTGAAAGGCAGAAATAGGAGGAGAAAGAAAGAGAGAGAGAGAGAGAGAGAGAGATGATCAGTTAATCCACTGGTTCACTCCCCAAATGGCTGTAATTGCTGGGGCTAGGCCAGGCTGAAGCTGGGAGCTTCTTCCTGGTATCTCATGTTGGTGCAAGGGCTCAAATACTTGGGCCATCTTCCTCTGCTTTCCCAGGTACATCAGCAGAGAGCTGGATCGGAAGTGGAGCAACCAGAACTCCAACCAGCACCCATATGTGATGCTGGCATTAACTTTCTATGTCATAGCACCAGCCCCATATTTGATATTTTATACCAAGAATGGCAGATACCATTCTTACTTGGCAGAACTTTGATATTTTTGTTTTTTACTATGAATGGTAGAGCAGCTTTTGGGTTTTTATTTTACTTTAAAAAATTGTTTTTCAGGGCCGGCACTGTGGCATAGTGGGTAAAGCTGCTGCCTGCAGTGCCAGCATCCCATGTGGGCACCTGTTTGAATCTTGGCTGCTCCACTTCTGATCCTGCTCTCTGCTATGGCCTGGGAAAGCAGTAGAAGATGGCCTGTGTCCTTGGGCTGCTGCAGCCACATGGGAGACCCAGAAGAAGTTCCTGGCTCCGGATCTACCCAGCTCTGGCCATTGCAGCCATTTGGGGATGGAGGACCTCTCTCTTTCTGCCTTTCAAATAAATAAATTTAAAAAATGATTTTCAAGACTTATTTATTTGAAAAACAGAGTGACGGGGAAGAGACAGAGTTTTTCCATCAGCTGGTTTGTTTCCCAAAAGGCCGCAATAGCTGGGGCTGGATCAGACCAAAGCCAGGAGCCCAGAACTACATCTGGGTCTCCCTTGTAGGTATCAGGAGACCCAAGTATGGGTACCATTTTCTTCTGCTTTCTGAGGAGCATTAGCAGGGAACTGGATTGGAAGCTGAGCAGTCAGGGCTTGAACTGGTATTCTGATATGGAACACTGGTGTTACAAGAGGCAGATTAATCCATTGTGTCACAACACTGATCCCAACTTTGAGATTTTTAGACTAGTGTTTTTAGACTGGTTTTTCACCTACAAGGGACTGAATATGCCCAGAAGATATTTTGGAGACTCTGCTGCCTTCTCATTCTCTATATGTCATGGCAGAGGAAAACTCTTTTTTTTCAAGATTTATTTTATTTATTTGAAAGAGAGTGGGAGAGACACAGAGATCTTCGACCCACAGGTACATTCCCCAGATGGCCCAGATGGTTGGGGCTGGGCCAGGCTGAAGCCAGGAGGCAGGAACTCCATCTGTGTCTCGCGTGTGGCAGGCAGGGGTCCAAGTACGTGGGCCATCTTCTGCCTTCCCAGTCACATTAGCAGGGAACTGGATTGGAAGCAGAGCAGCCAGGACTCAAACTGGCACTTCAGTATGGGATCTGGTGTCACAGACAGTGGCTTATCCTGTTGTGCCACGTACCAGCACGAAGACAAACTGTTACAAAGATAGCATCCTATTTAGTTTACTGGTTGGATGTGTGTGGGCCCTCGGACACCAACGTAAGGAGTCCTTGGGCCCCTGCACTCACGTGGGAGACCTGGAAGAAGCTCCTGGCTTCAGATTGGTCCAGCTCCTGCTGTTGTAGCTGTTTTGGGAATGAACCAGCGGATGGAAGATCTCTCTCTCTGTAATGCTGCCTTTCAAATAAATAAATAAATCTTTAAAAAAGTAAGAGAGTAGCTACTATGATTATTGGTGGGATTAGCTAAATATGTATGAAATGCAAGAAAGGATGAGTTTGTATGTTGATTCTATTGTTGTAGCACAATGGTTTTTGTTTTTTTTTTTAGATTTATTTATTTATTTATTCACTTGACAGGCAGAGAGAGAGAGAGAGGGATCTTCCATCTGCTGCTTCACTCTCCAAATGCCTGCAACAGCTAGGTCTTGGCCAGGCTGAAGCTAAGAGTCAGGAACTCCATCCTGGTCTTCCACATTCGTGGCAGGAACCCGAGAAGTTGGGCCATCATCCCTTGCCTCCCGTGCCATTAGCAGGAAGCTGGATCAGAAGCACAGAATAGCCAGGCCTGAAACTGGCACTTTGATATCAGATGTGGGCATCCCAAGTGGAGGCTTAACCTGGTGTACCACAATGCCCACTTCATAGCAGTTTTTAAAATATTAACACAACTAAATTCATTGGTTGTTTCTTTTTTTTTTAAAGACTTATTTTATTTATTTTAAAGAGTTACAGAGAGAGACATAGAGAGAGAGAGGTCTTCCATCCTCTGGCTCACTCCCCAAATGGCCACAACAGCTGGAGCTGCACCAATCCGAAGCAAAGAGCTAGGAGCCAGGAGCTTCTTCTGGGTCTCCAGTGTGGGTGCAGGGGCCCAAGGAGTTGGGCCATCTTCTACTGCCTTACCAGACCACAGCAGAGAGCTGGATCGGAAGAGGAGCAGCTGGGACTAGAACCAGTGCCCATATAGGATGCTGGTGCTTCAGGCCAGGGCATCAACCCACTGTACCACAGTGCCAGCCCCTCTTTCTTTTTAAAGATTATCTTTCTACTACTTTCCCAGGTGCATTAGCAGGGAGCTGGATTGGAAGTGGAGCTACTGGTACTGAACTGGGACTCATTTGGGATGCCTTGTCAGAGGCAGCGGCTTTACCCACTGCACCACTACGCCATCCTCCTTTAGTTACTTTTTTTTTTTTTAAATATTTATTGATTTGGAAGGCAAAGTTACACACAGAAAGGGAGAGAGAGATCTTCCATGTGCAGGTTCACCCCCAAATGGCTGCAATGGGCCAGGCCAAAGCCAGGAGTGAGGAGCTTCCTCCAGTTATCCCACATGGGTGCAGGGGCCCAAGGACTTGAGCCATCTTCTGCTGCTTTCCCAGGCACATTAGCAGGGAGCTGAATTGGAAGTGGAGCAGCTGAGACTTGAACTGGTACCCATATGGGATGCTGGTATCAGCAGGTGGAGGCTTTACCCACTACACCTCCAGCAGTTGGTTTTAAAGCTTAATTTTTAGGATTGGCAATGATGTGATTTTGAAATGAAGTAGCAGAGGCTTGTTTGGTTTCTATGTGAGTTTATTCTTTGATGTTTGGGGGAAGAGTTCAGTTCTTTGAATGTATTCCATAGTTCATTATAGAGCACATAAGCTCTTAAATTATCGATAGACATACATTTGTCAAATTGTTCTGATTATTCTAAGATTGATTGATGTGCTTTTTCCCATATCCAGCCCAATTGTAAATATTTAGGTTTTGTGGGCTATGTAATCTCTAATACTCAGCATGAAAACAGCCACAGAATATATGTTTGACTTGCATTCCAATAAAACTTTAATTACAAGAACAGGCAGTGCTTCCATTTAACCCCATGGCTGTGATTTGTTGACTCCCATTGTAAGACATCAGATTTTAAGTGCTTAGATATGAAGGGGTATTGCAGGATATGTAAACAACACCATAGGTAAATTTCAGCACATACAGAATGTACATATGTCCTTCCTTGAAAGATTGTTAGTAGAAGAGCATGTGACCATATTGTTTTCTATATTTTTACTTCATTTACATATAGATGCTTTCCTGAAAAGCTTTTTAAAGCAAATATTGATATAAGTCCTATTTATTTAGAGTTGCAGTCTAATTGAAAAATTTTGGCTTTAAGATAGGATACCCAAGAACTTTACTACATTCAGAAATGGTCCTATTTGGTTTAAAAGTGCATTTAGCATATCATTCCTAACAAAATTCTGTACAGCTGCTTCAAGAGATGTTGCTCAAGTGAATCGTCAATACTTGCAGTGCTTTATTCAAGTATATAGTTGGTTTAGAAGCTACATTGTACGATTGCCTGATGTGTTTGTAGAATTACATGAATAGGGTAGGATGCTTTTTCAAGGCCCCCCAAAATCCGGGTAGCCTCCCTTCTGTAGACGATGTCACATGGTGCTAACTGCCTGTGAAGCAGAGATGTTATGATCTAAAAATAGCACACAAGGCAGGTACTTAATTTTTTCATCAATAGCTTTTGCCTTGTTTTTAGATAATATTTTGCTGTTTTTGTTGGCTAAAACTGGATTAAAAGGGGAAACATAAAAGTTAAAAAGATATTTTGACCTTTTTTGAACTGAAAAGCATCATGTGTCTTGTAATCTTATTTCTAGTTCTAGCTATTCTATTGTTTGGCTGGATGACGATGGGTAATCTCTGTTTATTAATTTATAATGACTTCAGTTAATGATGTTTTCCATGTCATAGAGGATATTGGAAAATTTTTAGTTATTGTGTTCTCAAAATCTTGTAGTTTGAATATACTAATATTTCAAGCTACTTGGAACTACCTCTCTTATCTGGATTTAATTTTCTTTCTCTTGGCATCACTGCCCTCTCTGTTTATTAGCATTAACCTGTAAAGTCCTTGAGGTTAAAATCTACATTTTGTTTCTGTGTACTCACTGCTTCACACTGTGCTTAAAACCTCTGAGTACTCTGGAACTGTTTAAATAGTGCATTACTAAGAACTACTTATCTGGAAAGTAATAAAGTTTACTGTTAGTTGAGATGTTGGGCTTTTGGAGTGGAGGAATTAATCACCATCTGTTCAAAGAAAAAGCCTTAATTCAAAAGATGGCTCTTTTAAGAAACATAAAGAAGCTATTATAATGTTGTTTAAAAATCCCCTTTTGATAATTTGTTTTCTGATAAACTTCATCAGTTAGACTTGATTAATATTCTTTCTAAGCACAAAAGTTATGCTTTGTTCTTTGCTCTTGTCATTAGCTCTTGGCACACTTGGTTTCTGAATATTTGACAGATGTGAATGAAACCTACATTTTTACAGGTTTAGGATAATTGTTCATTTGTATAGCTGGATTCCTTTTTGGGGTGAGTACTATAAAATCCTTTTGTTAATAAGGCTAGTTCAGGGGCTGCTGCTGTGGTGCAGTAGGTTAAAGCTCTGGTCTGCAGCTCTGGGCATCCCATATGGGCGCTGGTTCGAGTCCTTGCTGCTCCCCTTCTGATCCAGGTCTCTGCTGTGGCCCGAGAAAGCAGTAAAAAGATGGCCCAAGTCCGTATGGGAGACCTGGAAGAAGCTCCTGGCTTTGGCTCAGCTCTGGGCACTGTGGTCATTTGGGGAGTGAACCAGTGGATGGAAGACCCCTCTCTCTCCCTCCCTCCCTTCCTCCTTCCCTCCCTCTCTCTCTCTCTCTCTGTTAACCTTTTCAAATAAATAAAATAAATCTTTTTTAAAAAATATGGCTAGTTCGCTTTGGAGTAGGCTAGCTCTGCAGAAAGTTTAGTGCTTGGGACTACAATGGTACTTTGCAACCACTGTGCTGTTCCATTCCATCGTCAACCAAGTCATGTATGCTTTTTGACCAATTCATAACCTTTCTTCCAAAATCTGCATGGAAAGTCTTTTCCTGAACAGCTTTCTGAACTACTGTTTACTCTCTTATTAATTCCAGGCAATACTAATTGTCTCATTCTGTTCTTTGAACACCAAAACCACTTATACACTTTGTTGCAAAGTTTTATTTATTTATTTATTTATTTATTTATTTATTTATTTATTTTTTTGACAGGCAGAGTGGACAGTGAGAGAGAGAGACAGAGAGAAAGGTCTTCCTTTTTGCCGTTGGTTCACCCTCCAATGGCCGCCGCGGCCAGCGCGCTGCGGCCGGCGCACCGCGCTGATCCGATGGCAGGAGCCAGGAGCCAGGTGCTTTTCCTGGTCTCCCATGGGGTGCAGGGCCCAAGCACCTGGGCCATCCTCCACTGCACTCCCTGGCCACAGCAGAGGGCTGGCCTGGAAGAAGGGCAACCGGGACAGAATCCGGCGCCCCGACCGGGACTAGAACCCGGTGTGCCGGCGCCGCTAGGCGGAGGATTAGCCTAGTGAGCCGCGGCGCCGGCTGCAAAGTTTTATTTTCACTGTTTATCTTTGGATATTGTTGTCTATGATGATTTCTGGTGAAAACTTCATGAGCTTGCTTATAGTTTTTCCTCCAGTTTTCTTCAAATTAAAAAAAAAAGATTTATTTATTTATTTGAAAGAGGAAGATAAGGAGAGAAGCCGAGAAATTTTCTATCTACTGGATCACTCTCCAGATGGCCGCAACAGCCAACACTGGGTCAGACAAAGTCAGGAGTCTCCCACATGAGTGGCAGGGGCCCAAACACTTGAGCCATCCTCTGCTGCTTTCCCAGGCATACTAGCAGGGAGCTGGATTGAAAGTGTACGAGTAGCTGGAGCACAAACTGGTGCCCATAAGAGATGCTGGCATCACAGGCGGCAGCTTTACCTGCTAGGCCACAACACCAGCCCCTTTAGATTATTGTACACTTATTTTTTTCAGTATACTGTTTAGTCTTTGTGGGTTTAAGGAGCTGCTTTATTCTGTAGTGGAATTTCCTTCTTTGATGGATACATACCATTCCTGATGGAATTACTGCCTTCTTTAAGGTGTGTCACTCACCAAGAAAGCATTAAAAAATAAAACTTAATTTAAATTTTTTTTTATTTATTTGAAAGGCAGAGTTACAGACAGAGAGAGGGAGAGACAGGGAGAGAGAGTTTTTCCTTCCACTGGTTCACCCCCCACATGGCCACAATGGCTGGGGCTGTGCCCATTCAAAGCCAGGAGTCTGGAGGTTCTTCCATGTTTCTCTTGTGGGTGCAGGGGCCCAAGCTCTTGGGCCATCTTCCGCTTCTTTCCCAGGCACATTAACAGGGAGTTGGATTGGAAGTGGAAAAGCTGGGTCTTGAACTGTCACTCACAGGGCAAACAGGCTTTGCAAGTGGCAGCTTAACTTGCTATGTCACAATGCCAGCTCCCAAAGTAAAACTTTTAGAAAGTCCTTATGAAGAACAATTAGAAGTAGGATGGGTGTACTTTCAAATTATTTACCTTAAAAAAGGAAGCCTTCTAGCATCCTACTTATGTTGCGTAAAGTGAATTGAGCATGTCCAGTTTTTTGATTTTTTGTTTTTTAGTAAGGTTTCCAGTTTCCATCCTTTCTATTGAATCTTCTAAAGTTGCCAGTAGACTAAGAGAGGAGACAGGCATTGCAGTACAATGTTATCATAGTATTTCTTTCTTTTTTTTTTTTTGACAGGCAGAGTGGACAGTGAGAGAGAGAGACAGAGAGAAAGGTCTTCCTTTGCCATTGGTTCACCCTCCAATGGGCGCCGCGGCCAGCATGCTGCTGCCGGCGCACCGCGCTGATCCGAAGCCAGGAGCCAAGTGCTTTTCCTGGTCTCCCATGGGGTGCAGGGCCCAAGCACTTGGGCCATCCTCCACTGCACTCCCGGGCCACAGCAGTGAGACAGAGAGAAAGGTCTTCCTTCTGTTGGTTCACCCCCAAAATGGCCCCTACGCACTGCGCCATTCTGAAGCCAGGAGCCAGGTGCTTCCTTCTGGTCTCCCATGCGGGTGCAGGGCCCAAGCACTTGGGCCATCCTCCATTGCCTTCCTGGGCCACAGCAGAGAGCTGGACTGGAAGAGGAGCAACCAGGACAGAATCCAGCGCTGCAACTGGGACTAGAACCTGGTGTGCTGGCATCGCAGGTGAAGGAGTAGCCAAGTGAGCCGCGGCGCCGGCCATGATAGTATTTCAGAACAAGATGTTCTCAAAGTATGGAAGAAGGACTGCTAACTCTGCCTGGGAAGGTTGGAGAAGCTTCACAGAAAAGATGACATTGGAACTGGGTTTTGAAGAAAAGTAAAGGAAGCATTCTAGTCCAGTTGACAAGGCTTAACAGGCAGAAAAAAAAAAGGCTTTACAGGCATGCAGATGCAGATAAAAGGCTTGAGTTAAGGCAGAGGTTGGTGAGGGAAGGTGGTATAGAAGATGAGGAAACTGATTTGTAGGGTTTAGGAGGAAAGTTTTTTTGTTTTGTTTTGTTTTGTTTTGTTTTGTTTTTGACAGGCAGAGTTAGAGAGAGAGAGAGAGAAAGGTCGTCCTTCCGTTGGTTCACCCCCAAAGTGGGCGCTACGGCCGGCGCACTGTGCCGATCTGAAGCCAGGAGCCAGGTGCTTCCTCCTGGTCTCCTATGAGGGTGCAGGGCCCAAGCTGTTGGGCCATCCTCCACGGCCCTTCTGGGCCACAGCAGAGAGCTGGACTGGAAGAGGAGCAACCGGAACAGAATCTGGTGCCCCAATTGGGACTAGAACCCCAGGTGCCAGCGCTGCAGGCAGAGGATTAGCCAAGTGAGCCGTGGCGCTGGCCTAGAACTTTTTTTTTTTTTTAAGTTTTTTTTATTTATTTATTTGAAAGTCAGAATTACACAGAGGCAGAAGGAGAGGCAGAGAGAGAGGTCTTCCATCTGCTGGTTCACTCCCCAGATGGCCACAATGGCCGGGGCTACACCGAACTGAAACCAGGAGCCAAAAGCTTCTTCTGGGTCTTCCATGCAGGTGCAGGGCCCCAAGCACACAGGCCACAGCAGAGAGCTGGATCAGAATTGGGTCTTGAACCAGTGCCCATATGGGATTCCAGCACTGCAGATGCCGGCTTTACCCCTGATGCCACAGTGCCGGCCCCTAGGAAAGAACTCTTAACCTTCACCTTGTCCTTTCATTCTCCTGAGCCTCTTCTGTATTTTTGGGTCTCTGGTCTCTCTTCTCTGTAGATCTGATTTTAGTTGGTTGGTCTTTTCCCCTAGTTTTTGGCTTTTCCTTTAATTCCTAGTCAGGGTTTGACATACTTATTTCTTTTCTGATCTGTTGGTATCTGACCAAGGTGTCCCTTGCTTTTATTTCACTCCATAACTCCATTTCCTTTTTCTTTTTTGGTTTCCTTGATCCATCCCCTTTTCATTTTTCTTCATTGAAAAACAAAACAGGTGGGCATTTGGCACAGCAATTAAGTTGCTGCTTAGGATGCCTGTATTCTCTATCCAAGTGCCTGGGTTGGAGTCCTAATTCTGCTATCCATTCCAGTTTCCTGCTAATGCATACCTTGGGAGGCAGCAGATGATGGATCAAGTATTTGTGTCCCTGCCACCCATGTGGGATACCTGGACTGAGTTTCTAGCCTCTGGCTGCAGCCTGACCCAAAAAAAAAAAAAAAAAAAAAAAGAAAAAAAAGAAAAAAAAAGAATTGTTGGGGCAGGCATTGTGGCACAGCGGGCTAAGCTGACACATGTGACTGACATCTCATGGCAATGCCAATTCATCTCCCTACCAATGCACCTGAGAAAGCAGTTGGAAGATGGCCCAAGCACTTGGGCCTCTGCACCCACATGGGAGAACTGGAGGGAGTTCTTGGCTCCTGACTTCATCTTGGCCCAGCCCTGACTGCTGTGACCGTTTGCGGGGTGAACCAGCAGATGGAAGATACTCATTCCCTCTCTCTCTGTAACTACCTTTCAACTAAATAGTAAATAAATAAATCTTAAAAAAAACACCCAGGAGTTTTTTTTTTTTTTTTTTTTTTGACAGGCAGAGTGGACAGTGAGAGAGAGAGAGAGAAAGGTTTTCCTTTGCTGTTGGTTCACCCTCCAATGGCTGCTGCGGCCGGCGCGCTGCGCTGGATCCAATGGCAGGAGCCAGGTGCTTCTCCTGGTCTCCCATGGGGTGCAAGGCCCAAGCACTTGGGCCATCCTCCACTGCATTCCCTGGCCACAGCAGAGAGCTGGCCTGGAAGAGGGGCAACCGGGACAGAATCCGGTGCCCCGACTGGGACTAGAACCCAGTGTGCCGGTGCCGCAAGCCGAGGATTAGCCTAGTGAGCTGCGGCGCCGGCCCAGGAGTGGTTTTTTTTAAAGTGAATTGTGGGGTTGGCGTGGTGGCTAGTGCCGGCATCCTATGTGGGTTCCTGTTGGAGTCCTGGCTACTCCACTTCTGATCTAGCTCTCTGCTAATGCACCTGGGAAGGCAGTAGAGGATGGCCCAAGTCCTTGGGCCCCTGCACCCTCATAGGGCACCCAGAAGAAGCTTCTGGCTCCTGGCTCCTGGCTTCAGATCAGCCCAGCTCCGACCATTTGGGGAGTGAACCAATGGATAGAATACTTCGCGCTCTCTCTGTAACTCTGCCATTCAAATAAATTAATACATCTTTTAAAAATGAATTGTTTAACAGTTATTTATTAAGAGTGCCAATTGTTAAATCAACAACGGGAGTCACTGGGTACAGGCTCCCCACGTAGGATCTCTGTCCTTAATGTGTTTTACTATGATACTTAAAAACAACACTACTAGTCGAACAATACCCTATACCTTGTGTGGTTGTGTGAGTGCAGCCTGTTGAAATCCTTGCTTAGTATATACTAAAGTATATATATATGAAGGTAATTGAAAATGAAACTGGATGAAGTGCGGGATGGGAGAGGGAGTGGGAGAGGGGAGGGCCACGGGAGGGAGGGAGGTTGTATGGGGGGGAAGCCACAACAATACAAAAGTTGCACTTTGTAAATTCACATTTATTAAATTAAAAAAAACTATAACAAACAAAAAAAGAAAAAAAAGAACTTAAAAAAGTTATTTATTTTGCATATGGATGGAAATATACATATCTATGGTTTCATTCCTTTTGGAAATCTTGCAAGATCAACTAGTCTTTTTCTGTTTTTAAGACTTACTTGAGACACAGAGTGCCAGAGCTCTCACTGACTGGTTTACTTCCAAATGACCACAGCTGGAGTGGGACTGGAGCAGAATCCAGGAACTGAATCCAAGTCTCTCATATGGGTTTCAGGACCCACCCACTTGAGCCATCACTACTGCCTCCTAGGGTCTGCACTGGGGGGAAGCTCAAACCAGGAGCCAGAGCTGGGAATTGAACCTATTCTGCTGTGGGATATGGGCATTTATTTAAACTTTAAGCTAAATGCCTGTTCCCTCAGTTAGTCTTTGATACCTATTCAAGTACTTATTATCCATCTCTAAGAATTTTTTTTATGAAACATTTTTCTTTGTATTTAAAGACACCACTCCTCATAGGCCTACAGGACAGAATGTACAACACAAATGACTACTAATGTGCCATGGATTTTACTTTCTATGCACCTTAAAATTACTTTTTAAAAGATTTATTGGGGCCAGCGCTATGGTGCAGCGGGTTACAGCCTGGCTGAGGCACCAGCATCCCATATGGGCACCAGTTCTAGTCCCAGCTGCTCCACTTCTGATGCAGCTCTCTGCTATGGCCTGGGAAAGCAGTAGAAGATGGCCCAAGTCCTTGGGCCCTTACACCCACGTGGGAGACCTGGAGGAGGCTTCTGGCTCCTGGCTTCCGATCGGCACAACTCCGGCCGTTGCGGCCATCTGGGGAGTGAACCAGCAGATGGAAGACCTCTCTCTGTAACTCTTTCAAATAAATAAAATAAAACTTGAAAAAAAATATTTTTTGATTTGAGAGATAGAATTACGGGGTTGGGGGGAGAGGTCTTCCATCTGCTGATTCACTTCCCATATGGCCATTAACTGCTGGGGCTGGGCTGATCCGAAGCCAGGATCCAGGAGCTTCTTCTGGGTCTTCCCACACAGGTGCAGGGGCCCAAGGGCTTGGGCCATTTTCTGCTGTTCTCCCAGACCGTTAGCAGGGAGTTGATCGGAAGTGGAGAGGCTAGTACCCAAAATTGCACCCATATGGGATGTCAGTGCTCCAGGTGGAGGCTTAACCTGCTACACCACAGCACTGGCTCCATATTTCAACCTTTTTCCTGAAGTTTTTCCAAACTTTTCCAGGTAGAGTTTGTCATTTTTCTCTGTAGCTCTTTTATCTTTTCTAAATACTTCTTTTTAAAGATAAGCTTTATTAGAGGTATAATTTATATAAAAGAAGAATTTGTTTTGAATTTTGATAAATACATGCTGTCCTGTGTCACCACTGTAGTCATACCTAGAACAGTTTCATCACCACAGAACTTTTATTTAAGAAATGATTTCGATGCCTGCAATATCTTTTTTTAAAAAAAGATTTATTTATTTATTTGCAAATCAGTTACACAGAGAGAGGAGCGGCGCAGAGAAAGAGAGGTCTTCTATCACTGATTCACTTCCCAAGTGGCTGCAACAGCCGGAGCTGTGCCAATCTGATGCCAGGAGCCACGAGCTTCCTTCGGGTCTCCCAAGTAGGTGCAGGGGTCCAAGGATTTGGGCCATCCTCCACTGCTTTCCCAGGCCATAGCAGAGAGCTGGATTGAAAGTGGAGTAGCCAGGACTCAAACTGGTGCCCATATGGGATGCTGGCACTGCAGGTGGTGGCTTAACCCACTACGCCACAGTGCCAGCCCCAAGTTGTTTTTTTTTTTTTTTTAATATTTATTTATTTGAGAGGCAGAGTCAGAGAGAGAGGCAGAGAGAGATAAGTCTTTCATCCACTGGTTCACTCCTCAAATGGCCTCAAAGGCCAGTGCTAGGGCGATCTGAAGCCAGGATCCAAGAGCTTCTTCTGGTGCAGGGTCCCAAGCACTAGGGCTGTCTTCCACTGCTTTCCTAGGCCATGGCAGAGAGCTGTATCAGAAGTGGATTAGCAGGAACATGAGCTGGCGCCTGTATGGGATGCAGGAACCGCAGGCAGAGGCCTTGCCCACTACACCACAGTGTCAGCTCCACTGCAGAAAGCTTTGTGGCTTCTGTTTGTGGTCAGTCCCTCACCCGTGGCCCCAATCAGTGATTTGCTTTGTATCACTATAGTATTGTCTTCTCTAGAATTATGTATAAATGCAGTCACAGAATTTGTTGGCTTGTGAATCTGACTTTTTGTAGTTAACAGAATGCTTTTGAGATATTCATATTGTCTTGAGTATTAGCTAAATCTTTGTTATTGTATGAATATACCACAATTGGTTTACCCATATACCAGTTGAGGGACTTTTGGGTTGCTTCCGATTTTTAGGCCATTATGAATAAAGCTGCTATCAATATTCATCTATCTCTTTTAATGTTGACTTTATTTGGAGGTCCAGTTGCAGACTTGGTGCTAGCTTCCTTTACAAACAGGTGGTGTTTTTTGTTGCCAGCTCTGTGGTTTGGAGCATCTCTCAGCTTAGATTCCCCCATCTGTAAAGTGGGAAGGGGTAGAGATTGGAGCAAGCTGGAGAGCATACACCAGTTTAAAGGGGATAACTCACTTCAGGTGATGATCTTCCTGGATGTGCATGCTCGTGTTGTCAGGTCGGATTTGTTTCCCCCAAGAAAGTGTTGTTTGTTAATCAGAAAAAAAAATTTACATGCAATCTCCTAGTTAAGTCCTGGCAAATAAAATTAAAAATTTTAAAGACCCTAATGTGTGAGCTGAACAAAACCAGCCTGCAGGTATTGATTTTTGGTTGCAATCCAGTTTGAGACTTTGTCAGTTCACTGTCTTATTTTTTTTAAGTGTGCAGACTCTTAGCAGAGTGCACTTGTTAGGTCCCTGTTTCCTTTGTTTTTATAGCTTAGCATAATAACTTGCAGGTTGTATAAACTTCCAAGGTAAAAACTAAGGAATACTATAAATGAATTTTATTCTTCCCTCTGATCGGAGGGCTGCTAGGAATACTGAGTGCTTCGGGCTGTGTGAGGGGCAAGTTCTTGTACTTCTCTGATAGGTACTGATTTAACAACGCTGTTTCTCAGCAGTTGGAATAGTCTGCCTTTCTTGTTTGGTTTATTCTGAATCCTTTGCTTCGGACAAGTAAAGTATAGATTAAACTCTGTGTTGGATTATTAGAAACTATGGTATTATGGATATAAGGTAATTTTATGTGAGTTCATTTCCTCAGGTTTCCTAGACTCTGTGGTGAATCAGTATAACTAATTATAAAATGTGATAAATCATATATAATTGTTTGAACGATTAAGAGTAGTAATCTCTCTGAAAAGACCCTTTCCCCGTGTAATTTATCTGCCAATTCTTTATTTTGCACAGAAATGACTAGTTTGCAACTTTACACATTACTTTGTGGATCCAAAGATTCTTTTGCTGATTAAACCAGCATAATTGACACTCACCCTCGTAAAGCTGAGGGCAAAGGTGTTATATGAACTGTGTTGCCTGAATATCCCTTATCACCCTAGTTGCAGGCAGCTGAGGGTTTTTGTGGTAATTATATGTGGAACTTATGCAATTTAGGATTTTGAGTTGAACTTGTGTTTATACCTTCATAGCAGGAGCATCCCAGGAATATCATATACCTAGGAAGGGATCTGAGAATGAAAATAGCCACTATTTATTGTCCATTTTGTGCTAGGGCTAGACACTTTGCATATTATCAGTTTTTAAAACATTTTTATTTTATTTTAAGATTTATTTTATTTGTTTGAAAGGCAGAGGGAGAGAGAGAGAGAGAGAATATCTTCCATCTGCTGGTTTACTCTCCAAATGACTGCAACAGCTAGGGCCAAAGCCAGGAGCCAGGAGCTTCTTCTGGGTCTCCCATGTGGGTGCAGGGGCCCAAACACTTGGGCCATCTTCTGCTGCTTTCCCAGGCCATTAGTAGGGAGCTGGATGGAAAGTGGAGCAGCTGGGACTCAAACTGGCACCATATGGGATGCTGGCATTACAGGCAGCGGCTTTACCCACTGCCCAACAGCACCAGCTCCACTTTACGTATTATCAAGAATCACAGTATCTTCACACAGTTAGAGACAG
Source organism: Oryctolagus cuniculus (assembly GCF_051225735.1). Classification (NCBI taxonomy): domain Eukaryota; kingdom Metazoa; phylum Chordata; class Mammalia; order Lagomorpha; family Leporidae; genus Oryctolagus; species Oryctolagus cuniculus. Next base: position 60,978,557 of record NC_142872.1, read on the forward strand.
AATTCTTGAATCTGTACAGAAAAGATGGCAGGTAGAATCTGGAACAGAATACTAATAATTTTAATGCAGAATCTCTTAGCTAGCTAGGGAATTTTTTCCCCCCAAGAAAGTGATATTTGATAATCAGGAAACAAAATTTTACATGAAATTTCCAAGTTAAGTCCTGGAAGTTACATTTTTTTCAAAAAAATATTTATTTGAGAGAGTTATAGATAGAGGGAGGGAGAGACAGAGAAGAGATTTTCCATCTGCTGATTCACTCCCCAAATGGTTGCAACAGCCAGAGCTGGGCCAATCTGAAGCCAGAAACCAGGAGCCAAGAGCATCTTCCAGGTCTCCTACATGGTTACAGAGGCCTGAAGCCTTGGGCCTTCTTCTACTGCTTTCCCAGGCCATTAACAGACAACTGGATAGGAATAGGAGCAGCCAAGACATGAACCGGCAACCATATGGGATGCCGGCACCACAAGCAGAGGCTTAACCTACTCTGCCACAGTGCCAGCCCCTTTAATAAATTTTTTAAAAGATTTATTTTATTTATTTGAAAGAGTTACAGAGGGAGGTAGAGACATAGAGAGGTCTTCATCTGCTGGATCACTCCCCAGATGGCCACAGCAGCCAGAGCTGCGCTGATCCAAAGCCAGGAGCCAGGAACTTCTTCTAGGTCTCTTGCATGGGTGCAGGGGCCCAAGGACTTGGACCATCTTCTACTGCTATTCCAGGCCATAGCAGAGAGCTGGATCGGAAGAAGAGCAGCCGGGACTAGAACCAGCACCCAAATGGGATGCCAGTGCTTAAGGTCATGGCTTTAACCCACTGTACCACAGCTCTGGCCCCCATCCTTTAATAAATTTTAATCCTACTTCTTTCTCTGCCCTTTTGTTCCTAGGCAAGATTTATCTCAGGTCTTTTTTTTTTTTTTTTTTTTTTTTTTTTTTTGACAGGCAGAGTTAGAGAGAGACAGAGAGAAAGGTCTTTCTTCCGTTGGTTCACTCCCCAAATGGCCACTATGGCCGGTGCACTGCGCTGATCCGAAGCCAGGAGCCAGGTGCTTCCTCCTGGGCTCCCATGCAGATGCAGGGCCCAAGCACTCGGGCCATCCTCCACTGCCCTCCCTGGCCACAGCAGAGAGCTGGACTGGAAGAGGAGCAACCGGGACAGAATCCGGTGCCCCAACTGGGACTAGAACCTGGTGTGCCGGCGCTGCAGGCGGAGAATTGGCCTAGTGAGCCGCAGCGCCGGCCTATCTCAGGTCTTTAAAATCAACTAAAATTCAAACCACTCTTCCTGGCAATTAAATTGAGAAGTATAACTTTTAATATTTTCACTATATGATACTGCAAAGTTCAAGACTTAAGTTTACAAGTTACTATAAGATATTTCAGAGCGCATTAAAGATTCTCAATAAATATATGCTGAGTGACAGACTTGTTTGTAATATCCTCATTATGTATTATCAGCGTCAAACCTCTGACTCCTTGTCCAGAAGTCCTGGTGGTCTTAGGATATCTCTGTATTCATTGTGTCACCTATCTCTGGATGCTTGTGCTGGGCAATCCATTCCTTTTAGCATGACAGTAAAACAGACACAGGTAAGATAGTCCTTTTCAACAGTTTTACAATCTGATAGTAAAAACACGGAGTTGGGAAGGAGGAAGAGGAAACGTGAGCACAGACATGAAGATCAGAGTCTCATGGTTGGAGATACTTAGTGGAGTGAAATGGGCTTTCCAGTACCTCAGGGGTTTAAGTAAATGGTAAGCTCAGTCTGATATTAGTGTTTATTTTTATTTTTAGAGGCTATTTATTTATTTATGAGGCAGAGTTACAGACAGAGAGAGGGAGACAGAGAGAAAGGTTTTCCATCTGCTGGTTCACTCCCAAAGTGGCTACAACGACTGGAGCTGGGCCCATGTGAAGCCAGGAGTCAGGAGTTTCTTCTGGGTCTCCCACATGGGTGCAGGGGCCCAAGGACTTGGGCCATCTTCCACTGCTTTCCTAGGCCTTAGCAGAGAGCTGGATAGGAAGAGGAGCAACTGGAACCAGAATCAGTGCACATATGGGATGCTGGCGCCGCAGGCTGAGACTTAACCCACTACAGCACAGTACTGACCCCTAGTTTTTATTTATAGAAGAGTAGTGAAAGGTGGGGCTGGAAAGATAATTTCATTTTATCTGGGCATTGTGAAAATTATCCAAAAAAATGTTTGGGAGTTACTGAAGACTTGAGTACAGTGCTCACATAATGTGGGTTAGGAAGAATGATTTTAAAGTGCAACATCAGAACTAGAGAGAGGAAGAGGCTGGAGACAGGAAAGCTATAGAGTACATGTTGGAATGATAGATATGTGATAATGAGGGCCAAGGAAGGGTTGAGAAAATGCAAAGAGCAAAGTGAAAACCTGAGTTTGTGCTCAGTACAAGGTAAGTGGTATCTGAATTTCAGCATGATCTAACAGGGTGAGTGGGGAGGAAGAAGAAATGAGTCAGGGCTGAGATCAGCTCTTTTCACCTGAATGTCAGAGTGATGGTACTATTGACAGAACAGAAACGTTTGGGTGGGGGGATTGCATGTTGTGTCTGAGACGAGAGGACGAGAACATGAAGATATTCCCTTCTCAGATGGAATCATGTCAGTTTAGGCTAAAGATGTAGATTTGGGAGTATTTTAACATTATCTTTGAGGCACTTAGAATAGATAGTCCCTGTGATGATGGGTTTGCAGGGAGACATGAGTTTACTGAATGACCTTGGACAAATCTGTTATTCTTGCTGAACTTTTATTAATTAATATGTAAAAAATGGTTGGACAGAAGGTGATGATTCTAATATTTATTTTGATTACTTCACTGAGATATTTTATTTAAATACTGGCTTACCTTGCCAAGTTTTATCAAATGACATAGTATAGCAGTGTGCATTGTAATCTGTAAACAGTTACATAAACAAAAATGATGACTATTTTGTCCCCAGTGGTAACCAAGGGTGGTTAGGGATAGGAATGCATTCTCTGATTTTGTCTAAAACTGATCCATGCTCTTATTCTTGTTCTCTGAGCAACTTAATTGCTAGTTTTCAAGGCTGTTGAAAGCCTCCAGTATCTTGTACTTGATAGTTTCCAGAAATAAAAAGTAGCCCTTTCCATTCGGCTCAGATTGATCCAGAGACCTACTTTAATGGTCTTTATTAATTGGTTCCTAAAAGGCCTTTACCTAGTTCTTACATATTGTCTCTGTGGCCCAAAAATTAGAGTAGAAGCCTTTGGAAAGGAACAAAATTCTGAAAGATGTCTTTTTCCAAGACTACATTCCAAGGAGAGATCACTTTTTTTTTTTAAAATATCTGTTTATTTATTTGAAAGGCAGAGTTACAGGGAGGCAGAGGCTGAGAGAAAGAGGTCCTTCATCCCCAAATGGCTGCAATGGCCAGAGCTGGGTTGATCCGGAGTCAGGAGCTTCTTCCAGGTGCCCCACAGGAGTGCAGGGGCCCAAGGACTTGGGCCATTTTCTACTGCTTTCCCAGGCCACAGCAAAGAGCTGGATCAGAAGTGGAGCACCCAGGACTCGAACAGCCACCCACATGGGCTTTACCCACTCTGCCACAGTGCTAACCCAAAGAGATCACTTTTTTTTTTCTCTTTTTTTTTAAATTTATTTTTTTTTTATCTTTTATTTAATGAATATAAATTTCCAAAGTACGACTCATGGGTTACAATGGCTTCCCCCCCCATACCGTCCCTCCCACCCACAACCCTCCCCTTTCCCACTCCCTCTCCCCTTCCATTCACATCAAGATTCATTTTCGATTATCTTAATATACAGAAGATCAGCTTAGTATACCTTAAGTAAGGATTTCAACAGTTTGCTCCCACACAGAAACATAAAGTGAAAAATAATAGATGATTTTTTTTAAATGATGATGAAATCAGATCAGACCTATTGTCATGTTTAATCCCAGTGAGAGTCAAGTTGGGAATTGATAATTTCTTTTTTTTTTTTTTTTTTTTTTTTACAGAAGATCAGTTTAGTGTACATTAAGTAAAGATTTCAATTGTTTGCACCCCCATAGAAACACAAAGTGAAATATACTGTTTGAGTACTCGTTATAGCATTAAGCCTCAGTGTACAGCACATTAAGGACAGAGATCCTACATGAGGAGTAAGTGCACAGTGACTCCTGTTGTTGACTTTACAAATTGACACTCCTGTTTATGGCATCAGTAATCTCCCTATGCACCAGTCATGAGTTTCCAAGGCTATGGAAGCCCCTTGAGTTCTCCGACTCTTATCTTGTTTAGACACGGTCATAGTCAAAGTGGAGGTTCTCTCCTCCCTTCAGAGAAAGGCACCTCCCTCCCAAAGAGATCACTTTTAAGATTTAGGATCTTCTCTTAGCTCTCTGGGATTCTCAGTAAAATATAATTCCAGTTAATTAAATTTTTGTGACAAATCTAATTCAACCCCCATATTTTAAAAATGCTCTGAGTGAATGATAAAAGGAAACTGGATTGACCAGAGGTAAAGTTTGCAGGGTGGTATTGCAGAAGGCTCCCAGCTGCTTATAAGATGGTAAGTACTGCTCTGGCTATGAAAATTATCTTTCTCTCCCAGTCTCAGGGAACAGACAGTCTTCTCCTTTATGCTCCTTTTCCCCCTATCATCTGTCTTTAAAGCCTAACAAGCACACGATTTGAAGAATAATGAGAGTCTTTTGCTAATAATTCCTGACATAAACTGTAACCATCTTGTTTGAAGCTTACTTATCTATTTCTGAATTTTGAAGTCAAGAGAACTGCTATTGAAGGGTGAGGTACAGTGATTTGTTTTCAGTGGTGTTTAAACGATTCGTACTACATAAAGGGGAAACCTGACTCAACCTTTCCCCAGTATATTCCTTGCATTAGGCAGTTTCTGCTTTCTGGATGGTTTGGAGATTTGGATCTCTCTGGTTTCTGCTATACTATGAAACAGGTAGTGGCTTAATTTAGTAAGCATCTAAAGAGATATTTTGTTAACTCTTGTGGAGTGAAATGGTTTTGAAAAGAAGAGGAATTCTCCAGTGAGACATAGGAGTTACAGCAAGATGGGTAGGAGGCGTGGCAGATGGGTCTTGGTTTGCTAAGGAATATTTTGGGCAAACTGATAAACTTTCTTGCCAAAAAGGGAGTTTATACACTGCATAACCTTTTAAATTATCAAGTGGTGGTTCATTCCCCGTGCCCCCAGCCCACCTCTTCTCCCCTGTCATCTCCCTGGCTGCTTGTCTGCCTTTCTTTCCTTTCCCTACCTCCCTTTCTATAATTTGTTCTCTTCCCTTCATTCCTTTATTTACTCCCTTTCTTTCTCTTTCAACTTTGCTGAGGATCAGGCTCAGGAGAAATGATTCATTTAAATTAGGAGTCAGGACAACTTTTTTTTTTTTTTTTTTTTTTTTTTTGACAGGCAGAGTGGACAGTGACAGAGACGGAGAGAAAGGTCTTCCTTTGCCGTTGGTTCACCCTCCAATGGCCGCCGCGGCCGGCGCGCTGCGGCCAGCGCACCGCGCTGATCCGATGGCAGGAGCCAGGTGCTTCTCCTGGTCTCCCATGGGGTGCAGGGCCCAAGTACTCGGGCCATCCTCCACTGCATTCCCTGGCCACAGCAGAGAGCTGGCCTGGAAGAGGGGCAACCGGGAAAGAATCTGGCGCCTCAACCAGGACTAGAACCCAGTGTGCCGGCGCCACAAGGCGGAGGATTAGCCTAGTGAGCCGCGGTGCCGGCCCAGGACAACTTTTAATTGTAGGTCTCGTACAATTTAAAGACAATAGAGAAGCAAGCAGTTAGCTAAGTGATTAAGAAGCCCCCGTAGTGTTCAGAGTATCCCAGGTTCGCTTCCTGCTTCAGCTGCTGACTCCAGCTTCTTACTAATGCAGAACCTGGGAGACCATCTGTAATGGCTCTCAAATAACTGGTTTCCTGCAACACATGTGGGAGACCTGGATAATGATCCTATCCCCAGCTCAGCCCTTGTTAGCATTTGAAGAGTGAGTCTCAGTCGGGCGTGCTCTCTCCCGATGCCTCTCAAATAAAAATAAATAAGACAACAGAGAGAGGATCAAGACCCCTAGCCACATGGAAACACTGAAGAGCATGAATCAGAAAGAATCAGGAATGGTAAAAATAAACCACAGTATATGAATTACACAATAGTGTAAGTGTATTTGTTTTTAAAGATTTATTTATTTGAAAGAGTTACACACACACACACAGAGAGAGAGATAGAGTCAGAGTCTTTTATCTGTTGGTTCACTTGCCAGATAGCTGCAATGGCCGGAGCTGAGCCGATCTGAAGCCAGGAGCTAGGAGCTTCTACTGGGTTTCCCACACAGGTGCAGGGGCCCAAGGAGTTGGGTCATCTTCCACTGCTTTCCCAGGCCATAGCAGAGAGCTGGATTGAAAGTGGAGCAGCTGGGACTCAAAGTGGTGCCCATGTAGGATGCCAGCACTGCAGGCAGTGGCTTTACCCGCTATGCCACAGCACTGGTCCCATAAATATATTTTTTAAAAAAGATTTATTTATTTATTTGAAAATCAGGGCTACAGAGGGAGAAAGAGACAGAGACAGAGAAAGAGAAATCTTCCATCCTCCAATTCACATTCCAAGATGCCGCAATGACTGTGGCTGGGCCAGGCTGAAGCCAGGAGCCAGGAGCTTCATCCTGGTCTCCAATGTAGGTGGCAGGAGCCCAGGAATGGGTCATTTTCTGCTGCTTTCCTAGGCACGTTAGCAGGGAGCTGGATTGGAAGTAGAGCCTCTGGGTCTCAAACTGGTGCCCATATGGGATACCAGCGCTGCAGGTGGTGGCTTAACCTGCTGTGCCACAGCTCTGGCCCCATAAATGTATTTCTTATTTAAACTTCAAAAAAATTTTTTGTGGTAAGATAAACCATTCTAACTTTCCAGTATGTAATTCTGTAGCATTAAGTACATTGATAATGTTATGTTGACTATCTGTACTATTTCCAAAACATTTTCATCATTCCAAACAGAAACTCTGTACCATTAAATAATAACTGTCCCAGCCCCCTGGGAACCTTTATTGCAGTTTGTCTCTATGAATTTGCTAATTCTAGGCACTTTATGAAAGTGGGATCATATAGTATTTGTCCTTTTTGTGTCTGTTTTACTTAGCATGTCTCCGAGATTCATTCCTGTTGTAGAATGAATCAGAATTTCATTTATTTTTTATTCTGAATAATATTTCTTTGTATATTAAATTTTATTGATTGATTAACTGTTGATGGCTTCTTGGATGGTTTGCACCTTTTAGTAATGTGGATAATGCTGCTGTGAACACGTATGCACATACCTGTTTGAGTACCTGTTTTTTGTTCTTCTAGGTGTATTTAGGTGGAATTGCTGGTGATTCTATGTTTAGTGTTTTGAGGACATTCTGAGCTTTCTCCCACACTGGCTGCACCATTTTATGTTTCTATCAACAATGCACAAAGGCTCTAATTACTCTACATCTTCGCCAATGTTTGTTACTTTCCATTGTTTGGATAACAGTCATCCTAATGGGTGTGTCAAAAAATTTTAACATCAGTTCTGATAATGTTGGGTGACTCAGAAGGCTACTTACTATTGGGTGCAATCAGTTTCTTCAAGTTACTAACAGGGAGCGGTGGCCTAAGCTGGTGCCACACACAAGAGGAGCTACAGGTATTCTGGCAATCATGTAGAGTATCTACTTTTCATCAAATATTTTTGTTTCTTGAGAGGTTTAAATGTTTCTTGATATGAACTTTTTCTTCATATGTGGACTCAGGGATCAGCTGAAACCCTCGGATTTCAGAAGAGGCACAATTTAAGAGCTCTTGGATATGTATATATGCTGCCTGGAACACACCAGTCAATTCTTGGTTTTAGCTTTTATTTATTCATTTTATAAATTTTAAAATGTATTTATTGATTTTTATTTGAAAGGCAGAGAGACAAAGCTCTTTTGTCTGTTGGGTCACTCCCAAAATGCTTGCAACAAAGAGGATTGGGCCAAACCTAAACCAAGAACCTAGAACTCATTCCAGGTCTCCCACATGATTGGCAAAGACCCAGGTGTTTGAGCCATCCACTGCTGCCTTCCAGGGTGTGTATTAGCAGAAACCTAGAATTGGGAGCAGAACCTGGGACTTACACCCAGGAACTCCAATATGCATCTTACCTGTTGCACCAAATGCCCACCCCAAGTTTGGCTTTTTTTTATTTGTTTATTACTTGACAGAGTTAGACAGTGAGAGAGAGAGAGAGAGAGAGAGAGAGAGAGGGAGAGAGAGAGAGAGAGAGAAAGGTCTTCCTTCTGTTGGTTCACCCCCCAAATGGCCGCTACGGTCGGCGCTGCGCTGATCTGAAGCCAGGAGCCAGGTGCTTCCTCCTGGTCTCCCATGCGGGTTCAGGGACCCAAGCTCTTGGGCCATCCTCCACTGCCCTCCAGGGCCACAGCAGAGAGCTGGACTGGAAGAGGAGCAACCGGGACTAGAACCCGGCGCCCATATGGGATGCCAGCGCCGCAGGTGGGAGATTAACCAAGTGAGCTGTGGTGTCGGCCCAGGTTTGGCTTTTAAAGTTGTGATCAGTGTTTTGAGCAGTCTTAGGGAATCAGTCTTTGTAAGAAGTTCTTTGACTCTACCTATTATTTTTTTGCCTTGCTTAATATCCACAGTAAGCCTCTATTTATGTTCAGATGAAAAGTCACAAAAACTTAGGGTAGAACCTGGTAGTTAGGGCAATAAAGGAAACTGAAGCTATGACTGTCTTCAAGTGGTACCATTGCTGCTCAAAAATCAATTATTTGTCCCTCCTTACTGCTCCAGAGAGCTAGTTCTCTGTTGCAGAAGTATCTTCCTTTGCTTAGGAGCTGCTGTTGAATAGTTTTAAATGAACCCAGGTGCAGGAAATCAATTGGTAAATATTATTTCTGATGGACCACAGTCCTTTCTCTCTGAAAAACTACCAAAATTATATTGGGAGCTGATGAGTTAGTGCTATGAATATCAAGAAAATATTAGTGCTATGAATATATAAAAATTATAGTGCTATGAATATAAAGAAATAAGCAGGAAGATACAATCTTTCCGTTGTTTGTTTTTTGGAAGAAACACAAGGCTTGAGTTAAGCTCGAGGGCAGACTGGAAGATTTTATTATCAAATAAGTTTGGGAAATGGTATGTACTATATTCACCTACAGATCATTTATAATGCACATAAGTACCTGGAAGTTTCCATGAAGTCCTGTAGTAAAAGCAGTGCATGCTCGTGTTAAATGTAGTGTTTTGTAAACCACACAATATTTTTGTTGAGTAATCATTTAACATTACTTCAAACAGATATTCTTCAGGTCACACTTTGAGAAAATAATGCCCTTGATTTTTTTATATATATATATATGACATTTATTTTTGTTTATTTGAAAGGCTGTGCGAGAGAGAGAGAGAGAGAGAGAGAGAGAGGTCCATCTTCCATCCTCTGGTTTACTCCTCAAATGGCCACTACAGCTAGGGCTGAGCCAGGCCAAAGCCAGGGGCCAGAAACTTCATCCTAGTCTTCCACATGGGTGGCTGGGGCCCAAGTACTTGGACCATCTTCTGCTGCCTTCCCAGGTGCATAGCGTGAAGCTGGGTTTGGAAGCAGAGTAACCAGGACTCAAACCAGCACTCCTATATGGGATACTCCTGCTACACTACAACACTGGTGTCTGCTCTTGATATATTTTAATATCAAAGCTTTGAGTATGATGTGGATATTCTTAAGCCCCCCAAAGTGAATTCATCCTGCAAAGCAAGTTGTTACACCTTCCTCAGTGTTACTCTACCATCTAAGCACTAAGGTGCCCTTTTTTTGGTATATGGCTATCTGGTGTAGGATAGGTTTTTGAGCAGTGTATCATTATGGATAATTGCTATAAAAGCCTTTGTTCTTTTTTTTCCCCCTTGACTTTTGGTGGGGAATTTTGTTCTTTATGGTAGTTTTACGATATTGGAATGGTATAAAGCATTTCTGGAAAATGGATGCAAAATGTTAGTATTAAGGATAGTTGTTATGGCTGAAGATGATTAGTTTTAGATAAAAGAAGCATTTATTACTGAAATGGGGGGGGTCTTACTGCTTGGTATAGAGTTGATCCTCCCCCAGCCTACCTGCTGCTGCTTGGGAGGCTAGGAGAAACTATTAGAACTTTCAGCATGTGGGTGCCCAGACTCAGCTCTGTACTTGGTGCATATTCTCTTTGGAAATTGCTGCCTTTAGAACACTTGCTGCCAACAGCTGTCACCGATGGGATGTTTTCAAGTTGGACTAGTTGTGGGACACAGAGGCATTGGCAGAATGTTCCTAGTGACAAAAACTACCTTTCCAAAATTTATTTTCTTACTACATCTTAATGTAATAACTCATTGATTCTCATAACATCCCTGTTACATAGTGAAAAGACTTTATTTACCAAATCTGGGAGCCTAAGGCATAAATGTTAACTGCTTTAATTCATAAGGCTGTTTAGTTTTAATTATGGAGTCAAAACTAGAACCAGGTCTTAAGGTTTTCACGCAAATGCTGTTTTTGCTAACTGCACTAATCAAAGTTTGTTATAATGTATTCAAATAAGATTTTATAAAACACTTGTATATGGATGGAAGTTTTATGGCTTAGAAAATTCAGTAGCTAGAGTAGTATTTTTTCTAGAAATGAGAAAAATGAAGCTTCGAAAGATTGTCTTACCTAGTGTTGTATAGTTCGCAAGTGAGAAATGTGACTAAAACTTAGCTCTTTTTTGTCCATTGTTTCCCTGATAAACCAAGCTGTTGGTAGTGTATTTAGTAAATGCCAATAGGTATATGTTGAAAAGAACTCAATCTCTTTCGGAGTCTCTTAACTGTTTTATGAGCCTTTAATGCTGGTAAGGGTAAGTTTTCAAGTTTAAGAGGGTATCAAACTTTTCTCTTATATCTAAGTTATATGCCACAATTAGTTTGTTGAATGCATTACTTGAATTAGGTATCTTATGGGGGTCCAAGTAATAGTTATGCGGGAATCAAGAGAAGAATTAAGACTGTAATCACATACCAAGGCATGGGGTTACATAAGGAGAAGCTGAGCGAGAACTGGCTTTTGGCAGGAGCAGAGCTCTCCACTTAGTCTGTGGCACTGGTTTGAAAAGTATGGCTAACTCTATTTCTAGGTGCAGCTGAGCGCTTGACAGTGTTTCCTGGGCTAGACCCGTGAGCTTGGAAGGACACCCCGCCAGGGAGAGAACCCAGCAAAGATCAAGGAAATAAAAATTGTAGTCAATATGTTGGTCCAATTAGGTAGAATTTAGTCCTTTATTGACTCTTATTTGTTCAGCAGGAGGTCTTTGAAATGGAAATAATATAGCACTCTAACCCTCTAGCCCAGAGAATGTGCTAACTGCAGTGGCAGTTCAGTTTCAATCAACTCTTTGTTTCAATTTAAGAAATGACACTGTGTCTACACTGAAAACAAGGATAGAGCTAGTGGTTCTCATACTTTAGAGGATCAGGATCACCTGAAGGGCTTATTAAAGCACATTGCTGGGCCCCACTGCTAGTGTTTCATTTTAGTAGATTGAGGCTGGGACCCAAGACTGCATTTCTAACCAGTTCTTACGTTGATGCTGCTGATCTTGGGTTGTACTTTGAGAACCACTGATCTAGGAAGAGAAGATTAAGTGGGTATAACTGTTTAGTTCTTCCCGATTAAGGTCTTCACAGATGAGCACAAGGAAACTAACATTTAAGTCTATATTTTCAAGACCCTATGCCAGATAATTTGCAGTATTGTTTATGTTAACCCTTGAAATCCCTGTGCAAGGTAGTCCTCATTTTCAGTTCTTCCCTCAACGTGTGCCTGATAAAAATTTGCCAGAATAATTATTTCTTCAAGGGCAGATTTTATTTATGAGCCAAAGAATAATGTTAGCATATACCACTACAAATGTGATCTTATTTAATGTATAGAATATATTAAATTACATTGCTGCTTGTTCTGAATTTATTATTCTTGTGGATTTATGAATTATAAAATGTAGATAGATTAATTCAGCAATAATGATTATACAATAGAAGAATTAAATGCTGAGAAATGTTTTATTATAAAGTGATTGAGAGGTTAACTTAAAGTATAGTACATCTTTCAGATGGCAGGAGACATAGGGCTATGTTACTTTTGAGTGATTTTTTTCTTAATGTTACTGACTGGTGATTGATTAGCACTATTTTAGAAACAAGTAGGAAGGAATGGTGAATTTCAGAGTAGTCTAGATAATGCAACTAAAAGACTTATTAAAAGTACAATAATTTTTTGTTAATGTTTTCAAAAGATCAACTTGTTTTCAATGGAGCTCAGTGAAGTTACTTTTTGTTGTTTGACAGAATTGCACAGAATTATTAAAAAAAAAAAAAAAGGCAAAGCAGTAATCCAAGAAATTGAATTGAAGGCATTCTGGGGAAACCTACCATTTATTGTGAGAATCATCTTTGTTCTTGGAATTTGAAAGTAAAGCTGGAAAGGAGTTTACAAACGAGAAAAAAAAGAAGTTTGGAATCGGACTCACAGGATCTGGGCTTGGAAATGCCTCAGGTAAATCATATGGGGTAGATGCAGAATTTTGTAATTTTCCCCGCAGAAAGTCAATACCATTGGTTCTGTCATCTGAGTCTTGAATGGACTTAATGTCTTTTTAAGACATCTTGTTTCTCTTCAGCTAGTTTTGAGTACAAATCCTTCCTCCCATTGCCTTCTGTTTCCTCTTTTGCTACACTGTTGACGTTTAGTGAACTTGACACAGGGAGCATGATCAATAAGTAGATTAGAAGGTGGACAGATTTGGTGGCTTTGTAAGGGTTAAACCAACACCCCTGACAGTATGCCACAGAAATCTCATTTCTGTCTCCTGTGACTTCCTCCTTTCCCCCAACTCTTCCTTTCCATTTACGACAGTTGAATTCAGAAGTAAAATGGAAATGGTGAAGGACCTCAATTCTCCTCTCCCCCAACTCAGCTATGTACATATATACTCCTCTACCTCCTACAAAGAATGATAATATCTGTTTATATTATGGCAGCTACTTCAAAATCATCAGTTTGGGTTTGAGGCAATCGCTAAAACAATAAATGGAGCCCTGTTAGTCTCCATTCTGCTTACCCAAACTTCTTCCCATCCCCTTCCAGGGATTAAATCTTCTTTACTGCTTGTTATAGTGCTGGGGAGAAAGGTAGAAATAATCATCTGGCAGGAACTCTTACATAGAGCTTATCCTTTGAGCACAGGAAATCAACAACTTGCTGGGATTATTTGGTGACAAGGCAGCAGAGGCGAAGAAAGGGGACTTGCCAACCAATAAAAGGATCAGAGGCCCACTTCCACCCTAATGCCTGCTTCGTATAGACTGCATATCCCCTTCAAGAGTTCTCACCCATTCAAGGTTTAGTTTGCTATTTATTGAATACTGGAATTTAAGGCTATAAAACTTATTTTCTCAGGCTAAAATTTTCTAGGAAGAGAAGCTTTGCAGACCTGGAAGAATGGAGGAAAATAAGAGAGAGGGGGAAAAAAAAGTAATAGAAAGTACCAGTGAAGAAAAATAGGATGAGAAGGGTATGTGAAAAGGCCAGCTTATAGTAGCCAGAAGGTATATGAATAGAAAAGGCTAAACAAATAAATGAAAATTATTTTTAAATTTTCCTGAAACTAGCAGAATAATAAAAAGACAAAGAGAAAATTTGTATTCTTACTCATTCTCTTCCTTCTTTAGAGGTAAATTCAAAATGAGGCCTTTCTGTTATTTGAACCACTTTAGGAGTGTGAGTCCTTACTTGACTGGAGTAATTTGTATACATGTTGAAATGTAGAAAGGAAGGAAAAAAAGGAGCATTAACTCTGGATGTTGAGTCCTTTTCTCTTATTAATTTTAGAATGGACTGTATCCTTTTCAGGGATCAGAAGTAAGGCTACAGAGGTCATGCCTGAATTACTGATCTTAACGGGAGATTTTGGAGTGTTTTGTTGATCCTATTTGTTAGACTAGAGATGCCCAAATTGTCTTCCACATTGTTTTGGGAAAGAAGACGTTGGACTCACTTAGGAGTACAGTGTAGACATGGATTTGCTACCTTTGCAGAGCCCAAGAAAGGATAGGAAAATCTCTATTTCAGGTAATTAAAACAGAGTGTGTTGTTAGAAAAGGATTTGAAGAACTGTTATATTCCTAGAGCTAAATCAGAATACTTACTAGGTACTTTATGCTGACTCTGGTGGCTAATTAAACTAATTTTTAGAAGTTAGCTATTATTAACAAATGCTACTCCAATTTTTGCTGTTTTTAGTGCATCATAGGTATTTTTCTAACAAAATCCCACAGTTTAATGAAAGTAAAAGCTCTTAAATATAATACACAGCAGAAAAAATAAATTTTTCTGAAAATGTTCCTTGGTAGGGGTGGGGCTTACATGTAATCAGTTTGTCTTGAAGTAGTCTTTTAACTTTCTAAATTGAAAATTCTGTTGTAGCCTAGTGTAAGCGGAATGGATCCGCCTTTCGGGGATGCCTTTCGAAGTCACACCTTTTCGGAACAGACTCTGATGAGCACAGATCTCTTAGCAAACAGTTCAGATCCAGATTTTATGTATGAACTGGTAAGCAACATTTTCTTGCTTTCTGCTTGGTTTGGGGTGAAAGTGTTATGGTAGAGTTTTTAACTTATAAATGCCTGAAAAGAAAAATGGATGTGTTTGGGCCAGCTTTCATTCTTCTTTTTGTTTGTTTTTAAGATTTATTTATTTAATTGAAATGCAGAGTTACAGAAAGAGAGGGGGAGAGGCAGAGAAAGAGAGAGAGAGATACGAAGTCCTCCATCTGTAGGTTTGCTCCCTGAATGGCCACAATAGCCAGGGCTGGGACAGGCCGAAGCCAGAAGCCAGGAGCTTCTGGTGCAGGGGCCCAAACACTTGGGCCACCTTCATCTGTTTTCCCAGGCACATTAACAGGGAGCTGGATTAGAAGTGGAGCAGCTGGGACTCTAACCAGTGTCCGTATGGGATGCCAGTGCTGCAGGTGGCAGCTTAACCCACTGCATCACAGTGCTGGGCTCAAGAAAAGGTTTTTGATGAGGGTCATGGGGAACTTTTTATTTTTATTTATTTATTTGAAAGGCAGAGTTAGATCTTCTGTCCACTGGTTCATTTCCCAAATGGCCACTACAGCTGAGGCTGTGCCAGGAGCCTGGAACGCCATTCAGGTCTCCCATGTGGGTTGCAAGGGCCCCAGCACTTGGGGCAATCTTCTCCTGCTTTTCCAGGTACATTAGCAGGGAGCTGGATTGGAAGTGGAACAGCTGGGACTCAAATCTGTGCTCATAAGGCATACTGGCATCTCAGGCAGCAGCTTAGCCTGCTACACAACAACATCAGCCTGGGAAGCTGTCTTTTTTAAATATGCCTAGTTACTTAAGGGTTTCTCAACTGGAAAATTAAGGGATGATGACATTGAATAAGGTGTATGACATAGAGAAAGTGAGACCAATAGCAATTCCAAGCAATTCATGAATAAAATTATTTAATCTTGAGGTAAATTGACACTTAAAATTCCTTAGAAAAATGTTTTAAAGATAATTCTGGGGAGGCTGGCGCCACAGCTCAATAGGCTAATCCTCTGCTTAGTGGCGTTGGCACACTGGGTTCTAGTCCCGGTCGGGGCACCGGATTCTGTCCTGGTTGTCCCTCTTCCAGTCCAGCTCTCTGCTATGGCCCGGGAGTGCAGTGGAGGATGGCCCAAGTGCTTGGGCCCTGCACCCCATGGGAGACCAGGAGAAGCACCTGACTCCTGCCTTCGGATAGGCGCGGTGCGCGGCCGCAGCGCACTGGCCGTGGTGGCCATTGGAGGGTGAACCAACAGCAAAGGAAGACCTCTCTCTCTCTCTCTCTCTCCTCTCTCTCTCACTGTCCACTCTGGCTGTAAAAAAAAAAAAAAAAAGAAAGAAAGAAAGAAAGATAATTCTGGGGAGTCAGCATTGTGGCATCATGTGTTAAGTCACTGCCTCTAACCCCAGCATAGCCTGTGAACACCAGTTCAAGTTCTGGCTGCTCAACTTCTGATCTAGCTCCCTGCTAATGCACCTGGGAAAGCAGTGGAAGATGGCCCAAGTGCTTGGGCTTCTGCCACCCACGTGGGAGACCCAGATGAAGTTCTTGGCTCCTGGTTTCAACCTGACCCAGCTCCAGCCATTGCAGGCATTTGAGGAGTGAGAAAGTGGATGGAAGATCTCTGTCTCTGTCTGTATCCATCTCTGTCTCTACCTTTGCCTTTTAAATTAATAAATAAATCTTTTAAAAATATTTCTAGTTACATATAATTTAAGAAGTAAATAAAAAAAAAAGAGGTATAGGGGCCAGTACTATGGCGTGATAGGCTGAGCCTCCACCTGTTGGTGCCAGCATCCCATATAGGTGCCAGTTTGTGTCCCGGCTACTCCTCTTTCAATCCAGCTCTCTGCTAATTGCCTAGGAAGACAGAGGAAGATGGTCCAAATGCTTGGGCCCCTGCACCCACGTGGAAGACCAGAAGGAAACTCCTGGCTCTTGGCTTCAGATCAGCTCAGCTCCGGCCATAGAAGCCATTTGGGGAGTGAACCAGAGGATGGAATACCTTTCTCTTTGTCTTTTGCTTTCTCTTTCTGTAACTCTACCTCTCAAAAGATAAATAAAATCTTAAAAAAAAAACAACACTAGAGGTATATGATAATTGAACAACGGGCACAAATCTGTAAGTTAAAGTCAGTGGGTTTTATGATATGTAAACTGTAGTTCAGTAAGCTTTAAAAGCACACAAAGATGAACATACAAGCTGAAATAAAACAAAAAAGCCAAAATAAACAAATCAGCCCAAAATCAAATCAGTTAGAAGAAACTAGAAAACTGGAAACTTTCTCATTTCCTTCCTGATCCTCTATCCTCCAAATCTTTTTCCAAGGGGTAGTTGCTGCTGACAGTTTTTCCACTGACTATATGAGCATATGAGTATATTTATATGTAAGCATGCTTATGTTTTGAATTGGATGATATGTTTATAGATACAGTGTTTTATAACTTAGTCTTTTTGACAAAAATATGTGGTGGGCAGCCTTTCGTGTTAGTACAATAGAGTGAAACTTCATTCTTTTCCATGGCTGCAGTCTTACTGACATTTCAGAATCACATCTCTAGAATCATGAGTAATATTTTACTCTCCATGCTCAAAAGTTGTTGTAAGGTCTTGGAAAAGATTTTCTCATTCTGTTGATGCCTTCAAATGTCTTTGAATCGCTCTTTGTCTCTTTACTGAAGTTGCTCCTTAAGAAGACAATTTCTTCTGTAATAAAGATAAGGTCTTGATTATTTGCTTCTTAATTGAAGCTTATTTGTAAGGACAAAGCTCCAAAACCTACCATAAGGAAGAACGCTTATGGTAAAGCTTGAGTTTTTGATATTTGAACCATTCCTAAGTCTCTCGTATTTTTCCCTCCCTTGGTGAAAGAAATGATATTCTGTGGCATGGTGAAGTGCCATGTCAGTAGTCTTTATCTTAAAATAAAGGTTAACGTTGTGAATTATCAATTTGGTATATGGGAGTGAGGTTGGTGGTGAATATTTCCTTCCTAAAATATGGTGTGTGATTTCTTTTTCTAAACCTTTCTCAGGATAGAGAGATGAACTACCAACAGAATCCTAGAGACAACTTCCTTTCTTTGGAGGACTGCAAAGACATTGAAAATCTGGAGTCTTTCACAGATGTCCTGGATAACGAGGGCACCTTAACCTCAAACTGGGAACAGTGGGATACATACTGTGAAGATTTAACAAAATACACCAAACTAGCCAGCTGTGACATCTGGGGAACAAAAGAAGTGGATTACTTGGGTCTTGATGACTTTTCTAGCCCTTATCAAGATGAAGAGGTCATAAGTAAAACTCCAACTTTGGCCCAGCTAAATAGTGAGGACTCTCAGTCTGTTTCTGATTCCCTTTATTATCCAGATTCGCTTTTCAGTGTCAAACAAAATCCCTTGCCCTCCTCATTCCCTGGTAAAAAGATCACAAGCAGAGCAGCTGCCCCTGTGTGTTCTTCTAAGACTCTTCAGTCTGAGGTTCCTTTGTCAGATTGTGTCCAAAAAGCAAGCAAACCCACGTCAAGCACACAAATCATGGTGAAGACCAACATGTATCATAATGAAAAGGTGAACTTCCATGTTGAATGTAAAGACTATGTAAAAAAGGCAAAGGTAAAGATCAACCCAGTGCAACAGAGTCGGCCCCTGTTGAGCCAGGTGCACTCCGATGCAGCAAAGGAGAACACATGCTACTGTGGTGCAGTAGCAAAGAGACAAGAGAGAAAAGGAGTGGAGCCCCTTCAGGGTCATGCCACTCCTGCCTTGCCTTTTAAAGAAACCCAGGAACTTTTACTCAGTCCGCTGCCCCAGGAGGGTCCTGGGTCAGTAGCAGCAGGAGAGAGTAGCAGCCTTTCTGCCAGCACTTCCATCTCAAATTCATCCCAGAAAAAAGAAGAGCACAATTATTCTCTTTTTGTCTCCGACAACTTGGGTGAGCAGCCAACCAAATGCAGTCCTGAAGAAGATGAGGAGGACGAGGAAGATGTTGATGATGAGGACCATGATGAAGGATTTGGCAGCGAGCATGAACTGTCTGAAAATGAGGAGGAAGAAGAAGAGGAAGAGGATTATGAAGATGACAAGGATGATGATATTAGTGATACTTTCTCTGAACCAGGTATTATAATGACTGGAGGCTTGCCAGCTGCCTTTGCTGTTAGTTTGCTAAAATCAAAAGTTTTTGTTCAGATGATTTCTTTAGTTTGAGGATTAAATGACTTGGTAAACTGACCCAGATATACAACTGTTGTTTCTATTCAAACTTCTCTGAAGTGATTACTTTTGCATATATAGTAATTGATATGCTGATTCCTTGAAAGCATATTTTTAATTGATCTTATGTTAAGTGACTTGATTTTGTCACTCCTTTGAGTGGTTGTGAAAAGGTACCAAGAGTTTATTAATTCAAAGAAATTCCTGTTTCTGCATGTGTCCCTTTATCATAGTTTAGAAGTTAGGTATAGCTAGAATGCTGAGCCGGGTAATGATGGTTTATTTATATTACTCATGACTATAACCATCAAAGCCTATTTAATGAATAATGTCAAGCAGAGCCTTTTCTTTGTGCCTGCTTCATTTTTATTTCCACAGTATTTTCTCATTTCAGAAAAATACATGCTATAATTTGATGAATGTGAAAGGGAGACTCTGCTTTGTTTATATGCAATGTGAATAAATAAAAGGGTCAAAGAAAATGAAACCTATGGGGAACTGGTTCACTTCAGCATGCTTGTGTGATTTGTTTATTAAAATGGTATTGCTAATTGGTACACTTAAAATGCACATGAAATAGTGAAGATCTAAAATATAAGCAGAAGTTATTTTCTTCAAAAATAGTGTTGATACTAGTAATTATGCATAAAACTAAGTTATTTATAAAGAAACTATAATAATCAAAAAGAGCCTTTTTGTTATAATCATGATTACTGGAATTTCAAGGTCTTCATATTTAATTTTCTGAGAAGCTTTTTTCAATACTAACTTTTTTTTTTCTTTTTTAAGCTTTAAGCTATACAGGTTTCATGTATTTCATATATGCAGCTTTAGGAACATAGTGATACTTCCCTTTCTCCCATTCACGCTCCAACCCTTCTTCCTCCTTCCTCTCTCATTCCCACTCTTAATTTTTACAGAAATCTACTTTCAGTTTACACAATGATTGTAAGGTTAACTTTACACTAAGTAAAAGAGTTCAACAAGTAGTGTGAAAAAAAAAAAAAAAACACTGTTCCTCAACAGAAGAGATAAGGGCTATAAACAGTCATTGAATTTCAAAATGTCCATTTCACTCCAATACATTACATTTTAGGGAAAACATATAATATCTGTCTTTTGGGGATTGGCTTATTTCAGTAAGTATAATGGTTTCCAGTTGCATCCATGAAAAATTTTTAAGGCACTTTAGCTGTATTGCAGCCATTGAAGTACTGTCATTGCTGAGCGACATTGCTTTTCATGACAAAAATGCTTAGATCTATATATTTGATACAAACAAGTTGTTTGACTTGTAGGGAGTTTCCAGTAAGCCAAGAGTACTGTAAAAAAGGTTTATGCTGTTTTCTTTTATTTACTTTAGAACGCTGTGTAGGCTAAATAGAACAGTTTTCTTTTTTGCTTGCCACGAAAAATTTTCTCTGGGAAATTAATAAAAATTTTTTTGAGATATTTCAAGGAAATTTGTCTTGGTATGTAGAGGTGATTTATTTAGCTCCCCACCTAGGAAGATCATAATGCGTCCATGAAAGCCATTATAATCTGACGGATCAATTTGGTTGCTTTTAGTCTCCCATCAAACACTAGGTTAGGACAAAAGTGAGACAAGATGAGGGAAAGAATGTGGGGAAGGAAATGCCTTTACCAGCAGGTGCTTAAATGCATATAGATCAGAGGGAATCGGTAAACGCCACTCTCACCAAGGCAAGCAAGGACTATGCCATTGGCTGTACTTGTATTTATAGTTTTGCTTTTCCTGACTGCTTTCCACCCCAACTTCGAGGTGCATTTAGCAAATAAAATTTATGTATATCTAAGGTTCATAACACATGTTTAATGTATTTGAGGGTACTTAAAAATTTGTAGGGAAGTGGAATCAGCCTAGCGGTTAAGTGCTGATTAAGATGCTTGTGTCCGATCTTGGGGTGCCTGGGTTCATAATCCAGCTCTGGTTTTGGCTCCTGACTCCAGCTTCTTGCTAGTGCAGACCATAAAAGGTAGCAGTGATGATTCAAATAACTGAACTCTTGCCGCCCACTTGGAAGACCTGGATTGAATTCTCAGCTCTTGGCTTCAGCCCCAGATGAATATTTTATTTGGGGGGTGAACCAACAGATGAGAGCCATGTGCATGCTCTCTCTCTGAAAAATTTTCTGAATGAAAAATTTTTTTTTTAAATTTTTTGACAGGCAGAGTGGACAGTGAGAGAGAGAGACAGAGAGAAAGGCCTTCCTTTTGCCGTTGGTTCACCCTCCAGTGGCCTCTGTGGCTGGCGCGCTGCAGCCGGTGCACCGCACTGATCCAATGGCAGGAGCCAGGTGCTTCTCCTGGTCTCCCATGGGGTACAGGGCCCAAGCACTTGGGCCATCCTCCACTGCCTTCCCGGGCCACAGCAGAGAGCTGGCCTGGAAGAGAGGCAACCGGGACAGAATCCGGCGCCCCGACCGGGACTAGAACTCGGTGTGCTGGCGCCGCAAGGCGGAGGATTAGCCTAGTGAGCCGTGGCGCCGGCCTTCTGAATGAAAATTTTAAAAGATAAGTTCATTTCAGTTCAGAAATTTTAAAAATCCATGCATAATTTCATTGTACACATTTAATGGACTTTTTGAAGACCCTATATGTGTTGTAAGAAGATTTAAGATTTACTCAGCAGATTTCTAAGTACGCAGTACAACATTATCAACTATAGTCACAGTGCTGTATATTAGGTCTCCAGAATGTACTTATCTTGCATAACTGAAGCTTTGTACCTTTTGACCAACAACCACTCTATTTCTCCCCAGCCCCTGGGAGCCCCCATTCTACTCCTTGCTCCTTAGGCACTCCAATATGGGATGCTAATGTTGCAAGTGATGGCTTAATTCTCTGTGCCAAAATGCCAGCCCAAATATCTGCCTTTTAAAAGACTGGATAATATTCCATTGTGTGTGTGTGATAATTTCTTTATTGATGGACTCTTGGTTCCATGTCTTGGGTGTTGTGAATAGTGTTGCAGTGAGCATGGTAATGCAGATATCTTTTCAAGATAGTGATTTCATTTCTTTTGGCTGTATCTGAGGTGGGATTACTGGATTATATGAAATTTGATTTTTTAAAAATTTTTTTTGCCAGGCAGAGTTAGACAGTGAAAGAGAGAGAGAGACAGAGAGTTATAAACAGTGAGAGAGAGAGACAGAGAGAAAGGTCTTCTTTCCGTTGGTTCACACCCCTAACGGCCTCTACGGCCAGCACTGCGCCATCCTCCTCTGCCCTCCTGGGCCACAGCAGAGAGCTGGACTGGAAGAGGAGCAACCAGGACTTGTACCCAGCACCCCAACCGGGACTAGAACCCAGGGTGCCAGCACCACAGGCGGAAGATTAGCCAAGTGAGCCAAGGCGCCGGCCTGAGATTTCTGTTTTTAATATTTTAGGGAACCTTCATACTGCCTGCAGCTGTCATCCTTACTTTTTATACATACAACTATATTTGTTTCTTTTTAAGATTTATTTTGTTATATATTTGAAAGTTAGAGTCACACACAGAGAGAAGTAGAGGCAGAGAGAGAAAGGTCTTCCATCTGTTGGTTCACTCCCTAGTTGGCCGCAGCGGCTGGAGCTGCACCAATCCTAAGCCAGGTGCCAGAGCCAGGAGAGTCTCTGGGAGAGGTCTCTCCCAAGCCTCTTTGAGGTGATTTAAAAAATTCTTTGTCTGACCGGTGCCGTGGCTCACTTGGCTAATCCTCTGCAGTGAAGGATGGCCCAAGTGCTTGGGTCCCTGCACCTGCATGGGAGACCAGGAGGAAGCACCTGACTCCTAGCTTTGGGTTGGCTCAACGCCGGCCCGTGGTGGCCATTAGGGGAGTGAACCAACGGAAGGAAGACCTTTCTCTCTGTCTCTCTCTCTCTCACTGTCTATAACTCTCTCTCTCTCTCTCTTTCACAATCCTTGTCAGGCAGTTAATAGAGCCCTATTTATTTTGGGCCAGTTGCTGGTATTTTTTTTGTTCCTTTGGTGATATCAGTTTCCTTGGTTATTCATAATCCTTGTGGCCTTGCATTGGTGTCTGTGTATTTGAAAATATAGACATATCTTCCAGGCTTTGTAGACTTGTTTTGCCATGGAAAGCCCTTCGCTAATCAACTCATCTGGAGATTGTGGGCAGGTCAAGTGAAGAAATACATGGACAGGCTTGCTTCTGGCATCCTCAGGTGGGCTCACCTTGATGTCTGGATCAGCACACAGGAAGTCTGGGATCTGGATTCACAAGGACTATCTTGGAGCTTGGGGCTGTGGAGCTGCCCCAGATTCACAGGAACCATCCTAGAGCTTGGGCCATGCTTTTCTTTGACTTTTTTTTTTTAATTTCATTTATTTGAAAGGCAGACACACACACACACACACACACACACAGAGAGAGAGAGAGAGAGAGAGAGAGAGAGAAACACAAATCTCTCATTCACTGGTTCCCTCAAGCCCAAATACTCATATCAGCCAGAGCTGGGATAGGATAAAGTCAGGAGCTCAAAACTAAATCCAGGTCTCCCACATGGGTGGCAGGGAACAACCACTTGAACCAACATCTACTGCCTCTCAGGATATGCATTAGCAAGAAGCTGGAATCAGGAGCAAACCTGGGACTTCATACTCCAATATAGGATGCAAGCAATCTAAGCAGCACCATATATATATGTGTGTGTGTGTGTATATAATTTATTTATTTTAACGGTTGAATGACGGGGAGGGAGGGAGAGAGAGAATGAGAATGAGAGAATCTTCTGTCTGCTAGTTCACTCCCCAAATGGACACAACAGCCAAAGCTGGGCCAGGCTGAAGCCAAGAGCCAGGAAAACCATCCAGGTCTTCCACATGAATGACAGAGTCCCATAATCTGCTGCCTTCCCAGCCACATTAGAGGGAGCTGGATCAGAATATTAGCTAGGACTTGAACCTGCACTCTGATATGGGATGCTGGTATCACAGGCCATGGCTTTACCCACTGTGCCACAGCACCAGTCCCTCCGAGCAGCATCTTAACTACTAAACCAATTGCCTGTACCTCTTTGACTTTGAACTCTATTTTATAAATTCATCTTTGATCTGTTGACTAGATTCCACTTGAATAAATATGTTGAGAGATGAGGATGTCCTTAAAGAGAGGTCATATGGTAAATTGACCCCATTTCCATTTTATCAGCTGTTGACTATGAGGAGGGGAACCAGTGTTAGAATTGGTATTGTCTTGTTATGCCACATTTTCTTCTCTTGTTCTCTATAGAAGAACCCTTATTTGTGAGCTTACTGTTTGTAAGCAACTGTACAATGGCTTTATATATTTGCTGGCACTCAGCAGGGGACAGTTTTCTTCTTGGACCTAGTTAATCAAACACGGTTGAATGTTTGGATGACATTTAATTTATTCACTTCCAGTTGACTTGAATAAAATTCTTCTGGTTAGCATTACTTGAACAATTCCACAGATGTTAATGAACAACATGCTTAATTTTATTCAGCATATGTTAATTTTATGGTATCATTTGGGCTTCATTCACCCTCGCTAATGAAAATCTCCCCTTTTCTTGAAAGAAAGAGTTAAGCAAATAACTTCAAGGATGTAAAGGTGAATTATTTGTGAGAAACAAGAAGAAATTCTTTAACTCAGAAAAGTCAGGGGAGCTGTAGTTTGTTTCAGAGTGCTGGTTTTAGGGAGGGTTGATTGCTATAATTTGTAGCAGACAGTTTACAAAGGCCCTTTTGTGATGACTAGCTCCCTTGATGCTGTTTCCTGGCAGACGACTACAACAGTTCTTGAGCCTTCAGAGTTCCAGGAAAGGTGCAAAATGGAGTTTCAGTCCCTGTCTGGACTGGCTCCCAAGTTTTAATAGAGCCTATTCTGTGGACAGGATATAACTGTTCGGGGTCGTGAAGTTACATGGTTGTAAGACTAAGAATTGAGCCTTCAGAATGAAAATTTGCTTTGTAAACCTTACTAAACTTTTTTTTAAAAGAACAAGAATTTTAACAAGTTAAAAAAAACTCTAGTGGGAATATAAACAACTGTAAACAGTAATTGAATGGAAAAATAACCGTTCCACCCATATATAGTAAATTTTAGAGTAATCAAAGATCATTTAAACTATAGTAGAATAACATTCTTAACCATTGGTTTCACAGAGCTATAAAATAAGGTTTTATAAAACTATATTTGCAGCAACACTGATACACACAGACATTTCTTTCTTTTATTTTTTAAAATTTTAGCTCCTACATATAACGGATAACATGGAGTATTTGTCTTTCTGGGTTTGGTTTATTTCACTCAACATGATGTCCTCCAGTTGTGTCCACTTTGCTGCAAATGGTAGAATTTCATTCTGTTTTATAGCTGAATAATATTCCATTGTGTATATATAACCTTTTTTTTAAATCCATTATCTGATGATGGACACCTTGATGAGTCCACATTTTGGCTGTTAACAGTGCTGCCAGGAACATGGTGGTACAGGTATCTCTTTGATACACTGTGTTCAAGTCTTTTGGATATATAACTAGTAGTGGGATTGCTGGATCATATGACAAGTCTATTTCTAGATTTTTAAGAAATCTCTACACTGTTTTCCACTGTGGCTGCACTAATTTACATTCCTACCAACAGTGTATAAGTGTTCCCCTTTGTCCAAATTCTTGCCAGCATTTGAAACTCTCTTGTGTTTCAGATTTTAGCCACTCTGAGAGGGGTGAGGTGATATCTTATTGTGGTTTTGATTCGCATTTCCGTAATGAGCATTTTTTCATATATATGTTGGCCATTTGTATTTGTTCTTTTGTGAACTGTCTGTTGAAGTGCTTTGCCCATTTCTTAGCTGGATTGCTTGTCTTTTTATTGTTAAGCTTTTTAAGTTGTTGATATATTGTGATATTAATCTTTTATCAGATAGGTGGTTTAAAAATATTTTTTTAAGATTTTATTTATTTGAGAGGCAGAGTTACAGACAGTGAGAGGGAGAGACAAAGAGAAAGATCTTCCATCTGCTGGTTCACTACACAAATAGCCGCAATGGCCAGAACTGGACCAGTCAGCAGCCAGGAGCCAGGGGCCTCCTCTGGTTCTCCCACACGGTTGTGGGGGCCCAAGCATTGGGCCAACCTCCACTGCTTTCCCAGGCTGTAGCAAAGAGCTGAATTGGAAGAGGAGCAGCAAGGACTAGAACTGCTGTCCATATGTGATGCCAGCACTACAGGCAGAGGATTAACCCCCTGCGCCACAAGGCCGGCCCCCAAATATTATTTCCTATTCTGTTGGATGTCTCTTCATTCTATTGATCGTTTTCTTGGCTGTGCAAAAGCTTCTGAGTTTGATATAGTCCCATTTGTTTAATTTTGATTTTGTTGCCTGTGCTTTGGGGATGTTGTACAAGAAGTCATCCCCTGTACCAATGTCTTGGAGTGTTTCCCCTACATTTTCTTCTAGTCTCAGGCATTAAACTTAGGTTTTTGATCCATCTTGAGTTGATTTTTGTATATGGTGAAAGGTAGGAATCTAATTTCATTCTTATATATATATGAATCCAGTTTTTCCAGCACCATTCATTGAAGAGATTATCCTCACTCCACTGTATGGTCTGAGTATTTTTATCAAAAATCAGTTGGCTATATGTATCTGGATTAATTTCTGGGCTTTTTATTCTGTCCCATTGATTTGTGTATTGGTTTTCATGCCAGTACCATGATGTTTTCATTATATAGGTTTGTAGTGTGCTTTGAAGTCAAGTATTGTGAAGCCTCCAGCTTGATTTTTCTTGTCCAGGATTGCTTAGAATATTTGGGGTCTTTTGTGATAGCATATGAATTTTAGGTTTGTTTTTTCTAGTTCTGTAAAGAATGTCATTGGTATTTTGATAGGGATTTCATTGAATTTATAGATTGCTTTAGGTAATATAGACATTTTAATGATACTGATTCCTGCATAAGCAAGGAATTTTTTTTTTTGTTTTTTTTTTGTTTGTTTGTTTCCTTGATGATTTTTTTCATCGGTGTTTGTTAATTTTTGTTGTAGAGATCTTTCACTTCTTTGGTTAAATTTACTCCTAAGTATTTGATTTTTTTAAATATTTGATCTTTTTGTGGATTGGGAATGGGAATTCTTTCTTGATTTCTCTTTCTCTGAGTTCATGGTTAGCATACAAAAAAACCTGTTTTTTGTACATATGTTTATTTTATAATCTGCAACTTTCCTGAATTGGTTTATCAATTCTAACAGCTTTTTGGTGGAATATGTAGGTTTTTCCACGTTCAATATTGTGTCATCAGCAAACATGGATAATTTGACTTCCTGTTTTCCAATTTTGACCTTCTTTAGTTCTTTCTCCTCTCTAATTGCTCTCACTAAATCTTCCAGTACTATATTGAATAGGAGTGGCAAAAGTGAACCTCCTTGTCTTGTTCCAGATCTGAGGGGAAGTGCTTTCAGTTTTTTTCTCATTCAATAAATTGGCTGTTGTTTTGTCATATATAGCTTCTATAATTTTGAGGAAATTTTGTATACCCATTTTGTGGATTTTTTTTATCATGAGAGAGTGTTGAATCTTATCAAATATTATCTCTACATCTTGAGATGACCATATGGTTTTTGTTCTTCATTCTACTAATGTGACTTATGACATTTATTGATTTGTGAATGTTGAACCACTCTTGCATTTCTGGGATAAATCCCACTTGACTGTGATGTAATATCTTTTTGATGTAGTTTTGGATCTGATTTTCTAGTATTTTTTTGAGGATCTTTGCTTCTATATTCATTGTTTTTTAAAAAGATTTATTTATTTTTTTTTTTGAAAGAGTTACACAGAGGGAAGAGAGACAGAGAGCTCAGAGAGAGGTCTTCCATCCACTGGTTCACTCCCCAGATGGCCGTAACAGCCGGAGCTGAGCCAATCCGTAGCCAGGAACCAGGAGCTTCCTCTGGGTCTCCCACGTGGGTGCAGGGGCCCAAGCACATGGGCCACTTCAGCTGCTTTTCCAGGCGACAGCAGAGAGCTGGATCGTGGAAGAGCCGAGACTCAAACCAGTGCCCATATGGGATGCTGGCTCTGTAGGTGGCGGCTTTGTCCGCTACGCTATAGCGCCGGCCCCTGCATCTATATTCATTAAGGATATAGATTTGTAGTTTTCTTTTTGTTTCGTGTCTTTGTTTAGTTTTGGTATCAAAGCAATGCTGGCCTCATAAAAAGAGTTTAGCAGAATTCCATCCTGTTCAATATTTTGGAATTGTTTTAAGAGTATGGAAGTTACTTCCTCTTTGAATGTTTTGTGGCATTCAGTAGTAAAGCCATCAGGTCCTGGAATTTTCCTTGATGGAAAATGTTTGATTCCTGCTTCAGTGTCATTGATTGTTTTAGGTTTGTTTTGGCTATCTGCATCTTTTTCATTTAATCATGATAGCTTATATGAATCCAGGAATTTATTATTTTCTTTAAGGTTTTCCAGTTTATTAGCGTATAGTTCTTCATAGTAATTTCTTATGATCCTTAGTATTTCAGTGGTGTCAGTTGTAATGTCTCCTATTTCATTTCTAATTTTACTTATTTGAACTTTTTCTCTCTGTTAGTCTGGCTAGAGGTTTGTCTGTTTTGTTTATCTTCTCAAAAAGCTAACCTTTTTGTTGATATTTTGCATTTTTTAAGTTTCTTTTTTTTATAAAATATTTATTTATTTATTTGAAACTCTGAGTAACACAGAGAGAGAAGGAGACTCGGGGGTTGAGGGGTGTATCTTCCATATGCTGGTTACTCCCCAATTGGCTGCAACAGCTGGAGCTGGGCCAATCCGAAGCCAGGAGCCAGGAGCTTCTTGCAGGTCTCCCACACGGGTGCAGGGGCCCAAGGACTTGGGCCGGCCATCTTCTACTGCTTTCCCAGGCCATAGCAGAGAGCTGGATTGGAAGTGGAGCAGCCAGGACTTGAACTGGCGCCCATATGGGATGCCGGCCCTTCAGGTGGCGGCCTAACCTGTTATGCCACAGCACCGGCCCCTTTTTTAAAAGTTTCAATTTCATTTATTTCTGCTCTGATCCTTATTATTTCTTGCCTCCTGCTGACTTTGGGTTTGGTTTGTTCTTCTTTTTCTAAGTCTTCAAGATATATCATTAGATCTTTAATTTGAGACATTTCTCTTTTTAAATGTAGGCACTTAATGTTATAGACTTATCTCTTAATACTGCTTTTGCTTTATCTCACAGGTTTTGATATGTTGTTTTTTCATTTTCATTTATATCAAAAAAGTTTTTTATTTCTTTTTTAATTTACTCAATGACCCATTGATCATTCAGTAGCATGTGGTTTAGTTTCTAAGTATTTATGTGTGTTCTATCATTCTTCTTGTTGCTGATTTCTAGTTTTATTCCTTTATGATCTGAGAAGATACATGGTGTGATTTCAGTCTTTTAAAATTTGCTGAGACTTGATTTGTGGCCTAATATGTGGTCTATTCTAGAAAATGTTTCATGTACTGAAGAGAAGAATGTGTATTTTGAGGCTGTTGGATGAAATGTCTTGTAAATGTCTGTTATGTCCATTTGCTCAAAAGTATCTTTCAATTCTTTTGTATCTTTATGGATCTTCTGTCTGGATGATCTACCCATTGATGAGAGTGGAATGTTGAGGTCACCCACTATTATTGTATTGGAATCCGTTTCTCCCTTTAGGTCTAATAGTATTTGCTGTATATATCTGAATGGTTTTGTGTTGGGTGCATATACATTTATGATTGTTATGTCTTCTTGCTGAATAGAACCTTTTATCAAAATATAACTTCTTTTTACAGTTTTTGATTTATAGTCTGTTTTATCTCACAGCAGGATAGCTACAGCTCGCTTTTGGTTTCCATTTGCCTGGTCTGTCTTCTTCCAGCCCTTCACTTTCAGTCTGTGTGTATCTTTATGAAGTGAGTTTCTTGTAGGCAGCATATAGTGGGTTCTTGGTTTTTTGCCCATTCAGTCAACCTAAGTTTTTTGGTTGGTGAATTTAATCCATTTACATGCAAAATTAATATTGATAGATAAGAACTAAGACCTGTCCTTTGTTGATTGGATAATGATTCTACCTGCTCTGTTAGTGAATTTGGTGGAGACATGTGTTTCACGATGTTTACTTTTAATGCAGAATGTCCTTCAGAATTTCTTGTAAGGATGGCCTGGTGGTGGTGAATTCTTCCAGTTTTTGCTTGGTCATCTAATGGTATCCCATATTTAACATCAACTTTCTTCATTCTTTTTAATTCTTTTCTCTTTATTTTTGTCTGATTGGGTCATTTCAAAATTCTTGTCCTCCAGATAGAAAATTCTTCTTCCATTTGATGTATTCTGCTTTTAAATGCTCTCATCATATTTTTTACTTCACTGATTGAAGATTTCATCTCCAAGCCACCCTCTCTAAACATTTTTTATGGTTGACTTTACTAGCTTAATGGCAGTACCCTGCACTGATCTGAATTTTAGACAGTAAAGATAGCCTTTTTGATTTTCTTTGGATGAGTTAGATCAATATGTGATCTTTTAGGCAAAAAGAAAAGAGAAAAGGCTCCATGGGAAATGTTTCAATAAATAAAATAATTGATTTGTTAAAGAGAATTTGCGTGTCTGCTTTGTATCGTGTCCTATTTCTATTAGGTATTGGCTATGAAGAGATGAACAGAACAGACTTGATCCTTGCTTTATGTGACTTAATGTTGAGTGGAGTTAACTTACTGCTATGATTTCCCACATTCTTTTAATAAGTTGATGTGATTTGGCACTGTGATTTGGCAAATGAGGGATTCAGAATGAGAGGATTTTTTGTTTGTTTGTTTTAAAGATTTTATTTATTTATTTAACAGATAGAGTTACAGACAGTGAGAGGGAGAGACAGAAAGGTCTTCCTTCAATTGGTTCACTCCCCCACAATAGCCGGAGCTGCACTGATCCAAAGCCAGGAGCCAGGAGCTTCTTGCTGGTCTCCCATGTGGATGCAGGGCCCCAAGCACTTGGGCAATCTTCTACTGCTTTCCCAGGCCACAGCAGAGAGCTGGATTAGGAAGAGGAGTAGCTGGGACTAGAACTGCCGCCCTTATGGGATGCCAGTGCTGCAGGCGGAGGATTAACCTACAGCGCCACAGCGCCGGCCCCTTAAATGAGAGGTTTTTTTTCAAATTTCATTGACCACAGCATGCACTTGGGAGTAAAGCTCTATCTTATTTTAATAGTGTTGCTCAGAACATACTTTGAGAAATATTAAGTGACCCTAAATGGTAGACCTAATGATTTGGAAATGAGACTTCTTCTGCATTTAACTTGATCATGGTTAGTCTCCATATTGAAAGGTGGATGGTTTTAGTCAACAAGTCCATTGTACGTGTGTAATGGTGAATTTAGTGTATATGCTATTGGAAAATGTTATGTTAGAAAACTGTTGGCTCTTAAATAGTTTTTTGAAAAGAAACTGAACATATGTAGGTAAATAAGACTAGTAACTACTTGGGTGGGACAAAATAAATAAAAAGTTTCATGACTCTTCAGAGTTGACATGGACTGTGTGAGTATGAGAAGTAAATCCATCCAGACTGTTTAGCTAGTTAGACACTTGGAGCTAGATGCTTGCATCCTGTGATCTGACTCACTCCCAGCTCTGCCAAATTTTGTCAGCCTTTCATGGGAATGTTACTTAGTGTAAATAGGGTTTCTAACCTCTTTTTCACCCATTTATTAGAAATTTCCAGTGAAATTTTAAAAAAAGTTTTGTTTATTTAAAAGGCAGAGTTACAGAGAGAGAGGGAGAGACAGATATTCCAATAAATGGTTCACTCCCCAAATGGCCACAATGGCTTGGGCTGGCCAAGACTGAATCCAGGAGCCTGGAACTCCATCCCTGTCTCCCACATGTGCAAAGGCCCAAGTACTTGGGCCATCTTCTGTTGCTTTCCCAGGCACATTAGCCAGGAGCTGGATCAGAAGTGAAGCAACTGGGTCTCGAACTGGTGCCCACATGGGATACCAGTGTCACAGTTGATGGCTTAACCTGCTGTGCTACAACACTGGCCGCCACTAAGAGGGATACAGTGTTTTGCCAGAAACCCAGGCCACCTGAGGAGAAGCAAATGTAGTTGCTTGCTAAGAGTCTATTGGAGTATCTAGGGGGATGAACCACATACTCTTTCATGTTTTGGGCTGGGGTAGACTTAAATGTTGAACATGAGTTCTTTATATTGGTAGGAAGATGACTGTTTTGGTTGGTGCATCTTTTGGGGTTAAAGTGTTTCCAGTCAATCTGTGAGCCAGTAATTTTGCTTAACCTAATAGAACAAGGGTGTTTTGTAAAAGGCCATTTCTGGTGACATGTTGTAACCCTTGCACCTTTTCTAAAGCTGGATTGTTAACCGGAACAAAATAAAAACATTTAGTTTAAAATGAAATATGAACACAATAGGCTAATGCTGTTGTTTTATATATCTAACACAGTTTCTAAAAAACAGCCTTCTAGAGATTATTTGTGATTCAGCCTCTGTGCATCATTTTTAGAACTTACAGCTCACTGTCACACTGCTTTCCATATGTTTTTTTTTTAATTGATTTTTTTATTTGAAAATCAGAGTTACACAGAGGGAAAAGGAGAGGCAGAGAGAGAGAGAGAGAGAGAGAGAGAGAGAGGTCTTCCATCCGCTGGTTCACTGCCCAATTGGCGTCAATGGCCTGAGCTGCACTGATCCAGAGCCAGGAACCAGGAGCCAGGAACTTCTTCCAGGTCTCCTACATGGTTGCTGGGGCCCAAGCACTTGGGCCATCTTCTACCGCTTACCCAGGCCATAGCAGAGAGCTGGATCATAAGTGGACCAGCTGGGACTCAAACTGGTGCCCATATGGGATGCCAGCACTACAGGTGCTGGGTTTACCTACTACGCCACAGCACTAACCCCCTGCATATTGTTTTAAAGTATCATATATACAATACAATTACATACTGTTAATGCCAGCAGTGCTACAGAGTTTGTCCTAACAGTTGCTCAGAAATCACTCTCTCCAAATCTTTTTTTTTTTTAAGCTTATTGAGGTTTAGTTTTCACAAAATATCTTAGTCTGTTTTTTGTTGCTGTAACGAAATACCTGACTGGGTATTCTATAAAGAATAGAAGTTATTTGGCTCATAGTTCTGGAAAGTCCTGGAGGTACCAGCTCTGCTCAGCATCTGGTGGGAGCTTTAGGGCTGCATCATCACATGGCAAAGGGTGATACAGACCAAGCTGCTGGCTCAGTCTCCCTTCCCTTTCTTAGAAAGTACCAAATGCCATCGTGAAGGCCTGCCCTCACTGCTTCATGTATTTCTAATGACCCTCCAAATACCGTACCAGCAACATCTAAGGCACTTCAGAAAGTTTGTGGAAAATGCATATTATGAACAAATATGCATTGATTTTAAAACGTTTTGCATAAAAATTAACATCTTTTCCATGAGCTTTTTGTAGCACCCTCATATGAATTTGGGGATTAAATTTCCAACACATGAACTCTATGAATTTCAATGTAGTCTTTTAACCACCACCAGAATCAAGATACAGAATAGTTTGATGTATCTCAAAATTCCCTCATTTCATTAATCCATCTTCAACCCCGGCAGCCACTATGTTCCTATAGTTTTGCCTTTTCTATGATATAATCTAACTTATATTTATAGATATATCTGAATACATATTTGTATTATATATTTATATTGTAGACTATATATTCCTTATTGATTCTTACTCTGAAAAAAACTTGGTAAAATTATAAAATTCAGATGTTTAAGGAGAAAAAAATGGTCATTTGCTTGGTCAATTCAGTGCTACCTGATACTTCCTGGCTGCCTTAGAGTTGGAATTGTGTGTCTGTGCATGGCCCATTCCCATTCTCCCACGTACCTAGCATTAGTGCTGTAGAGTATGTCTAAGGTGATCCTTCTCGGAGAGTATTTTAGGTTCGTAGTTCATTTTGAATTGGATCTGACCAACAGTTCTAGCTCAGAATTAAATATTTTCGGAAACTTCCCTTTAGTACGGAAGATACCCCCATCTTAAAAAGTAAAGTAAATGCAAATTGCTTCCAGTAAAATATTAGCTCGAACAGGTATATAAACTTTTACTTGATAATGTTTGTGAGAACTGTTATTTTTTGTACTTTTCTAAAAGTAGTTGGGTGGGAAATAGGAAGAAAATAGTTCCGTCTCACAAAACTAGGACACCTGGAAATGCACACAGTTTTCTACCTAGAATGTTTCAGATGCACAAATATTCAAAGGAATGTATTTAAAAATCACAGTATAGTGTCTAGTATCATTATATAAGAGTATTTTAACACTCTTGTGCCTATATTTGTTTTCTCAGTACTATTTGAAGATACACAAAAAGATACAGTGTCATTATGTTTATTAATCACTATTTTTTGAGTTATAGATATACATAGTTATTTTATAGGCCCTTTTATTATCCTTGACATGCCAATGGTGTCTTCAGATAAAATGTGTCAAGTTACACACAAAAGGATCATTTTGTTTGTCCTGATTGGCTTATTGAAATTTATGGAGCTTAAAAAATTAGGGAATCTTTTTTTTTTAAGGCTTTGAAAATGATTCTGTAGAAGACTTGAAAGAGATGACTTCAATATCCTCTCGGAAGAGAGGTAAAAGAAGGTACTTCTGGGAGTATAGTGAACAACTTACACCATCACAGCAAGAGAGGATTCTGAGGCCATCTGAATGGAACCGAGATACCTTGCCAAGTAACATGTATCAGAAGAATGGCTTACACCATGGTAAGAGAGGATTGCAGTAAAAAATTCAGTTTTGCTTTAAATAGAGATACTGCACCATAGTGCTTAATGTGCCCAGTTATTCAACTGTTCTTAGCAAATGACTGCCCTTTACTTACAAATAGCTTTAACCAGTGTTGAGAGCCATCAGTTAAGAAGAGAGGAGGCACCATGAGAGGAGGCACCATGTAAACACTTTTTCCCTTTTAGTCCCTTCTTACTCTACTTACTCATCCAGGAAATGGCAAGGAGGTTGCTATTCCTGACCTGTCAGTTACTGTAACAGAAGAGCTGGGGAGAAGGCAAATGGGCTCTAGCAGCTCTCTTTTCCATTCTTGTCCAATCCTCAGATCTAAATGTAAATGTGGGGAGATTGGATTTAAAATGGTGGTGGGAAGAAAAGGGGAGGAAGTGAAAAAAAG
Source organism: Oryctolagus cuniculus (assembly GCF_051225735.1). Lineage (NCBI taxonomy): Eukaryota > Metazoa > Chordata > Mammalia > Lagomorpha > Leporidae > Oryctolagus > Oryctolagus cuniculus. Next base: position 61,013,666 of record NC_142872.1, read on the forward strand.
AATAGTTATGGAGCAAAGGGTAGAAAGAAAAGACATGAGGAGACAGAATTGGAAGAAAGAGGTTTATAATCCTAGGCAGGTCACTTTTTTGAGAGAGAGAGAGAGGTGGGTCAAAACCAAGAGTCACAGTCCAGGTCTCCACATGGGTGGCAGGAACTCAGCTACTTGAACCATCACTGCTACCTCCCAAGATCTGCAGTAGCAAGAAGCTAGAGTCAGGAGTTGGAGATGGGTATTGAACCCAGGCACTTCAGTGTAGGATAGAGGCTTCTCAACTGCTTGATTAAACACCTGCCCCAGATGCATCAGATTTTGAATTTTGAACCTGGATGCTGTGATTAAGTAGATTTTCTTGTACATAAATGTTGTCTTTACCTAAAAAGATGAGAAAGGAGAAAGTACTAATAAGCTTGATTCTCCATAAACAGTTTTTAATATTCACTCATGCTACAGATTTGAATTGCTAAGCATTTTTAAGGACAGGACTTGTATCTGAAGTATACTTAGGCCTCATTTTTTCCTTTCTGTTGGCATCTGGGCCTGCACTGTACTCTCAGTGAATAATAATCAAGGTTTTGCTTTATATCAATTTTCTACCAGAAATGAAAAGATAAGTCCAATAGATAATTCTAGGTTGCATGTGATATATAATATGGAAATTGTTTGGTATACTGAAGAAGTTTGGAGGGCAGAGCCATCCGTTTTGTTGTGGAGTCTTAGGTTGAGACCACTTGAGTTTTCTGTAATGTTATTTTTCAGCACTTCTTAGAAGCTTTCAAACAAGGTGATCCTTATTTGTTGGATTTCTTTTAAAGATTTATTTATTTATTTGAAAATCAGAGTTACAGAGAGAGATCCTCCATCTGCTGGTTCACTCCCCATCTGGCCGTAACATCCAGAACTGGGCCAGGCAGAAGCCAGGAGCTGGAAGCTTCTTCCAGGTCTCCCATGTGGGTAGCAGAGGCCCAGAGACTAGGGCCATGTGCTGCTGCTTTTCCCAGGTCATTATCAGGGAACTGGATGGATCAGAAGTGAGGCAGCTGGAACTCAAACTGGTGCCCATTTGGGATGCTGGCATTGCAGGCAGTGGCTTTACCCAATATGTCGGAACACTGGCCCCACTTGTTGGATTTTTGAGTCCAACACAAAAACTTAACGTATGTTTTACAAATTTTCGGTGCCAGGATCTAATACACATTGGTTTGGGTAAAATCTCCAAACTTTCTTACCACACGTTGTGCACTATCCCTGATTTTTGTGTGCAGTTAAACTTGCCCTCTGATCCTGAGATTCGAGATATTTAGTACTACCATGGAAATAGTTGGGAATTTGTCCACTAAAGCTAGAAACCCAGGGGTAGGTAGCTAAGCAGTTGGAAAAGGTTGGAACCATTTCTTACAGCTGCAGGGTGAGGAGGAGTGTTACTTAAAATGTGGCTGTGGAAAATGCATTTCATTAAAATGACCTAACTTAAACTTCTTTTGAACTGTTGGTAGGAAAATATGCAGTAAAGAAGTCACGGAGAACTGATGTAGAAGACCTGACTCCAAACCCTAAAAAACTACTCCAGATAGGCAATGAACTGCGCAAGCTGAATAAGGTGATTAGTGACCTGACTCCAGTCAGTGAGCTTCCCTTAACAGCCCGCCCAAGGTCAAGGAAGGAAAAAAATAAGCTGGCTTCCAGGTAAATGCTAATAATGTTCACTCATGTGAATAAAGCCCAAGAGGTGAGGTTAGACACTACATAACTTTATAGAAAAGATGACCTTCAAAGGTCATATCTTTCTTTTATAATACTATAAAAATGAATTATATACATGTTTTATAGAAGAAATTTTTAGGAGTGGAGAAGTGAATGTATTCAAGTGTGTATTCTAGTATATGAAAAAGATTACTTTTGTTAGCAAACTTTTGTTTGTTTACAATGAAAAAGATTACTTTTGTTAGCAAGTGAGATTTATTGAAGTATAACTTACTAGTGGTAAAATTCATCCCTTCTGATGTGCATTTTTATGACTCTTATGTTTTATGACAAACATCTAATCATATGGCTGCCACTACAGTAAAAATTTGGAAGATTTCTCATCACCTTAACAAATGATAAAGCAAGCCCATTTTCCTACCCTAGCCTCTCACAATCATGATTGTTTCTGTCGTTATCATTTTGCCTTTTCCAGAATGTCATGTAAATGAAATAGACTGTTTATAGCCTTTTGAGTCTAGCTTTCACTTAATGAATTTCATCTGTTGTTTCAAAGAATTATTTATTTTTATTACTGAGTAGTATTCCTTTGCAGGGATATCCTACAGGTTGCCCATTCACCAGTTGAAGGGCATTTGGCTTGCTTCTAGTTTTAGGCAATTTATGAATAAAACCATCATGAACATTCACTTACAGATGTGTGTGTGAACATAAGTTTTCATTTCTCTTGGATAAAAACCCAGTTGTGTATTTTTAACTTTATGAGAAACCTTCAAACTGTTTTCTAGAGTAGCTATATGTACTTTTTTACATTCTCACCAACAACCTGTGAGGATTCTGCTTACTTCATATCCTCTACAATACTTGATATTATTAGTTTTTGTTTGTTACCTTTTTTTCACTACTCTAACCCATGTATACTAGTCATAGCTTGACTTTTGAATGTGTACTGAAATTAAAAATATAAATTTGGATAAATTATTGAATTGTATTTTTTTGGCAACTCAGTTTCTTGCTAAATATCGGTAGGCAGAGATTATTTTGTTTGCTAGTAGAAAATGTCTGACAGCAACAAAAAGAAGTATATTTTGAATGTCACTTGAAAAGTGAACTAATCATTCCTTCCTTTCACAGAGCTTGTCGGTTAAAGAAAAAAGCCCAATATGAAGCTAATAAAGTGAAATTATGGGGCCTCAACACAGAATATGGTAAACATAAACTTTACAGAATTTCGGCTTTTTTGGCTTTCTAAAACTTTCTTAAAATTTTAATTAGTTTTTTAATAGATTCAGTGTGATTTGTAGATACAATTCTAAGAACATAATGGTATTCTATTCTCTTCTTCCCTCCCTCCCTTTCCCTCTCTCCTTACCACTCTCCCTCTGAATCTCTTTATTAATTTTTTTGTTTTTGAGATAATATATTTTATATTTATATTACAAAGTAATATAAGTATTGTAAGTAATATAAGTAAAAAGTCTTAATATTTTGCCAAATAAGTTTAACAAGTAAAAAACAAAGATAGTAGTTTAATGGGAATATAAAAAATGGCTCTAAGCAATATTGAATGGAAAAATGACCATTTGAAACCAAATAGAGTAAATTGTAAAGTAATCAAAGATCATTTAAACTATAGTAGTATAACCTTCTTAATCATTGGTTTGACAAAATTACAAGAATAAGTTTTGCAAAACTATATTTGCAGCAACACTGATATTTACAGAATTCCTCTTTTCTTTCTTCCCTTTTTTTAATGTTAGCTCCTACATGTAAGGGTGAACATGTGGTATTTGTCTTTGGGTCAGGCTTATTTCACTCTACATGATGTCCCCTTGTTGCATCCATTTTGCTGCAAATGGTAGAATTTCATTCTTTTTTGCAGCTGAAAAAATATTCTGTTGTACACATACACACACCACATTTTCTGTATCCATTCATGTGATAATGGACATCTTGATTGATTCCAAATTTTGGCTATCATGAACAGTGCTGCTATGGACATGGTGTACAGGTATCTCTTTGATACATGTATTCAACTTTTTTGAGTGTGCATCCCCAGTAGTGGGATTGATGGATCAAATGGCAAGTGTATTTTTAATTTTTAAAAGAAATCTCCACACTGTTTTCCACTGTGGCTGCACTAATTTACATTCCCACCAAGAGTGTATAAGTGTTCCCCTTTGTCCACATCCTTGCCAACATTTGAAACTCTCTTGTGTTTTAGATTTTAGCCACTCTGAGAGGGGTGAGGTGATATCTCATTGTGGTTTTGATTTGCATTTCCCTGATGGCTGGTGATGTTGAACATTTTTTCATATATATGTTGGCCATTTGTATTTGTTCTTTTGTGAACTATCTGTTGAAGTGCTTTGCCCATTTCTTAGCTGGATTGGTTGTTTTTTTGTTGTTGTTGTTGAGCTTTTTAAGTTGCTGATATATTTGTGATATTAATCCTTTATCAGATAGATGATTTACAGATTTTTCCCCCATTCTGTTGGATGTATCTTCACTCTGTTGATTGTTTTCTTGGCTGTGCAAAACTTCTGAGTTTGATATAGTCCCATTTGTTTAGTTTTGCTTTTGTTGCCTGTGCTTTGGGGGTCTTGTCCAAGAAGTCATCCCCTATGACAATGTCTTGGGGTGTTTCCCGTATGTTTTCTTCCAGTAAGTCTCAGGTATTAAATTTAGTTCTTTGATCCATCTTGAGTTCATTTTTGTATAAAGTGAGAAGTAGGGATCTTTTTTTTTTTTTTTAATTTTTTGACAGGCAGAGTGGACAGTGAGAGAGAGAGAGACAGAGAGAAAGGGCTTCCTTTTGCCGTTGGTTCACCCTCCAATGGCTGCCGCGGCCGGCACTCTGCGGCCGGCGCACCGCACTGATCCGATGGCAGGAGCCAGGAGCCAGGTGCTTTTCCTGGTCTCCCATGGGGTGCAGGGCCCAAGCACCTGGGCCATCCTCCACTGCACTCCCTGGCCACAGCAGAGAGCTGGCCTGGAAGAGGGGCAACCGGGACAGAATCCGGCGCCCCAACCGGGACTAGAACCCGGCGTCGCTAGGCGGAGGATTAGCCTAGTGAGCCGCGGCGCTGGCCGAGAAGTAGGGATCTAATTTAATTCTTCTACATATATAAATCCAATTTTGCCAGCACCATTTGTTGAAGAGATTATCCTCATTCCACTGTAAAATCTGAATACTTTCATCAAAAATCAATTGGCTATTTGTGGATTAATTACTGGACTTTGTAGTCTATTCCATTGATTTGTGTATTGGTTTTTATGCCAGTACCATGCTGTTTCAATTATATAGTTGGGTTTTTTTTTTTTTTTTTTTTTGGACAGGCAGAGTGGACAGTGAGAGAGAGACAGAGAGAAAGGTCTTCCTTTGCCATTGGTTCACCCTCCAATGGCCGCAGTGGCTGGCGCGCTGCAGCCGGCGCACCGTGCTGATCCGAAGGCGGGAGCCAGGTGCTTCTCCTGGTCTCCCATGGGGTGCAGGGCCCAAGCACTTGGGCCATCCTCCACTGCCTTCCCAGGCCACAGCAGAGAGCTGGCCTGGAAGAGGGGCAACCAGGAAAGAATCCGGTGCCCCGACTGGGACTAGAACTCAGTGTGCCGGCGCCACAAGGCAGAGGATTAGCCTACTGAGCTGCGGTGCCGGCAATTATATAGGTTTTTAGTGTGCTTTGAAGTCAGGTATTGTGATGCCTCCAGCTTGATTTTTTTTGTTCAGGATTGCTTAGGCTATTTGGGGTCTTTTGTGATAGCATATGGATTTTAGGATTGTTTTTTCTAGTTCTGTAAAGAATGTCATTGGTATTTTGATAGGAATTGCATTGAATCTATAGATTCTTTTGGGTAGTATAAACATTTTAATGCTATTGAATCTTTTAATCAGTGAGCAGGGAATATCTTTTTTGTTTGTTTGTTTCCTTGATGATTTTTCATCAGTGTTGGATAATTTCATTGTAGAGATCTTTCACTTCTTTGGTTAAATTTACTCCTAAATATATGACTTTTTTAAATATTTGATCTTTTTGTGTATCTGTTGGGAATAGGAGTTCTTTCTTGATTTCTCTTTCTCTGAGTTCATGATTAGCATACAAAAAACCTGTTTTTTGTACGTATGTTTATTTTATAATCTGCAACTTTCCTGAATTGGTTCATCAATTCTAACAGCTTTTTAGTGGAATATGTAGGTTTTTCTACATTCAATATCGTGTCATCAGCAAACATGGATAATTTGACTTCCTGTTTTCCAATTTTGACCTTCTTTAGTTCTTTCTCCTCTCTAATTGCTCTCACTAAATCTTCCAGTACTATATTGAATAGGAGTGGCAAAAGTGAACCTCCTTGTCTTGTTCCAGATCTGAGGGGAAGTGCTTTCAGATTTTCCCATTCAATGTGATATTGGCTGTTGTTTTGTCATATATAGCTTTTATAAGTTTGAGGAATGATTCTTGTATATCTGTTTTGTGGAGAGTTTTCTTTTATATCATGAGGGGATATCAGATATTTTCAGATGTTATCTCTGCATCTTTAGATGACCATATCGTTTTTGCTCTTCATTCTATTGATGTGATTTATGACATGGATTTGTGAATGTTGAACCACTCTTGCATTTCTGGGATAAATCCCACTTGATGGTGATGTATCATCTTTTTGATGTAGTTTTGGATTCAATTTTCTAGTATTTTGTTGAGGCTCTTTGTATCTGTATTCATTAAGGATATAGGTTTGTATTTTTCTTTTTGTATCGTGTGTTTGGATTGTTGCTTTGGCTTTGGTTCTAGGTTAACCCAGGATTGTAGGCTCTTGCATGATTTCTTTTTAAAGATTTATTTATTTATTTGAAAGTCAGATTTACACAGAGAGAGACAGAGAGGCAGAGTGAGAGAGACAGAGGTCTTCCATCCTCTGGTTCATTCCCCAATTGGATACAATGGCTGGAACTGTGCCGATCCAAAGCCAGGAGCCAGGAGCTTCTTGTAGGTCTTCCATGGGGGTGCAGGGGCCCAAGAACTTGGGCCATCTTCCACTGCTTTCACGGGTCATAGCAGAGAGCTGGGTTGGAAGTGGAGCAGCCAAGACTTGAACCAGCACTCATATGGGATGCTGACACCGCAGATGGTGGCTTTACCCACAACGTTACAGTGCCGGCCCCTCTTTTGTCTTAATGTTGGCCATGTCTATAAATGATACCATGGACTAGTCTGCTGCAGTTTGTAGGTATAGAAGTGTGGCTTTAAGATGAATAATTCTGATGAGTTCAGTGTCAGTCTTCTGGCAAATGTGATAGCCAGGGCCTTATTCTTGGTGTTGAGGGGGACAATGGTAGCTGCCCCCTTGTCCTACTGCAAGCCTGAGTGATGCCGGGGCTTGTGACACCAATTACTATGGCTCTAGGACTATGTGATACACATGGACCCATCCTCTGGTGGTTCTGCTAGGTGAGTCCAGGTGGTACAATGGCTTATAATGCCAATAGCCCTAGTTCTAGGACTAGGGGATAAGAACTCAACCCTGTTTCAGTCCTACAAGACAACTACTAGGTATACAGGAGATTTTTATTCTGGAGGGCATGAGTCCAGGGAGGTGGAATGCAGGTAGATCCCTCCCTGTTTCCACCGGGTAGATTCCAGTGGCACCAAGAAACTTAGAACGAATTGTTTGGGGCCAGGGCTGTGACACAGTAAGCTGTGGCCTACAGTGCTGGCATCCCATATGGGTACCAGTTCGAGTCCCTGCTGCTCCACTTCTGATCCAGCTCTCTGCTAATGTGCTTGAGAAGGGCACAGAAGATGGCCCAAGTCCCTGGGCTCCTGCATCCCATGTGAGATCCAGAAGAAGCTCCTGGCTCCTGACTTTGGCCTGGCCCAGCCCTGGTCATTAAGACCATTTCGGGAATGAGCCAGCAGGTAGAAGATCTCCCTCTGTCTCTCTTTCTCTCTCTGATTCTGTATGTAACTCTCTTTCAAATAAATAAATCTTTACAAAAAAAAAAAAAAAACCAGCTTGTTACAGTACTGGTGTTGTAGGGTACAGCAGGGTCATTATCCAGATCTCCCAGAGTGGGAACAGATTTTTTAGGGGCTGTTTCTGGTGTTAACCCCCAGATACTAAGGTGAATCCCCCTTGCTTACACAGAGTGGGTAAGCATAGCTTTGGGGCTAATGCCCAAAAAATCCCACAGTTGCAGGATGCCAAGGATTTGTCCTTTGCCCCACATGTTGTCCTAACTCTGACTATGATACTGATAGGAGAACAGAGGTGTGCTGTGTTAACTTTTCGCTGCCAAGTATAATACTCTGCAGGAGTGGGGGAGGGGAAGGAAACAAGGCGGCATCCCTGCTCCAAGCCCAGCTGTTGCTCAGATCCCAGTCATCTCGCCAGACTAAAGTATAAGTCAGTAGGTGAGTGTGGAATTCCCTCTCAGCTAAAACTATGAGTGGCGGGGCACACAGCGATTTCTTCCTACCTTGGCATGGTAAGATGGCAGCCACTGTTGGCAGCTGGCTGTGTTGTACAACTGGATGCAGCCATGTCTCTGTCTCCTCTGGTCCCATGCAGTCTTTGTGCTTTTTTTTTTCCCCACTTCTTTGCTGAAAATTTACGTCAGTCAGATCCCCGGAAAGATAGTCCCTGCTCTGTTCTTTTAATATCCCAGAGCAGCTTAATTTAGTGTGGCTATACCCTATTCTGCCATCTTGGGTCTCCCTTTTCAGAATTTTATTCACCGCCTGTTAACTTCGCTGACTACTCTTTTTTCTTTGGTTTTGTTATTTATTTTTCTTGTGTTCTTCCCAGCTTTTGGCTAGTCTCCTTTTTATTCATCAGTTCAGTTAGCCACATGTTCACTTTCATTCATTCTTTTTTTTAAGACTTATTTTACATATTTGAAAGGTAGAGTGATAGGGAGAGAAGGAGAGACAGAGAAAGGTCTTCCATCTGTTGGGTTGCTCCCCAAATGGTTGCATCAGCCAGGGTTGTGCCAAACCAAAGCCAAGAGCCAGGAACTCCATCCCAGTCTCCCACGTGGGTGGCAGGGGCTCAAGTACTTGGGTCATCATTGGTTGTTTTCCCAGGCACACTGGCAGGGAGTTGGATTGGAAGTGGCACTCTGATAATGGGATGCTGGTGTCCCAGTATTAATCTGCTGTACCACAGCCTGGCCCCATTTTTATTCATTCTTTTCTTCCTTTTAGTATGTATGTCTGTATCTGTGGCTCCTCAAAGCCATATTTCATCTGTACATGAATGAACTGATCCACTTGTTACCACCATAATTTGTTACTTCAATTTTACAGTTGTAGTCCATTTTGTTGACTGACTATAATTTCCCTTGTATTAAGTAATGAAATTTTTAACCTTTGTGCGGATAGCTTAGATCTCTGTTTCCCAAAATTTGACTGCTTGTTGGAATGTCTGAGCACTTTTTTTTTTTAAAGATTTATTTGAAAGGCACAGTTTACAGAGAAAGGACACACACACACACACACACACAGAGAGAGGGAAAGTGAGAGGGGGGAGAGAGAGAGAGAAATCTTCCATCCTCTGGTTTACCCCCCAAATGGCCACAACAGCTGGAGCTGGGCCAGTTTTTAGTCTGAAGCCAGGAGGCAGGGGCTTCTCCCACATGAGTGCAGGGACCCAAGGACTTGGGCCACCTCCCAGTGCTTTCCCAGGCATATTAGCAGGGAGCTGAATTAGAAGTGGAGCAGCGAGGACTTGAACTGTCACCCATATGGGATGCCACGATTGCAGGCAACAGCTTTACTACGCCACAGTGCCAGCTCCTTGAGTACTTTTTTTTTTTTTTTTAAGATTTATTTATTTCTTTGAAAGTCAGTTACACAGAGAGAGAAGGAGACGCAGAGAGAAAGAAAGGTCTTCCATCTGCTGGTTCACTCCCTAACTGGCTGCAACAGCCGGAGCTGAGCTGATTAAAGCCAGGAGCCAGGAGCTTCTTCTGTGTCTCCCACGTGGGTGCAGGGGCCCAAGAACTTGGGCCATCTTCTACTGCTTTCCTGAGAGCTGGATTAGAAGTGGAGCAGCCAGATAAAACCGGCTGGGTTTCATCCATATGGGATGCCAGTACTGCAGGCAGCAGCTTTACCTGCTGTGCCACAGTGCCAGCTCCCTGAGTACTTTTAAAATACAGATTTTTTAGGCTTCTCCTCAGATCTTCTGAATTGGTATCTGCAAGTGGAGCACAGGAATCCGTATTTTTAGCTTTCCTAGGTTATTCTTATGTAATCATCTGGCATATTTGGAAAGCATTGGTTTTGATATAAACAGAGTGCATCCCAGTCTTTCACATCATTGTACCTCTAGAAAATCATCTCTCAGGCATCCATGTGTAAGAAGGAGTAGGCTGCTTAGAGGAGGAGATCCTTCCAGGCCGAGGAGATCTTTATCTCTTGTATCTGGAACTCTTTCATAGCAAGCACATTAGGGGATTGGGAAATTTTTTTGATAAAAACCACCACCTCCCTTGCTCAGTTTAAGCCTGGTATCATGACAGTTGGTATGTTCCTTTGCCTCTAAAACTGTCTTCTTCAGTGTGTGACTCTTGGGTAAATTGTGTCTGAAAGTGGAACAGTATGCAAAATGATCAATTTTTTAAAAAAGATTTATGTATCTAGTTTAAAGGCAGAGTTACAGAGAGTACTCTTCCATCCACTGACTCATTCCTCCTGTAGCCTCAATGACCAGGCTGGGCCAGGCCAAAGTGGGGAGCCAAGGAGCATCTTCTGGGTCTCCCACATGGGTGCAGGGGCCCAAGCACTTGGGCCATCCTCTGATGCTTTCCCAGGCACATTAGCAGAGAGCTGGATAGGAAGTGGAGCAGCCAAGACTCCAACCAGTGTCCGTTTAGGATGCTGGTGATGCAGGTGGCAACTTTACCTGGTATGCTACAGTGCCAGCCCCAATTATGATTTGTTTCCAGGGATTTTCTTAAGTTTAGCAAGAGGTCTGGGATGTATGCACTCAATAAACTTTGTGCAGCTTTCTTAATCCTTTACCTTGATTATCTTATTTCCATTTGTGAGGGTAGAAAGAGGATTACCAGCTGTGAAGTTTACAACTTGTGAAATGAACTGATGTTTTTATTCTTAATGGCCACTCAGAAACTCTAATCAAGATAAACAAATTAGGTAAAACAATAGTTGGTTTGTTGGAATGGAAGTAATATCCATTTTCTTATATTCTTTCTTGCTGTTGAAGCAGAGCTCCCATCTGCTGGTTCACTTCTCAAATACTCACAACCACTAGGGCTCAGCTGGGACCAGGAACTCAAAGGTCTCCTCGTGAGTGGCAGGGACTCAACTATTTGAACTGTCACCTGCTGCCTCCCAGGGTCTGCATTGGTAGGAAGCACTTGATGATAGGGGATGTGGGTATTTTAACTGCTAAACCAAATGCCCACTCCTTGTTGAAGCATTTTGACCTTGAGCTCTGTGAGTGATGCTTAGTTTTTCCTAGGTATCCAGGAGTTACTCTATTACTGCTTTGTGGAGCAATTACTATCTATTATCTGTCTGTTAACCCATGGGTTTCTAAAATTTGTGATTCAAAATCAAAGACATTTGAAAAATATCTTTAAGGCATTTTATAAGAATAGAGGCTTGTCAAGTTAATATCTTGAAAAGTGAGGCCATTAAAAAGAACATCTATAATTACTATAATTTCATACAAGGAATGACATTTTTGAGAGCTAGATGCTTTTATTTCTAAAGCCACAGTTTCATGGCAGAGTGAGAGCTCTTCCCCTATACCCTTTCTTTGCCTCCTCTGCCCTCTCCTCTCCAACAGTGTGCTTGGATGGCCACTGCCAAGATTTGAGAAGACCTATTCTGCTCTGTTTGTTTTTTAACTTTTATTTAATAAATATAAATTTCCAAAGTACAACTTTTGGGATATAGCAGCCTTTTCCCCCCATAACCACCCTCCCACCTGCAACCATCCCATCTCCCATTCCCTCTCCCATCCCATTCTTCATCAAGATTCATTTTCAATTATTTTTATATACAGAAGATCAATTTAGTATATACTAAGTAAAGATTTAAACAGCTTGCACCCACACAGAAACACAAAGTATAAAGTACTGTTTGAGTACTAGCTATACTGTTAATTCACACAGTACAACACATTAAGGACAGAGATCCTACATGGGGAGTAAGTGCACAGTGACTCCTGTTGTTGATTTAACAATTGACACTCTTATTTATGACATCAGTAATCACCCGAGACTCTTGTCATGAGCTGCCAAGGCTATAGAAGCCTCTTGAGTTTGCCAACTCCAATCTTATTTAGACAAGGCCATAGTCAAAGTGGAAGTTCTCTCCTCTCTTCAGAGAAAGGTACCTCCTTCTTTGATGGCCCATTCTTTCCACTGGGATCTCACTCACAGAGATCTTTCATTTAGATTTTTTTTTCTTTTGTGCCAGAGTGTCTTGGCTTTCCATGCCTGAAGTATTCTCATGGGCTTTTTAGCCAGATCCGAATGCCTTAAGGGCTGATTCTGAGGCCAGAGTGCTGTCTAGGACATCTGCCATTCTATGAGTCTGCTGTGTATCCTGCTTCCCATGTTGGATTGTTCTCTTCTCCTGTTTTATTTTTCATTTTATAGTGTTTCTTTTTTCTTTTAAAGCTAATTTTTTAACTTGCTAAATATAGGAGAAACTCATTGTTTAAGTCCAGATTCTTGCCAATGTCCTTACTTGTATTTGAACAAATAGTGGTCTGTCTCATTTATTCATGGAGAAAAAGCATAAGGGGATCAATGCTGTGGCGAAACAGGTTAAGACAAAGTCTGTGGTGCCAGCATCCTGTTTTTATTTTTATTTTTATTTTATTTAATGAACATAAATTTCCAAAGTACAGCTTATGGATTACAATAGCTTCCACGCCCCCCCCCCCCCCATCAGCATCCATTTTGATTCCTGTTCAAATCCCAACTGCTCCACTTTGAATCCAGCTCTCTGCTAATGTGCCTGGGAAGGCAGTGGAGGATGGCCCAACTGATTGGGCAGCTGCACTCAGGTGGGAGACCTGGATGAAGCTCCTGACTCCCAACTTTAGCCTGGCTTAGCCCTGGTCCTTGTCGCCATTTGAAAAATGAATCAGCAAATACAAGATTCTCTCTCTCTCTTTCTCCTTCTCTTTTAACTCTGCCTTTCAAATAGATAAATAAACGAAGAAGCATACATTGTTGTTTCATATTGTCCTATGGGTTAGTTGTACTTTCTTTGTTTATTTTAATATTGGCCCTGCATATAGTTTTAACTTGTTTCCTTCCCCATTATTTCTTATTTTCTCTGTTTAACCTCTGTCTAGATTGCCCTTTTTTCAGTATTTTCAGTATTACTAGTTGAGGAAGAGCAAATCTATAATAGAGAGATTACTGCTTAGGGCGGCGCCACGGCTCAATAGGCTAATCATCTGCCTTGCGGCGCCAGCACACTGGGTTCTAGTCCCGGTCAGGGCGCCGGATTCTGTCCCAGTTGTCCCTCTTCCAGGCCAGCTCTCTGCTGTGGCCCGGGAGTGCAGTGGAGGATGGCCCAAGTGCTTGGGCCCTGCACCCCATGGGAAACCAGGAGAAGCACCTGGCTCCTGCCTTCGGATAGGCACGGTGCACCGGCCACAGTGCGCCGGCCGCGGCGGCCATTGGAGGGTGAACCAACGGCAAAGGAAGACCTTTCTCTCTGTCTCTCTCTCTCTCTCTCACTGTCCACTCTGCCTGTCAAAAAGAAAGAGAGAGAGAGAGAGATTACTGCTCTATGGTTTCTTTATGCATGGCCTCACAGATTGAATTAGGCCAGGAAATCTCTTCTCTTTTTCTCTCCTCCCCTCTCCCCATCCCTCTCCCTCCTTCCCTCTTTCTTTCTTTTGAGAAAGTTTGATGAGATCCATTTTATTTCTTCATTGAATTTTTGATATAATTCACCATAAAAACTCTCTGGATTTTCTTTTGGGAAGAGTTTTTGGTTTTTAATTCCTGTACTAGAAATAGACTATTCAATTTTCCATTTCTTCTTGTTGTTGATTTTGTTAAGATGCATTTTCAAAAAAATTTGTCCATTTCCTTCAAATTCATTGTATTTTCTTCTTATCAGTTTCATATTTATAGATTCTGAAGTAATAACCTTTTTTTTCATTCTGGATGTAGGTGATTGGTGTTTTCTTTTTCTTTTTTGTGATCGATTTTCCTTAAGGGGATAGAGGGTAGGTTGTGAATTCTGTTGATCTTTTCAAAGAACCAGCTTTTGGCCTTGTTAATTTTCTTTATTGTGTATATTTGTGTGTTTTCTGCTTTGTTGATTTCTGCTGTTTATTATTTCCTTCCTTCTCTTTACTTTTGTTTTACTTTGCTTTTTTTAAGCTTTTTAAAGTGGTGAAACTTGTTTGTAAAGCCTTTCTCTTTGAAGAACTTGGTTTGATTTATTTAATAAACATTTACTGTGATTTGATGTGCCAGGCATTTTCATAGGTCTTACAGCTATGAAAACAAGTAAGTCAAATTGCTTACAGGCCAGTAGACATTGATGTGTATCTACATGTGTTACCAAAAGCGACACATTATTTGATGTTAGTCTCTTTCGCTAGGAAGACTTATAACCATCATTACTTAATGTTTTCTTATATATTTTTAATTTTTAAAAGGTGAAAGATTTACATGATCTGAAGAGAAACCAGAGTATATTGTATTCTCTGTTTTTAATTAATATTTATTCCTACATAATTAAAAGCAAGCTCTTCCTTGTTAGTGACCTGGTCCAAATTGTTTTTTTTTTTTCTGTTCTACAGATAATTTATTGTTTGTAATAAACTCCATCAAACAAGAGATTGTAAACCGGGTACAGAATCCAAGAGAGGAGAGAGGACCCAACATGGGACAGAAGCTTGAAATCCTTATAAAAGATACTCTTGGTAAGAAGCAAATTGGATAAATTCATAACAAATAGTAACATATCGTATATGATTTAAGTAGGTATTAAAAGTTATTTTAGTTTAAGGAAAATGTCAAGTGCTTTCATTGTAGTTACTCCCCTTAGAATAGTTTTGCCTTTTGAGATTCAGTGTTTGTAAACATGTACTCCTGGTTCCTACAATATGTAATTTAGTCTTAATTGCTGACAAATGTAGACAAACGTAGAGCAACTTTAACTTTCCTTTTGGGAGGAAGGAGGGAAGACTCTGAGCTGTCAGGCGTCTGACTTGCAGTTTAATTTTTTACTTGTTTGTTGTACTCAGTAACATTTTTCACAGGATTCTAAGAAAGTCAGTTATCTGATTTCCCATTCCTATACAGATTGTACAGTGTAAGGAGGGTCAGAGAGGCAGGCATGCAGAACCAGGCAGACTAAGAGATGACAGGGAGGAGAGAGACAGTCAGTGTGGACACAGACAGGGTAACTATAACGGTCCAGGAGCTCAGCTACCATGGGTACACACCACCTTACAGGTCAGTGGCACGCTAAGACTGTCACAACAGAGAACAGACCTTGAAAACCCCCTAAATTCAGTTGATAGAATGGAAGCTAAAATGTTTATCTTGAACAAAACTATATTTATACTGAAAATGACCTTAGGGTTACAAGTAGATCCTAAATATCGGTCTTTTTCTAAACTGTTAAATTATTTTCTACTTTTGTGTAGGTTATTCTAGTACCAAAATGGTAAATTCATTACTTGTTAAGCAAAACAGAGTAGTAAATATGAATTTGTTTGCCTTTTTCTTTAAATAGATTGATGCTATTTTAATATTTTTTTATTTAATTTTTAGAATTTATTTTCTTTGAAAAGCAGATAGAGCAAATTCCTATCCACTGATTTACTACCCAAAAGCCTGGGTTGCACCAAGTTGAAGCCAGAAGCCAGGAACTCAGCCCAGGTCTCCCTTGTGCAGAGTCTCAATGGCCTCCCAGGATGGATATTAGCAGGAAACTGGAATCAGGAGCAGATCTGAGACTCAAACCCAGGCACTCCAATATGGGATGTGGGCATCCACTGCTAGGCCAAATACCTGCCCTTTAATTTGTTCTTTAATAGTTTATGTATTATTTCAAAGCATTTTGATCTTTTTTTTTTTTAAGATTTATTTATTTACTTAAGAGGCAGAGTTAGAGACAGAGAGAGAAAGTGACAGAGAATGAGGTCTTCATCCACTAGTTGATTCCCCAAATGGCTGCAATGGCCAGAGGTTAGCAGATCCAAAGCCAGGAGCCAGGAGCTTCTTCCAGGTCTTTCATGCAGGTGCAGGGGCCCAAGTACTTGGGCCATCTTCTACTGCTTTCCCAGGCCACAGCAGGGAGCTAGATCAGAAGAGGAGCAGCCAGGACTTGGACCAATGTCCATATGGGATGCTGGTGCTGCAGGCACATGCTTAACTTACTGTGCTACAGTGTCAGCTCCATGATCTACGCTTTTTATTTTATTTTATTTTAAAAAATATTTATTTATTTGAAAGGCAGAGTTACAAGAGGCAGAGGCAGAGAGAGAGAAGTCTTCCATCCACTGGTTTGCACCACAGGCGGTGGCCTAGCCCACCACGCCACAGTGCTGGCCTCTATCTGTGCTTTGTAAAAAGCGTTTTGAGGCTGGCGCCGCAGCTCACTCGGCTAATCCTCTGCCTGCGGCGCCGGCACCCCGGGTTCTAGTCCCAGTTGGGGCGCCGGATCCTGTCCCTGTTGTTCCTCTTCCAGTCCAGCTCTCTGCTGTGGCCCAGGAGTGCAGTGGAGGATGGCCCAAGTGCTTGGGCCCTGCACCCACATGGGAGACCAGGAGGAAGCACCTGGCTCCTGGCTTCAGATCGGTGCAGCGCTGGCCATAGAGGCCTTTTGGGGGCTGAACCAACGGAAAAGGAAGACCTTTCTCTCTCTTACTGTCTAACTCTTCCTGTCAAAAAAAAAAAAAAGCATTTTGAGTCTTCCTTTGTTAGGCAGAAAAGGGAATTGAATATTACAAGAAAAAAATTTTTTTCATTAAAAGACCTTGTATATACATTTATAAGCTTGCATATTCTCTCTATACATTTTTTAAAGATTTATTTATTTATTTGAAAGGCAGAGTTCCAGAGAGGCAGAGGCAGAGAGAGAGAGAGAGAGAGAGAGAGAAAGTCAGTCAGTCTTCCATCCACTGGTTCACTTCCCAAATGGCTGCAATGGCTGGAGCTGGACCCATCTGAAACCAAGAGCCTGGAGCTTCTTCTGGGTCTCCCACACAGGTGCAGGGGCCCAAGGACGTGGAACATCCTCCGTTGCTTTCCCAGGCCATAACAGAGATCTAGATTGGAAGTGGAGCGGCTGGGACTCTAACTGGTGCCCATATGGGATTCTTGTACTAAAGGTGGCAGCTGTTAGCAGATACACCACAACAATGGCCCCCTTCCCTCTACACTTGAAAGTCAGTTTTACCAGATACAAAATCCTTGACCTATATTTTCTTAAACTGAATATTTTTAGTATGTTTCTTCATTTTCTTCTGGCATAAAATATTGCTATTAAAAAGCTAATAATTGCTTAATTATTTTTTCCTTATCATTTATTTCCTGATTTTGCCTGGATGCTGGAAGGATTTTCTCTTTTCTTTGAAATTCTAGTGTTATAAGCCGGCGCCGTGGCTCAATAGGCTAATCCTCCACCTTGCGGCGCCGGCACACCGGGTTCTAGTCCCGGTTGGGGCACCGGATTCTGTCCCGGTTGCCCCTCTTCCAGGCCAGCTCTCTGCTATGGCCAGGGAGTGCAGTGGAGGATGGCCCAGGTGCTTGGGCCCTGCACCCCATGGGAGACCAGGAAAAGCACCTGGATCCTGGCTCCTGCCATCGGATCAGCGCGGTACGCCAGCTGCAGCGGCTGCCATTGGAGGGTGATCCAACGGCAAAGGAAGACCTTTCTCTCTCTGTCTCTCTCTCTCACTCTCCACTCTGCCTGTAAAAAAAAAAAAAAATAAAAATAAAAAAATAAAAAAAAATGAAATTCTAGTGTTTTTCCAGGCTGTATCTGAGAATTGGCCATTTTAGGTTGATAATCTCCTTTATGTACAGTGCTTTTTCAATTTGTAGATTCTAATTTTTTAACTTAGTGTTAACCTGTTGCCTTGCTTTTCCTCCAGCAGGATGCTACTGCTCTTCTCTGTGTATCTTCAGTATTTGTCACTTTTTCCTGAATCTCTTTTTATCTCTTCATTTCTTCTTTATTTTAAAATTCTTTCCTTTTCATTTTCTCTTTTTCTTAAAGTCCTTTTCACTTTCTCTTTCTCTTAAAGAATTATTTGCTTTGTTATTTACTATACCTATATTTCTTTTAATTTTGTTTTAATTTTAGAAATTAGCTTTTCCTTTTATATCTAATTATTTTCTCACCTTACCTCTGAGTTTTTCTACTTCTGACTTGTGTTCTTTCATGTCTTAAAGCATTTTCATTAATGTCTTTGGTTCATTTTGAAATAATAGTAGGTGATGATTTTCATCCATTTTGGGATCATGTCTTTAGGCACACTCACTGTTAAAGAGATGTTCTTGTTTTTCTTAGAATAACTTTTTTTTTTTTTGACAGGCAGAGTTAGACAGTGAGAGAGAGAGAGAGAGAGAGAGAGAAAGGTCCACCTTCCATTGGTTCACCCTCCAAATGGCCACTACAGCCGGTTGCTCATTTGTATGTAGAATTAGTTTGGAAAGTGAAGCTACAGGTAGAAGATCTCTTTCTCTCTGTCCCTATGCCTTTCAAATAAGTAGATTAAATCTTTAAAAAAAAAGCATGTAGCCACTTTTAAAATAGAAATATATATGTTATATATAAATATATAAATATCTATGTAATATATTTAATAAAATATATATTGTAAAAATATATATAATATATGTAATTATATAATATAATATTAATATATTATACAATATTATATATTATTATATAGAATATATTAATATTATATAATGTAATATTATATAATGTGATATAATATATATTGTATGATTATGTAATATATTACATAATATAATATAATTCATAATTTAATTATAATACATTATATAATTATATGTATTATATATAATTATATTATAATGTATTATATAATTACATATAATTATATATGATATAATATAATATATGATATAATATAATATTATGTATTATATTATGACATTATATTATATATTATATATTATTATACATAATATATATTTTATTATGTATTTTATTGTTATATATAATATAATATATAATATATTAATATATATTTTATTATGTATTTTATTGTTATATATAATATATAATATATAATATTGTATATTATATTATAACATTATATTATATACATAACTTAGTATAATTATATAATATTTAAAAGTATATGTGAAAAGGCAGAGTGACAGAGGAGAAGAGACACAGAACAAAGATATTCATCTGCTGGATTACTTCCCAAATGGCTGCACTGGAGCAGGAGCCAGGACCTCCATTGAGGTCTCCCACTTGGATGGCAGGAACTCAAGTACTTGAGCCATCAACTCTTGCCTTCCTAGGTGCATTAGCAGAGAGCTGGAACTGAAGAGGAGGTAATGGGCTTCCAGCCAGCATCTGCAAGCATCCATTTACCTACTGTACTCCAGTGGTGGCCCCAGCTAAGTGCTTTCTGAAATTTCTTGTTCTGTTCTCCTTCCCTCATTTTGTCTGCACTCTCTTTCTCTTCCACATCTTTTGTTTTGCCCAATATTAATTCCACTTCTGGAGATTTCTTCTGGAGATTTCTTATCAGTGCTGACTCTTATCCAATAAGAGAGAACCGGGGTGGTCAATTTTCTAACTTCTCAGAGGCTAGACTATGTTGTGGTTTTTTTTTTTTTTTTTGACAGGCAGAGAGAGGCTAGACTATGTACCCTTTTCCCCTTACTGTGTACATGCACCTTGTACTCACTCCTGGGATGCCCAGAGTCTCTCAAAACTTTAGCTGCACTTCTCAAGTTGGCCCCTGGGTGTTCAGTGAGAAACCTATTGGCTGTTTTCAGCTTCTTTTGTTCTGAGGTCCATTGCTCCCTTTTGGCTCATTCTACATCAGTACCGATCATACTGATTCCATACAGGTTATTGTGGTTGAATGTTGGGGTTCATTGGAATACCTTGTTGTTGATGACTGTTTTCCATTTAGTTATTCGAAACTGTTTTCACCATTTAGTTATTCTGTTTTTATAGGGGATATTGGATATTAAAATCTCCAATCTCCAAACAGCTGTCTTCCCAGAATTTCTCTCTGTACCAGCTTAAATATTTTTCCTTAAAGATTTAGTAGAATACTCACTGGTATACCAGAAACTTACTCGTCTAATGTCCTTGTTTTGGGTAACTCTTTGAAAACCTTCTCTATCGCTTATATATGATAATTCATCAGATTACAACCTCTTCCTGAGTAAGTTTTTTTAAAAGATTTATTTATTTATTTAAAAGGCGGAGTTAGAGAGAGAGGCAGAGGAGAGAGAGAGAGATTCATCTTTCATCTGCTGGTTCACTTTCCAAATGGCCTGGGCTGGGCCAGGCCGAAACCAGGAGCTCCATCTGGGTTTCCCACGTGGGTGCAAGGACCCAAGCATTTGGACCATCTTCTTTCCCAGGTGCATTAACAGAGAACTAGATAGGAAATGGAGCCAGCTGGAATTGGTGCCCATATGGGATGCCTGCATTGTAGGTGGCAGCTTAACACTGGCTTCAAGAATCAGTTCTTGAATTTACCAGTCCTAATTCTTTGAGCTACTAGGTGCTTAATTCATTTTATTCTTTCTTGTTAATTTACATAAATAAAAGCCTTTCTGATTTCTTCTTAAAGCTGCTTTAGCTGTACTTTTTAAGTCCTGATATCATATATTTGTTATTTCTGAATGTATTACAGTTTTATGTTTAATTTACTCTTTGACTCAAGAAATCTGTGAGACTTAAAATTTCTTGGGAGGTGAGGATTATTTTCTCGTTTTGTTACTAACTAATACTTTTGTGATTTACAGATTTTTTTAGCTACCTAATACATGCTTATAATTTTAAATGTTCTGTGGACATTTGAAAAGAAGATGTATTTTCTGTTTTATATTCAGACTGCCATATATTTTGACTAGATAATCTTAATTAGATATTCTCTTTTTTTGTGGTTCTATCAATAAGTTTTCTGGGACCCGGCGCCGTGGCTCACTTGGTTAATCCTCCGCCTGCAGCGCCGGCATCCCATATGGGCACTGGGTTCTAGTCCCAGTTGCTCCTCTTCCAGTCCAATTCTCTGCTGTGGCCTGGGAAGGCAGTGGAGGATGGCCCAAGTGCTTGGGCGCCTGTACCTGCGTGGAAGACTGGGAAGAAGCACCTGGCTCCTGGCTTCGGATCAGTTTAGCTCCAGCCGTGGCAGCCATTTGAGGGGTAAACCAACAAAAGGAAGACCTTTTCTCTCTGTCTCTCTCTCTCACTAACTCTAGCTGTAAACAAACACACACACACACACACACACAAAGTGTGTGCTGCTTAAAAAATAAATAAATAAATAAATTTTCCCCCCGTATAATAAACATCTGAGAGAAGCTACTTATGAAGGAAAAGGATTTATTTTGATTTATGGTTTTGGAAGTTCACAGTCCAAGATTGGGTGGCTGCTTTGGTCTGGTGTCTGGTGAGTGCAATGGATGGTGAAACACATGTGGAGAATCACAAAGAATCCAAGAAGCAGAGAGAGCAAGGCCAAACTCAGCTAAAATGACCAGCCTTCTCATGAGGACTACCTTGAGAGCATGCCCAGTGACCTAAGGACCTCCTCTCCCAAACACCATCAAGTCTTCACTTCTCCCAGTAACACCAGCATGGGGCCAAGTCTTTATGGGCACTGAGGAATACTGAAATTAATATCCAGACTTATAGTGGTGGAGGGGATCCATGTACTCTGGGTATACGCTAGAAAGGTTCCCAACAAGGTGTTTCAGATTCATCTTTTATTTTCTTTGTTTTTCTGTTGAATGCTTTGTTTCTGTGGATATTTGTGGGAGGGATATTTGAAGATAATTTGTTAATGTGATTTCTTCATCCCTAACTGTGTCAGCATGTGTATCTTACAACCAAGGACCTTCATCCAAGTTTTTCACATTGGTGTAAAATCTAATATGTGGGCCGGTGTCACAGCTCAATAGGCTAGTCCTCCACCTAGCGGCACCGGCACACTGGGTTCTAGTTCCGGTCGGGGCGCCGGATTCTGTCCCGGTTGCCCCTCTTCCAGGCCAGCTCTCTGCTGTGGCCCAGGAGTGGAGGATGGCCCAAGTGCTTGGGCCCTGCACCCCATGGGAGACCAGGAGAAGCACCTGGCTCCTGCCTTCAGATCGGCGCGGTGTGCCACCTGCAGCGCGCCAGCCGTGGTGGCCATTGGAGGGTGAACCAACGGCAAAAGGAAGACTTTTCTCTCTGTTTCTCTCTCTCACTGTCCACTCTGCCTGTCAAAAAAAAATCTAATATGTGGAATCCTTATTTAAAATTCCCCTAGTTGTCTTTTAATGTCCCTTGTAGCCTTTTTGTTTGCTTGTGATCAAGTTGAAGAGCACGCATTGCGTTTAGTTTCATTTCTTTTTCTCCTATAATCTACATCAGTCTCCAGACTTTTTAATGAAATATTCAGGTAGTTGATGTTGTAAACTGTCTTATTATTTGGATTTATCTGTTTCTTCATGACTAGATGTAGTTAAATATTTTGGCAAGAATACATCTTATGACTTGAGCTGCACTTGTCTTAACTGTAAAGGAACAGTTTTGAGTTTTTTTTTTTTTTCTTCATACTATTTGTTGAGCTCTTTACTTAACATAGAGTTAATCATATGTGCATAAAGTCAGTTGAGGATGGATCTCAGTAAAAATAAGAGTGGGAATAAGAGAGGGAGGAGGAAGTTTGTAACTGTAATGCTGTACAGTTCTGCATACATTCCTACAGAGTTACTTCTAAGGGGATAGCTTAAAAACTTGTCATGGGACTCCAAATCCCATTAAGCTGGGTGCCATCTTAAGTGTTAAGGTGATCATATTAAATGTTAAAGTGAACATATAGATAGGATTAAGTGTTAAAGTGATCATATAAATAGCATCAAGTGTCTAGTAATAATAATAGATAGAATTAAAAAGGAGAGAGTGTTCCAACATGGGAAGCAGTCCACACAGCAAACTCATAGAATGACAATCGCTTTAAGTAACACTCTGACCTCAGAATCAGCCCTTAAGACTTCCTGGTCTGGCTGAAAAGCCTGTGAGAGCATTTTAGGCATGTAAAGCAATGACGCTGTGGCAAAAAAATCCCTCTACATAAAGGATCTCTGTGATTGAGAACCCAGCAGAAAGAAGTAGCCATCAAAGGAGGATGTACTTTTCTCTAAAGGGAGGAGAGAACTTCCACTTTGCTTATGGTGTTGTCTAAATACTGACAGAGTTTGTGTATTCGAAAGTCTTCCATAGCCTAGGCAGCTCATGTCAAGAGCCTCAGGTGGTCATTGACATCATATATAAGAGTGTTAATTGTTAAATTAACAACAGGAGTCACCGTGCACTAACTCCCCATGCAGGACCTCTGTCCTCAATGAGTTGTATAATGAGAGTTAAATGTAAAACTAGTTCTCAGTTTTTTGTGTGTGCAAATTGTTGAAATATTTACTTAGTATAGAGTTGGTCTTCTGTGTACAAAGTAAATTGAAAATGAATCTTAATGGAGAATGGTACTGGAAAGGAGGAGGAAGAGGACAGGGGATGGGAGTATGCGTGGGAGGGCAAGTATGGTGGGAAGAATAACTATATTCCTAAAGTTGTACTTAGGAAATTTGTATTCCTTAAAAATAAAATAAATAAATAAATAAATAAATAGAATGCATCTTATGTTCCTCTCACTCCATCAGCCAGGAGGCACATAAAATTAATTTGTCCCATTGTTAATCATGCCAAACTTATACATGGTTAAGATGGGGTCAGTATTTTTTAAGGTATCTTTTTCTTGTTTCTATTAAAAATGATTAAATAAATGTTTCTATTTTCACCCTTTTTATTTTTCTTAAAACTTAAATAAATATACTTGTGCCTAGGTGATTTATTAATTTTAAGTATATTTTGATATTGCTATAAAAGATGAGGAAGATGAGAAAATCAACCTGTCTGCTACTTCTGCTTCTACTTTTTCTCCTTTTAACTTTCTTATTCATTCATTTTCTTTAAAATGAAGAAAGGGAGCATAACTTTTCTCCATTAATTATAAAAATGACTAAAAACATCCTTCAGGTCTGTATTTCTAATTGCATGAGTAAACCTCCTGCCACCCCTATGGCACCTATTGAGGTTTAGAGCAGTAAGAGAGGAAGGAAACATGTTGGGTCGGGTTAGGAAGCAGTGCCTATCTGTCTTTGGGTTGGGTTTGGGTTTGGGCTGTAACTACTTGTCCTCTGCTCAGCTTTCTGATATGAATTATTCTTTGCTTGACTCTTCTAATCTTAGAATTGTGGATTTTTTTTTTAACAGGCAGAGTGGACAGTGAGAGAGAGAGACACAGAGAAAGGTCTTCCTTTGCCGTTGGTTCACCCGCCAATGGCCGCTGCGTCTGGCGCACCGCGCTGATCCGATGGCAGGAGCCAGGTACTTATCCTGGTCTCCCATGCGGGTGCAGGGCCCAAGCACTTGGGCCATCCTCCACTGCACTCCCTGGCCACAGCAGAGAGCTGGCCTGGAAGAGGGGCAACCGGGACAGAATCTGGCGCCCTGACCGGGACTAGAACTCGGTGTGCCGGTGCCACAAGGCGGAGGATTAGCCTAGTGAGCCGTGGCGCCGGCCAGAATTGTGGATTCTATAATGTGATGCATGGAATGTTTTTCTGTGCTGCGAACAATACACAACTGAACATTCATTTGGGATCTGTATCAAGCTGAGGGCCACACCTGACCCTCAGACATTTCCTACTTCTTCGCTTCCTTTCCCCCTTTCCATTTCTGTGTCTAAGTATGCCTTTTATTTTTTTTTTCTCTCCAGGTCTCCCAGTTGCTGGGCAAACCTCAGAATTTGTTAACCAGGTGTTAGAGAAGACTGCAGAAGGCAATCCCACAGGAGGCCTTGTAGGACTAAGGATACCAACATCAAAAGTGTAATCACCTTCATTGGACCACTGGTCAGAAATGTCTGTTTTTGTCATGTTATCCATTGTAAATTTTCATTCTGTTTTGCATGTCAGTTAGCATTATGTAAACATTTACAATTAGGTTACATTGTTTTAAAAACTAAATAGCATAAGTGAAGCATGATCCAAAATACTTGATTATTGCATTTTCAGAGCATAAACCGTGGTTAAAACTGCTACTGGCATCAGGATTGGAGCTCTTATTTAAGTAAATGTTTAGATCCAGATTGCAAAAATCTATTAAGGCAAAACATTTGGGAGTGACTATGCTAATAAATGCCAAGTATTGTGGCAGGTTTATGCTCTGAATCACACACAAAAAAATTGAGGAAGCATTTTTTTGAAGTTTAGATTGTTTTAGAATTACTGCTTTTGTTCTAATTTTCCACAACCATTAATCTCACTTGTACATGGCACACCCAACACTCATGACTGTGTGCCATATTAGATGTTCATTCAGAGCTCAATATGATATATATAAATATATATATATATATATAAAACCATCTGTGCAAGTAAGAAAAAAGCATATTCTTTGTGCCTTGTATTTTGGGGAAACTATAAAACTGGTAATATTTTGTATGATGAAAACCCTAATGAGGAAAAATAAGACATATAGATGGAAAAATTATGGGGTTTAAATGTTTTTTTTTTGTTCCAACTCTTTTTCAAATTTTTTGAATGTATATAGGACTATGTTGAAATGTAGATATATGCCACAGAGTCTGTGTATTGTATAAAAAACAAAAAAAAAAAAAAGAAAAAAAAAAGATGGCTCTAGAAAACTCCTATTTCGGTACTTGACCGGAAGAAGACAAATACTTGCACATTATTGCGATTGTTTTATTTTTTTGTACCAAAGACAAATGCAACTGATATGGCAAACTGCCAGTCTAAGTAAAGTTTTGCACAGCTTACATGATACTGTATGAATGTATGAAAAAAGGAGAAAAAAAGAAAAAATTAAAAGGTCAGGGTTAGGGATCTTACTGAACTGTGAATTTTATTTCTGTTTGGGTCCAATTATCTACAGAAGGAGCATCCATACATACAAATATTATTTTGCTGTTCCTCTAGTCGCTTCCATAGTAGATAAGTTGGTGGCCATTTAGATGTCTGTAAGTCTTTTATTTCTGCACTTATTGTAGGAAATTTTAATATATTTCATTTTAGTAAGCTATTGGTAAAATAGTTTTTGACTTTGAAAATTAAAGTTTATTTAGCTTATTGTAGTATACTTCCACCAAACAACCAAAATACAGATTATTTTTATTGTATTATGTATATATGTAAAGAAAGAAAAAAGCTAAAAAATATCTAATTCTTTAGTTGCCACTTTTCCAATTGATGTATTATTGTGCATGTAATATTTTCAGAGATCAACACAAGCTTAAAACAAAAACAAAAAAATTTATAGATTTTTATATTTTTGTACAGGTATTTTCAGACTAGCTTCTTCAAACTTACATGTGACTTATTCTTCTATAGTTTCTAGAATTTGAGAAACATTAACACATTTAGTTTTTAGGTGCTCTCTTTTGCTCACATAAAACAGCTTAATTAGTCAGTGTTTTAACTGTTCAAGCTTTACCTCTTGAGAGATTTCTTATGTCAAGGCAGCATTATAAATCTTTCCCACAGGTTTTTTCCATCTGTCTCTCTTACTGTGTTATTCTCAAATCTGTGCTTCAAACTCTGAAAACTGGTGGCTTAAAAACTAAAAGAAAAAACAAATATATCTAACAAAACAATACCAAAAATTTCAGACCTAGCTGCTGGGAAAATCTCTTCCTCTACTCCCCTCTTTAGAATTTATTCTCTAATTATACTTTGTCCATATAGTATGCTTCCATGTCTTTTTCTTTCTTCTCCCCCTCTTCCTCACTTGTAAGTCATAGTACATGAAGCTATAGCTTATGAAGGTTTGATTCTAGAACACACCGTAACCCAGCAGTGTTGCTAACTTGCTTCTTGACATCATGGAAAAGGAAGTCTGAGAAGGATTTTGTCTTAACACCTTAGCTAAACTGTGATGCACAAGATTTTCCTGTGTGTTTGGTGGAAATGTACCTGCTAGTGCATTCACGCTAAACAAGGAATAAGCTCAAATCTGATGGTTTAAAATGGAAGTTCATTGTTTAAAGTTTTTCCTTTTTAGGTGAGACAAGGCAAAGCACAGGTTTGCAACTTGGAAGTATGTGAAGTCTTGACAGAGTGTGTCTGGTAATTTGAAAAGTATTCCAAAATGTGGCAGTTTTGCAATCAGGTGAAAATTGCTTCATGATAGAAATTCAGCTGATGAGGTTTATAAAATTGCCCCTTTCTAGCTGCTCTGTTAGGAGTTCTGGTTTTTGATACTTTTTTCCTGTCTGCAAACCAGAATTTGATTTTTTGGTCTTGCATTTCAAAAAACAAACAAACAAACAAAAAGACTTTGAATCTGTTTAGTAGATTCCATATCCTTGCATTTCAGTGTTTTATATGTACTACTTAAGTTAAATAGTTAAAAGCTTTTAAATAGTTGAGCTTTTTAATGTTGACACTTTATTTTGTACCTATTTATATATATATGTATATCTTAGAAAAGCACTTTGTTAAAAAAAAATTGCATTTTATATGATTCCTGCCATTTGCTGCTAAATCTGGGCTGGTCAGAATGCTGCAGCGATACTTGATCTAAATAAAAACCTGGCAGTAAAATGTAGAGTGAAAGTTAAAGCCTCTTGCTGTTTTAACTTTATCATAAAGATGACATAGGCAAGCTGTGCAGCTTTACATTTTAACCAGGGGACTCTGTGGCATTTAAAACCGTCTAGAAATGGTTGTACTTTAATGCCAGTAATAATCTGCTTCCTCTATTGTCATTAAAATATATACGTTTAGTGTGTCACACAAACAAATCTTACAAGGTAATGTAAAAACCCCAACAGTTGTACATGTTCTGTTTTTGAAAATTGTGGCATGTATTTTTGGGTGAAGATCATTAGAGAAAAGCTCTCTAAAGGTTTTCTGTGTTCATACATGGTATACAGATAGCTCATAAGAAGTCCAGAATCTTCTAAGTGAAGGCATTGTGAATTCACCTCAACTAAATCCATTGTTCCAAAAGCAATTATAAACTTTGACTCTAGTACTACTATGATTTAAAAAACAAAAAAACTTCCTAGTTTCAGATACACTGGATTCTTTATAGAGCTTGTCTCCATATGAAAGCATGCTGTCCAGTTGCTCTTGTTAAGATCTTGTCTGAGTTTTGAATTGGGTGCCACACTTTTTCAGTCACTACGATTGCTTGTTCTACTGTACCATGTATGATTCTTGTCCTTTCCTCTATCCTTCATGACAGATTATGATGTGGCTTTATATTGTGCCTTACTTGTACATTTAAAACTAAACGTCTTCATTCCCTTCCACTTCCTAAATCTTTAACTTTGACCTTTTTGATGTAAGAGAATCAGAGCTATTGCAAAAGCATCATGAAGGATTTCAGATGGGTATGGTTTCAAATTCCCTCTCTTTATAGTTATTTTATATTTGTATGAAAGACCACTTTTGAATGGTCTTTGACTGTGAGAGGGAGAGATTAGCAGTAATTTTACTACATCCCTTTCCTCTGGCTTTCATGAATTTGTCATACATCTTCTTTCTGATGCTTGACTTTATTTGCTTCTTAGCAATAGTCTGCATTTAAAGAAAGGTGTGTTCAGTTCATCAGCTTGAAATTGACTTTCATTTTTCCAGATTTTTTTAGGAGAAGAGTACCCATTTTGTTTGTTTTATAAAACAGTTGACAAGTCTCTTTAAAAGAAACAGAAGTACAGTACTTTTGAAATACAATGCTGTTAGTTTGAATCTTTTTTATATATAATATTCATACAATTATCTGATGTTTGCCTTCACTAATAAAGCTGTTAGTTTATTCACCAAAATGTCAAGAATGGATGTGCTTTTCTTTATTCCATACATTTAAAAATATTTTAGCTGCTAAGATTTAGTTAACTTTCTAAGAAATGAATTAAAGTTGCCTTCAGCAGGAATTAACAAAAACTTATGTTCCCTTTCTTTATATAGTCTTCCTAAAATTCTGTTCAAGTATTTTCTAGTTAATTATGTAACAGAATGTTAGCATCTCTCCAAATCTTGAAACTTGAATTTTGAGAACGCATTGAATTATGCTTTCAGTGTTAAAGTAAAAGGTTTCAAGTATCCTTCTGGTGAAGTCTGTTGTGGAATACCATTTCCCATGGAACTGAGGCCATTTCCACAACTTTGCACAGAACTGCGGTCTTGTTCTTCCCTTGGATCATGACAAATAAGTTTCACACAGTGCCGTAATACTTGTGGATTCTTTTGTAATCTTTGTAATCTTAATAAGGGCATTATGAGAAGATGACTCCATGTTTTTTTAATATTTCAAACACATTGGGATGTAACAATGAATGTCAACTGTAGGAATGGTTGTTTCGTTTTAAGGAATAAGTTTGTTGGGGAAAGATGATGAAAATGTACTACTGAAAGTCGAACACTTCCATAGACATGTGGGATTATGTGTTCAAGCATAGTCCTCATGCTTAGTAAACTGACTGAAATTGTAGAAATTACATCTAGGAACTGAACTATGCCAAATTTCCATTATTGTTCAGAAAAGAGAGATTTAGAGGTAGTAGTGAGGGAACAGAACCTTAAAACTACTTCCAAATACTATTTTGGAATTGAAGACTTGGTGACTGGTGAAGAACATCAAAGTTGGGTATTTCAGTGTGCCAAGTTTGGGTGAACTAGGTTTGCCTCTTTCATAATAACAGTGTAAACACAATGGTGTAGTTAATTCAATTCTGGGTGAATGTGAGCAAGACTGATTACTATGTCTTGCCCTTCACCCTTTGTTTTTTTCAGAACCAAATAACAGAAATGTTTGTGTGTACTGTATCTGCCTTTCCACAACATTTTTATGACACTGTATTCCACTCACCTGCTTTTTTAAAAAAATACCTTCTTTCCCTAGGATTTGTCCTATAGCTTAGCATTTATGGTTAGCAGTGATACTAGGGCTGACAGCACAGAAGTCACAAGAGAAGAGCGGAAGGGCAAGAATTCAAAGCATTTGTTCATACAATGTGGCAACCTCTTTTGCATAGTTGCATAGGATCCTGTTTGTAATGCTATCATAAATATTCTGTAGTTTTGGTTTTTTCCTCCCTCTCCAACTGGAGCTATGACACTTTTTATTGGATTCAGTCTTGTCTCTTGTCTAGAAAGAATTTTATCTTGTTGATGCATGAGCTGTTTAAAAATTATTCTATTAAATGTTGGTTAATAGTTGTGCAGTTTTTCATTTCAGAAAAGGCAATGCAAATGTTGCCTTTGTTTCTGTCACCTTCCAACCCCTCAACACTTCTAGTCAGATACAGATTCATCAGTGTATGCGACATCCTTTGTAATTTAAAATAAAAAAAGATGAAAAGGTTTTGAATTGTTTGCCTCATGTTTTCGCTTTTCCTTTCTCTGCCTTTCTATTGCTTAACACTGTAACCATCCACTCTGCAAGACCACCTAGTCCAAAGAGGTCCCAAACTACAAAGTAGTGATCTGTGGACCGTGTTGCCCCTTTCTTGGTGCTATACAGAAAGTTGATTTTTTTTTTTGATGCTTTAGGTAGATTTTCTAGTATTTCAGTGAAACTTAGCTATTTCGTGGAATTGTTTGTTGATATATGCATTTGTATTCTTCAAAATTTAAAGCATAGTTTATACTTACCTCTTCTTGATTTTTTGGGCAAGTAACTTCTCCAGGGGAAATAAAATATTTTGGGTCTCTCGTGATTGGAACATTTATTTGTGTTGTATGTTTAATCATTCATTTAAGTTTCCAGGCTAGGCTGAGCGTTTCGTTCGAGCCTTAAGTCAGAGGATCTGTGCGAAGGCCACTGTAGGAGTTATGTGTTCTTCAGCCAACAAACTGTTGAGCACTTACTCTGCCAGGACTTGTTCTGTGTACTGGGCTATAGAGAGACTAATGCAACCTCCAGGAACCCACGGTTGGCCGAGGTGGGCAGCACGTGACACAAGAGATGTCTGAGATACGCGCAGGGCTCCGAATACATTATCACTGAAGGGTTTTCAAGGACACAAGTACCATATCTTGGGGAGGAAATGGTAGAGAAGAAATGACAGACTTGTGTCCTTGACATGCTGGACCGCTGAAGGGAACTCCTTTATTTGAAGGTCGTTGGAACCATGAGGAAGCAAAGTAGACATGCCTTCCTCCCATAGAGTGGTTCTCTTTCAGGCCGTGGTCTCTCAAGACCTCTCCTCCCAGCAGTCTCTGTCCCGGTCCTGGTTACTCCGAGGAGCTGGGTGCACCAGATCAATATAGTCCTAGGGAACTAAATTTCTTGTTTTTTGAGTAGCATCCAGTTAGATGAGTCATTTAAATGTCCCTCTACACCAACAGTGGTTAATGTTTATTTAGGCCATTGCCATGGCTCAATAGGCTAATCCTCCACCTTGCGGCGCCGGCACACCGGGTTCTAGTCCCAGTCGGGGCATCGGATTCTGTCCCGGTTGCCCCTCTTCCAGGCCAGCTCTCTGCTATGGCACGGGAGTGCAGTGGAGGATGGCCCAAGTCGTTGGGCCCTGCACCCGCATGGGAGACCAGGAAAATCACCTGGCTCCTGGCTTCGGATCAGCACAATGCGCCGGCTGCAGCGTGCTGGCCGTGGTGGCCATTGGAGGGTGAACCAATGGCAAAAGGAAGATCTTCCTCTCTGTCTCTCTCTCTCTCTCACTGTCCACTCTGCCTGTCAAAAAAAAAAATATTTAACTGTCCTTCTTTATCAGCAATAGTTTGAAACCAGGTGAGCTCTTTAGCCATAGTACCATGAAAATCTGAAAGAAAAAAAAATAAAAAGGAAATGCCTCAATATCCCACTAGAAGGTTCAGATTTGAAAGGTGTTAGGAAGTCTCAGGGGGCTGGGGTGATATTCCATAAGTCCCTGCTGGGTGCTTGCATGTTACACCTCAGCTGCTACTCTTAAGGGCCCAATGAGACCAGAGGTAATTTCCATTTTACCAAGGAGTCAGACTCAAGTGAGGGGAGACAAGGCTGAGCCCCAGTTTGTATGATAGGGAGTCCCAATTTAAAATCCATATTGCTTGCTGCATTCCAGGGACAATCTGTGCCCATCTCAAAGGGACCAGGCCAAGTCGCTGGTGGTATTTGGAAGGATGTCTGTGTAGGAGGGAAATAATGGGCTTAGAGTCTGAAAACCAAAAAAGAACTAAAGCCAAAACTAGTATATGTAGTAAGTGAAAGCTGGCCTTAGAATCAATGTAAAGGAGGGGGAGAAGAACAGGGCTGGGAGTAATTGAGGCCTGGATGTGTGGATTGCCAGATGGCACAACTGTCCCTTAAAATTGTCTTCTAGAGTGGGTGTTGTGGTACAGCTGGTTAAGCTTCATCTTGGGATGCTGGCATCTACTGCAAGCTTCTGATATGGCTTCTTACTAATGTGTCTGGGGAGGCAGCTGAAGATGGCCCAAGTATTTGGGCCCCTGCTATGCACACGGGAGATCAGGATGGAGTTCCTGGCTCCTGGCTTCATCCTGGCCCAGTCCTGGCTGTTGCCGTCATTTGAAGAGTGGACCAGCAGATGTAAGATCTCCCTCTCTGTCTTTCCCTTTGTTGCTTTGCCTTTCAAATAAATATTTTTTAAATAATGAAATACTATGAAGGACACAGAACAGAACTTGAACAAATGGAAAGATATTTCAAGTACTCAGTAGTTGTCAACATAAAGCTACCAGTTCTGAATTAAAAATGTAATATCCTGATAAAACATACCAAAAAGATTTTTTCCCAAGAGGATTTTCTTAAAAAATTAAAACTTTATATGGGGAAAAATAATAGGTGGAAGCAGACTTGAAAGTCTAGAAATATCTGTCATTTTGTTATGGTAAATGTATCAAGAACCAGTGAGAAAAAGAGGGACACTTCAGCGCCCAGTGTTAGAATAACTGAGTAACCTGGAAAAAATAAAGTTGGCTCTAAATCTCTCACCATAAGACAACATATATTTCAAAGTAGATAAAGGTCTAAAAACAACATAAAAAATGTCTTTTATGAGGGACTGGCATTATGGCATAACAAATTAAGCCACTTCCTGTGATGCCAGCATCCCATATGGGCGCTGGTTCATGTCCTGGCTGTCCCATTTTGGATCCAGCTCACTGCTGATGCACCTGGGAAAGCCCCTGCGCACACATGGGAAACCTGGAGGAAGCTCCTGGCTCCTGACCTCAGCCTGGCTCAGCCCTGGCCTTTAAGACCATTTGGGGGGTGAACCAGTGAGTGGAAGATCTGTCTCTCCCTCTCTCTCCTTTCAGATAAATTAATTAATTTAAAAAAATACTAGAAGGAAAGGCCATTCTAACTGGGATTCAAAATCTAGAAGTCATAAATGAAGATTGACCAATTCTGTCAGAAACATGTCAAAGTAGAACTATAGACTTTAAAAAGCTTTGCTACTTGGGGCCGGCGCCATGGCTCACTTAGTTAATCCTCCACCTGTGGCACCAGCATCCCATAAGGGCACCGGGTTCTAGTCCCGGTTGCTCCTTTTCCAGTCCAGCTCTCTACTGTGGCCCGGGAGGGCAGTGGAGGATGGCCCAAGTCCTTGGGCTCCTGCACCAGCGTGGGAGACCAGGAAGAAGCACCTGGCTCCTGGCTTCAGATCTGCGTAGCTCCAGCCAAGGCGGCCATTTGAGGGGTGAACCAACAGAAGGAAGACCTTTCTCTCTGTCTTTCTCTCTCTTACTGTCTAACTCTATCTGTCAAATAATAATAATAATAAAGCTTTGCAACTCATCTCAAAGGACTAATCCTCCTAACACATAAAGAGCTCCTGGAAGCTGATATGAAGAAGACCTGCAACCCAACAGAGAAATGAGAGAAGTAAATACATATGGCTCTGAAACAGAAGCAATCCTCAGTGTCATGCATCGTGAGAAAAATGCAAAATGAAAGAAGGCAGTTTTCATCTACCCAGATTGGCAAAAATCCCAGTGTTTGTTAATGCACTGTGCTGGTGAGGCCATGGGAAGCAGGCATTTGTACTGTGTTGCAGGAGGGAGTGTAAATTGATATAACCCCTATGAAATGCAATTGGCTTGTATGTGTCAAAATTTTAAAGTGCATATGAGGACACTTCAAAAAGCTTGTAGAAATAAAGAAATTTATTTTGATGCAAAAATATTGAAACCCATGCAGTTGTCATACATTTTCCAGAGTGGTTTTTTGTTGTTGTTGTTTTGTTTTTTGAGCGAGAGCTCCCACCTCCTGGTTCAGTGTCTGAATGCCCACAATGTCTGGGGCTAGGCTGGGTCCAAAGCCAGGAACTGGGAACTCATTCTGGGTCTCCCAAGTGAATGGCAGCAGGGACCCAACTGCTAAAGCTGTCACCACTGCCTCCCAGGGTCTCTTCATTAGCCAGGACGCTGGAGTCAAGAGCCAAAGCCAGGAAGCCAACTCTGGCACTCTGATGCATGGGCATCTTTTTTAAGATGATTATTTGAAAGGCATAGTGAGAGAGAGAGAGAGAGAGAGAGAGAATCTTCCATCTGTTTGTTGGTTAGCTCCCCAAATGGCTGCAAAAGCCAAGTCTGGGCCAAGTTGAAGCCAGGAGCCAGAACTCTGGCAGGGTCTCTCACGTGGTGGCAGGGGTGCAAACACTTGGGCCATCTTCTGCCATCCCAGGTACATTATCAGAAATGTTAGGTTGGAGGTGGGGCAATGGAGACTCAAACCGACACTCTGATATGTGATGCCAGTGTACCAAACAGAGGCTTAACCCACTGTACCACAACTCTGGCCCCCATGCATCCATCTTAACCGTTAGGTTAAATGCCTATATACGTCCATGAACTTTGAAGTATTCTCAGGTATTCTTTGACCTAACAACACCATTTGCAAGGCATACTTCCTCTCTGTCCTGTTTTTGTTTGGTTTGGTTTTTTGAAAAGCATAGTTACAGAGAGAGAGAGAGAAAATCTTCCATCTGCTGGTTCACTCCCCATATGGCCCAAATGACCACAACGATTGGACTGGCCAGGCCGAAGCCAGGAGCCAGGAGCCAGGAGCCAGAGCCAGGAGCTTCTTCCAGGTCTCCCACATGGATGCAGGGGCCCAAAGACTTGGGCCATCTTCTACTTCTTTCTCAGGCCATAGCAGGGAGCTGGATCAGAAGTGGAGCAGCAGGGACTTGAACTGTCGCCAATACGGGATGCTGGCACCACAGGCCGTGGCTTAACCTGCTGAGCCACAATGCGGGATGATGCCAGTAAAGCATGTGACAAAGTGCCCAGATGAGGGCCAGTGATACAGAAACAGCAGCCAACAGGCATTCGATTCTCACACTGTGCTGAGTGCTTTTCATACATTATCTCATTTAACCAGCACATGCTGTGAGGTAGGTGCTATTATTATCAGTTACCTGAGGAGGCTGAGCACAGATCTGAGTGGGCTATAGAGCAGGTGCACATGCCAGCAACACATTGCTTCTGTCCTAGGCGCAGTGGGGGGCTGAGCAGCCTGAGTGGGTGTATGGGGAAGGCTGCAGGGACACAGAGGGGTAAGCACATACCCTGCTAATGCAGTGCTCCCCTGCAGGCCGGATGGGCTTTTGAGAAGGAAGTGCCTTTCCATCAAAGCTCCGCCACTTTCAAGTTGGGTTATCTTAGGACAGCTTGCTTGTTTTGCTTTAATCTACTTTCAGCCTGTCTCCCGCTAGGTAAAACTGGGGTATTACCAGTTTTGAGGGTGGTTGTGAGGATTAAGAGAAATGAATGCAGCTGGGCACTCAGGTCCTCACAGTCTGGGCTTGCTTACACGAACTGAGCAAAACTGGATGAGGTCTGGGCAGAGGGAGCTTGGCATCCCACAGCTACAGAGGGAGCCTAAGGATTCCGGGAAGGGTGGGGTGGGGTGGGTTGACTCATGGCCTCGGGGCCCTGTGAACTACTTAGTAGTAAAAATAAAATGGGGAGTGGGCATTTGGCGTGGCAGTTACGTGACAATTTGGGTTGCCACTTGGGACATCTGCATCCCATTCCAGTCCTGGCTACTCTGCTTCTCATCCAGCTTCCTGCTTAATGGGCATCCTGGGAGGCAGTGGATGATGGCTCAAGTACTTGAGTCCCTGCCACCCGCATAGGAGACCTGGATGGAGTTTCTGGCTCCTGGCTGCTGGCTTTTGCCTGGCACAGTCCTGGCTCTTGGAGACATTTGGGGAGTGAATCAGCAGTTGGAAGACCTTTCTCTTCCTCTCAAATAAAATGAAAAAAAAAAAAATTTTTTTTTTTAATTTAAAAAAACTGAGCCAGTTGTTGGCTATTCATTTGCTTGTTGCGGGCTTGCTCTGAAATTATTTCCGTCAACAGAACTACATAAACCTATGATGACCACTCCAGTGACAGAGATTTAATCCAGTTGTACAGAGGCCACAGAAGGGGTGTAGAGCAGGGCACTGACTCATTATCTGTCTTAAAAGGATTCCTCAGACCCTGTGGGATTGGAGGAGTGACCTACCTCGAAGTCCATGCATTAAAAAAAAAAGTTTATCATATTCTCTTTTACTCCATATTTATACTCACTATAGGAAGTAGGAAAAATACAGGAAAATTTAAAGAAACATAAGATTGTTAATTACATCTTCTAGAGACATCCCAATGTATACTTTTTTCTGTGCAAAAAATAAAAAATACGTGGTTGTTAGCATGGCTGATGGAACATGGAAAGAGCCCACTGTTAAGCGTTCCATCTTGTCTTCCTCTCCGTTTTGCTAGGACCCAACTCAGGCCGTTTCCCTGCACGTGTCAGGGACAGTCTCCAAGACGCCGGCCTCTAGGGGGCGCTGCCCGGAGAAGAAGCGGGGAGGGAGAGACGGCGGTGCGGAAACGCGTTTGGATTTGGACACCGCCGCTGTCCGTAGCTGGCGTTCCAACATGGCGGCTCCCCAGGACGTCCACGTCCGGATCTGTAACCAAGAGATTGTCAAATTCGACCTGGAAGTGAAGGCGCTTATTCAGGTACTGATTCCAGGGGCCCTGCCAGGCTTCAGCAGTCGTAACCCAAACTTCGCTGGTGAGCTCGGCGGCCTCACTCCCGAACTGATCCCACTCGGTCAGCGCTCCTGGGCCGTGGGTCGTCTCCCATGGCCGGCTCCCTCCTTGTCCACCCCATGTGGTCTGATCAGGGTGCTCCAGGCTCGCCCTCTCCTGGGACTCCCCCGTATCTGCCGCCCCAGACCCAGCTTCCTTAGTGGTTCCGCCCGGCCCCACCCACGGTCCTGGCCGCCTCCCCGCCCCTGACTACCTCACAATACACCTGTCACCGTGCGCGGCCCCGCCTTCTGACACTTCCTTGCCTGTCATTCGTGGCGTCCTGCAGTCTTTAGCCCCCGCCGGCCAGCGCGGCCGGTCCGGTGCCCTGTGGCACCCAAGGACGCTTGGCACTGGAGATGCTGGGTGAAGGGAACGTGACCGGGCCGATAGTCGCGATGTTGTGAAGCAAGGCCTGGGTCAGAAGGCGGGCAGGGAAAGACAGCCTAGGCAAAGACCGTTACAGGGTCTCCGCTCTGTTTAACAGCTAGGGGAAGCGAAGGGCTTTGCGTTATGCTGTTTAAGGGTAAAAGGCAGTAGTGCAGTAAAGCAGTTGATGAAGGCAAGAGTTAGGAATGCAGAAATGAGTCCTTAAACTCTGGCTTTCCGCAAATCATTTCAGTTGACAATGAGTGTCACTAAACAGATATAGACAATGTGGGTGAAAGCGTAGGGCTCCGCAGGTAAGCCAGACACAGAATAAACCAAAATTAGTGCTTTATCGTATGGAGAAAGAAAGTGTGATTTAATGAGGAGGCCACAGAACAAGTCAAGAAACTTGGTGGAAATAAATTTCTTAAACTTTGCTTCTTCAAAGGAGAAACTACAAAACTTCTGGGCCAATTCTAGAAAAATAAATGTAGTGTTCATACAAATGAAGTTACCTTTTCACATAATTCCAATTGCTTGGGCCCCCTTTTGGGTTCTTGTGCTTGCTAAAGAGAAAGATAGGTTTTAACTGGGTGAATTGCACTGTCTTCCAGCTTCTCTGCTAAGTGCTTTGCGTAGATACAGGGTTTTTCTATGGAGGTGATGTGTTGAAGAAACTGAGGTATGTAGAACTTACCATTTACATAGCCAACAAGTTGCTGTAGCCAGGATTTGAAGACACATCATCTGGTTTGAGAGTCTGTATTAAAACCTGGCCCCTGTAATTCGAAATGCCAAGAAACAAACTCCAAATCTACTTTTTTTTTTTTTTAAGATTTATTTATTTGAAAGAGTTACACAGAGAGAGAAGAGGCAGAGAGAGAGAGAGAGAGAGAGAGAGAGGGAGGGAGAGAGGTGTTCCATCCGTTGGTTCATTCCCTAATTGACCACAATGGTTGGAGCTGTGCCGATCTGAAGCCAGGAGCTTCTTCCGGGTTTCCCATGTGGGTGCAGGGGCCCAAGGACTTGGGTCATTTTCTACTGCTTTCCCAGGCCATAGCAGAGAGCTGGATCAGAAGTGGAGCAGCTGGGACTCGAACCAGCGCCCATATGGGATGCCGGCACTTCAGGCCAGGGCATTAACCCGCTGTACCACAGCACCGTCCCCTCCAAATCTTTTTCTTTTCTTTTCTTTTTCTTCTTCTTCTTCTTCTTCTTTTTTTTTTTTTTTTTTTTTGACAGGCAGAGTGGACAGTGAGAGAGAGACAGAGAGAAAGGTCTTCCTTCTGTTGGTTCACCCCACAAATGGCCGCTATGCCACTATGGTCAGTGCTGCGCCGATCCGAAGCCAGGAGCCAGGTGCTTCTTCCCGGTCTCCCATGTGGGTGCAGGGCCCAAGCACCTGGGCCATCCTCCACTGCCCTCCCGAGCCACAGCAGAGAGCTGGACTGCAAGAGGAGCAGCCAGGACTAGAACCCCGTGCCCATATGGGATGCTGGCACCGCAAGTGGAGGATTAACCAAGTGTGCCACTGCGTCGGCCCTCCAAATCTACTTTTAAAACATTTCTGTAAACTCTGATTTGGGCTAGCATTGTGGCACAGTGGGTTAAGCCACCTCTTGCAGCATCCAGTGTCAGCCCTGGCTGTTGTAGCTATTTATGGAGTGAACTAGCAGATGTAAGATCTCTGTCTCTCCCTCTCTGTCAGTCTGCCTTTCAAAATGAAAAGATCTTGAAGGGGAGGGGGGAACAACTTTGGCTTATAATAGATGGCTTGCAAAATCAGACTAAGTTAGGTGACAGCATTGTAGTGCAGTGGATTAAACCTCTGCTTGTTACACAAGCATCTAATATTGGAGTGCCGGTTTGAGTCCCAGCTACTCCACTTCCTATCCAGCACCCTTCTAATGTGCCTTGGAAGGCAGCAGAAGAGGTCTAAGTACCAGTGCCCTGCTGCCCATATAGAGAACAGGATGGAGTTCCTGGCTCTTAGGTTTGGCCTGGCCCAGCCCTGGTTGCTGTGACCATTTAGGGGGTGAACCAGAGAGTAGCAGATGTCTCTTCCTCTCTCTCTCTCTCACTCTGCCTTTCAAATAAATGTCTTTTCAAAAATTCCAACTAAGTTAACCTTGTCAAAGAGTGCCAGGAATTTAAGCATCACAATTTTCAGATTGGCAGGAACTAGAGTTATAGTATTGCTTTTGGGTGTCCATGTCTGATCGTTAAAGCAAGCTGCTTTAAGACTTTCGTACTATCTGTGTGATGTTTAAGACTTTCCTACTGGGGCCGGCACCATGGCTCACTTGGCTAATCCTCTGCCTGCGGCACCGGCACCCATATGGGCACCGGGTCCTAGTCCTGGTTGCTCCTCTTCCAGTCCAGCTCTCTGCTGTGGCCCGGGAGGGCAGTGGAGGATGGCCCAGGTGCTTGGGCCCTGCACCCGCATGGGAGACCAGGAGAAGCACCTGGCTCCTGGCTTCAGATCGGCGCAGCGCCTGCCATGGCGGCCATTTGTGGGGTGAACCAATGGAAGGAAGACCTTTCTCTCTGTCTCTCTCTCTCTCTCACTGTCTCTCTGCCTGTCAAAAAACAAACAAACAAACAAAAAAACAACCACTTAATAGCTTAATAAAACATATTCAGCCTCATCTTAAAAAAAAAAAAGACTCTCCTACTAACCACAGGACTAATGATTAGGTCAAAGCAGAGTTGTGTTTCTTATCTGTTCAATAATAATCGAAAGAAGGATGAGAAGAATGTAAATGATACTGTTTTTGCTTGTGTCGCAGAGGTAAACAGCAAAGACTGGGATGAATTACAGTCAGGCCACCCTTAGTTGTGGTCTAAGCCATCTCTCACTGAACAGTTGGTATCATTTCATCTCTTCCATGTCTCCTAGGATATTCGCGATTGTTCAGGACCCTTAAGCGCACTTACCGAACTGAATACTAAAGTGAAAGAGAAGTTTCAGCAGTTACGACACAGAATACAGGTGAGTGTCTGCAGAACTGAGATGCTGCCAATGGGTAGCAGTGAAGGGGACTCAGTTCTGGGACTAAGATCTTTCTAAGAGCTGCCCAGTTTCTGTAAACACCAGCTGGAGGGAGTTGTAAACCTGTAGGCAGTGAGGGTGAAGCTATTCACCAAACTTGAAAGCAGAGCACTGTTGCCATGGCAACAAGTAGCCAGCAGGGACACCATTGTCTGAGGTCACTTCAACTCCCTTCTCTTCCCTACCACTCTCTTCAGCTATTCACTCACCTTCACTGCAGTCTATCACCTGTGTCTCCTGGGTTTTTCTATGTTCTCCCTTTACCCAGTGTCTTCCTTTGTATTTCTGTAACCACTAGTCACCTCATGTGCATGTTTGATACACCTGAGTTAACTATGGTGTGTGTCATCCCAGAAAACATCAGCAAGGTTAGAAGAGTGGAAGTGTTGCCCCTGTGGTGCCCTCAGTGCCGGTGAGATGGGAGTGTGGATCTGTCCATCTCCGGTGAGTCTGGAGGCATGTGCCAGGATTGAAGGACTTGTGCTTTTCGTAGAACACAGCCCCAGCAGCTCTGTTGCCGCCTAACAGAAGAAGACTGTTCCGAAACTGGCAGTAAAGCTGGCCATGACCCCTGAGAGAAAGCAAGCCCGTGGCCTGTGTGTTGCCTTGCTAAGGCACTGTCAAGGATAATTTTGAAAACAGACAGTATGTACCAGAGGAGTTAACTGAAGGATTCCAGCAATGTCACTCTACCTATCTTATCTCTACCAGCATCTTCGGTCTGATTTAATCATCTTGTTTAAGTTTTGGAGGGTGTTCGTTTCACATTTTGTATGTGTGTGTGTGTGTGTGTGTGTGTGTATAAATGGCATTATGCAAGGACCAGTGCTGTGGCATTGCAGGTGGAACCGCCTCCTGCGGTGCCAGCATCCCATATGGCGCCAAATCGAGACCCAGCTACTCCATTTCCAATCCAGCTCTCTGCTATGGCCTGGGAAAATAGTAGAAGATGGCCCAAATCCTTGGGTGCCTGCACCCACGTGAGAGACCCAGAGAAGGCTCCTGGCTCCTGGCTTCGGATCGGCACAGCTCCGGCTGTTGCAGCCATCTGGGGATGGCAGACCAGTGGATGGAAGACCTCTCTCTCTCTCTCTCTCTCTCTCTCTCCCTGTGCCTCTCCTTCTCTAACTGTGACTTTCAAGTAAAATAAATAAATCTTTAAAAAAATGCCATTATGCAGTGAAAAATCTCAGGCCCCACATTAGTTCTCTGGTCTTGGATCTCCCAACAGGTGACCCCTTTTATTTGTTATTTATGTATCTTTCCACACTTCCTCTGCTCAGATATTAAGAAAGACAAAGGTATTTTCTTATTCCCATTTCTCATCTAAAAGCATACTAAAACAGTGCTTTTTAAAAGTTTGTACTTTTTTTTTAAATTTATTTGAAAGAGAGAGAGATCTCATCCACTGATTCACTCCCCAGTGCCCGCAACAGCCAGGGCTGGGGCCAAGCCAGAACCCCAAGAACTGGGAATTCTTTCTGGGATTCCCACGTGGGTGGCAGGGACCCAAGTACTTGAGCCTTCAGCTGCTGCCTCCCAGAGTGCACATTAGCAGGAAGCTGGAATAGGAAATGGAGCTGGAACTTGAACTCCCATATGGGATACAAATATCCAAGTGGTGTCTATAAACACAGTGCTAAGTGCACGCCTCTAAAACCCAGTGTTTTTCCCCCAAATATTTAT
Organism: Oryctolagus cuniculus; assembly: GCF_051225735.1. Taxonomy (NCBI): domain Eukaryota; kingdom Metazoa; phylum Chordata; class Mammalia; order Lagomorpha; family Leporidae; genus Oryctolagus; species Oryctolagus cuniculus. The sequence continues at coordinate 61,055,785 of NC_142872.1, forward strand.
TCATTTATTTGAAAGTAATAAAGGAGTGAAGAAAGAGAGAGAGAGAGAAGGAGAGAGAGAGAGATCTTCTATTTGCTGATTTACTCCCTGGATGCCAGCAATAGCCAGGGCTGGGCCAGTCTGGGGCCAGGAGCCTGGAACCTCATCCTGGTCTCCCATGTGGGTGGCACAGGCCTAACCACGTGAGCCATGATCTGCTGCCTTCCCAGGTGCATTAGCAGGAAGCTGGACTGGAAGAAGCATAGCTGGGACTCTAGCTGGTACTCCAATATAGGATGTGGGTGTTCCAGGCAGCAGCCGAACCCACTGTGCCACATACCCTCCCTTGAAACACTGCTGCTTTTTTTTTTTTTTTTGAGATTTATTTTATTTATTTGAAAGCCTGAGTTTACAGAGACAGAGAGGGAGAGAGAAAGAGAGAGATCCATCTGCTGGTCTGCTTCCCAAATGGCTACAATGTCCAGAGCTGGGCTGTCTGAAACCAGGAGCCAGGAACTTCTTCCAGGTCTTCTCCTACTCGGGTTACAGGGGCCTAAGGACTTGGACCACCTTCTGCTACTTTCTCAGGGACATTAGCAGGGAGCTGGATTGGAAGTGGAACAGCCAGGACTCAAACCAGTTACTGTGTGGGATGCTGGCACTGCAGGTAGCAGCTTTATCTGCTATGCCACAATATCTGCCCCCAAACTTAATAGTATGTATTGGAATTCTTTCCCCAAACCAGTAACTAAAGGCCTTCCTCATTCTTTTTTACAGCTATACTCTTTTTAGCCAGTTCTCTGTCAGAGGAGCTACATATATATATATGTATACTGCTTCCATGACTTCTCACTTTTTTTTAAAGTCAGAGGTGGACTTTTAAAAAAATTTTGTTTTAATTTTTATTTGAAAGGTAGATTCACACACACACACACACACATACAGGCAGAGACAGATCTTCCATCTGCTGGTTCACTCTCCAAATGCCAGGACTGGTTCATGCTAGAGGTAGGAGGTGGGACTCCATCTGTGTCTCCCACATGGGTGGCAGGAACCCATCACCTTGAGCCATCACCTGCTGCCTCCCAGAGTGCACATTAGCAGGAAGCAGGAATGGAGAGCAGTGAGTAGAGCTGGCACTTGAACCCAGGCACTCTGATATGGAATGTGGGCATCCCAAGTGGCTGCCGTGCCACAGCATGTGCCCCCTTAAATCTAATTTATTCTCTAAAAGCCTTCCTTCAACCTGGTGTGACTTCATCCCTCCATGTGTACCTACCAACTTCCGTATGAGTGTTTCCTTCTTGTTTTTTCACTTGCTTACTCAGTGTTTACTTCCTTCACTAATTCATATAAATTATCTCACCAATATATTTACATATTTATTATACACCCCTGCCCCCAGCAACATGAACTCCATGCGCACCGGTGTATCCCTGGCATCTTAGGACCTAGTAAGTAGGTGGTTACTGAATGAGTAACCCTGTCCCTGTCTTCATCTGCATTTCCTAAGCATTTAGATATTCCCTTTATATCTGGAAATAATACAGAATTTCTCTGTTTGGTGTTTTTAGCTCTCACCTGAATGCCTTTTTTGTGTATTTGCAGCAAGATTGTGTGAAACTAGAACTGGCCTTGTACCCTAAAAAGAGCGGTGTTCTGCAGAGACAGATATCTGTGCGTGGCCGAGGTTCTCATCTTTTCTCCAGAACTGTCACTGATTTGCTGGGACATAACTTCTGCAACCTTTCATGAGGAAATCTCACATTTTCCCTCTCTTCCTCCCTCTGTCCTTCACCTCTTCCTGTGCCTCCACGCTTCCATTCAGCGATTTGGTGCCTAATGTGTGCCAGGCACATGGGGCAGATGTAGATGTAGTGAGCAGTGCTAGGCATAGCACCACCTTCACTGAGTTTACAATCTACCAGGGAAAGTAGATTGTTTTTTCTTTCTTTGGTTTCATTTCCTTTTACACTTTTTAAAAAAATTAATTTATTTGAGAGAGTTAGAGGGAGAGACAGAGAGAGCTCTTCCATCTGCTGGTTCACTCCTCAAATGGGGCTGGGCCAGCCTGAAGCCAGGAGCCAGGAGCTTCTTCCAACATGGATGCAGGGGCCCAAGCACTTGGGCCATCTTCTACTGCTTTCCCAGGTGCATTAACAGGGAGCTGGGTTAGAAGTGGAACAACCAAGACTCAAACCAGCACCATATGGGATGCCCGTGTCACAGGCAGTGGCTTAATCCACTACACTACAATGCTGGCCCTGGAATATAGATTTCAAATGAATAATTATACAAATAATAACTGATAGCATTTGAAAAAGTTTTATTATTTTTCTCTACCTCAGCAATAAATTGAAAGTCGTCTCTAAGCTATTAAATTGGTGAAGACATGCCCGTGTTTCAGGCCAGCATATGCAAATTAGTATATGAATAATAAGTATCTATGTGAGCTAATATGTTGATGTTTTAGATCAATAGCTTGATTGAAAGTAGAAGAGAAACATATGACTTGAGATTGAGGTGTCGTGCCATCCGACAGTTGGGTGATCTGCAGTCCTGCAGTACTGCTGGCTGTGTCTGCCGCCTGCGCTCGCAGGGGATTGTTCGTCAGCGTTTGGTGATTGTGCGCTGTGAGCAGACCTCTCCGTGGGCCTTCTGCAGCCCGAGTCCAGGGCAGGCCCCTTCAAAGGTTCTCGTGTTTGTTTCTACCACATCTCCTGGAGTTATCACAAGGCTGGGAACGCTTTTTCTGTTAATTTGTCTTTAGGAAGAGAAATTTGGACCCCAGATCAGTGTGAGGATGGCTCCCCGCTTATAAATTCTCAGTTGTTTTTTTTTTTTTTTAAATTTTTTTTTTTTTTATTTTTGACAGGCAGAGTGGACAGTGAGAGAGAGACAGAGAGAGAAAGGTCTTCCTTTGCCGTTGGTTCACCCTCCAATGGCCGCCGCTGCAGCCGGCGCACCGCGCTGATCCGATGGCAGGAGCCAGGAGCCAGGTGCTTTTCCTGGTCTCCCATGCGGGTGCAGGGCCCAAGCACCTGGGCCATCCTCCACTGCACTCCCTGGCCATAGCAGAGAGCTGGCCTGGAAGAGGGGCAACCGGGACAGAATCCGGCGCCCCGACCGGGACTAGAACCCCGTGTGCCGGCGCCGCTAGGTGGAGGATTAGCCTAGTGAGCCGCGGCGCCGGCCAGTTTTTTTTTTTTTAACTCCTCTATATAGAGTCCACAATGGGGGCACTCTGCTGCTGGACGGTTTCCTAGACCTTTTCATTGATGGTGTAACCCTTTAGGGTCCTGAATTGTGGCCTAAGCCTTTGTTTTTCTGCCCCTACATGAACTTTGCGACCTTGACTGCTTAGTACCAGGATGGATGTTGCGGCACAATGGGTTAAGCCATCTTGCCATGCCTGCATCCCTGATTGGAGTGCCAGTTTGAATCAGGTGCTTCTGATCCGTCTTTTTTTTTCTTTTAGGATTCGTTTTATTCATTTGAAAGGCAGAGTTACAGAGACATGGAGAGACACAGAGAGATCTTCCATCTGCTGATTCACTCCCCAAATGGCCATAAGGAAGCCAGGAGCCAGGAGCTTCTTCTGTGTCTCCCACATGGGTGCAGGAGTCTAAGCACTTGGGCCATCTTCTGCTGCTTTCCCAGGTGCATTAGCAGGGAGCTAATGGAGCAGAAGTGGAGCACCCATATGGGATGCCGGCATCGCAGGTTGCAGCTTTACCTTTTATGCCACAGTGCCAGCCCCTTTCAGTTTCCTGTTAATGCACATCATGGGAGGCAGCAGATGATGGTTCAAGTTTTTGGGTCCCTGCCACCCATGTAGGAGACCCAGGTGGAATTCAAGGCTCCCAGATTTTTCATGGCCCAGCACTATTTGTTGCAGGCGTTTGGGGAGTGGATCAGCAAATGGAAGATCAATCTTTCTCTCTCCCCCCGCTCCATCCTTCTCTCCTCTCCTCTCCCTCTTCCCCTTTCTCTTCTCCCTCTCCCTCTTCTTCTTCCTCTCCCTCTCCCTTTCGTATTGATAAATCTTTTTAAAAAATTATTAGTGGTTTCTTTGTTTTTTTAAATACTGAAGCATATGTGTGATTTTAAAAATTTTACTTTTTATTTGAAAGGTGAAGAGACAGAGATCTTTTATCTGTGGTCTGTTTCCCAAGTGCCTGTAATAGTTGAGGCTGGACCAGGCCAAAAGTGGGAGCCAAGAACTTAATCTGGGTCTCCCACGTGGTCAGCAGGGACCCAGCTACTTAAACCATCATCATAACTTCTCAGGTACACATTAGCAGAAAGCTGGACGAGGAGGTGGAGCTGGGTCTCCAATGCAGTATTCAGGCATCCGTCTTAACCACTGTGCCAAATTAGTGGTTATTAGTGGTCTCTAATAAATAGGTAGAGATTGAGAGTGATCATGGAAGCATATAACAACTTGGTATTTCTGTGATGCCTAAACTCATCTTCTGTCACCTTATTCTGCCCGCTCTGGCTCTTGGTTCCCTTTTCACTTTGGGGTCCTAGAGATTTTCCATACTGTCTTGCAAGCTTAGCTATCATATAGGGGTCTTTAAAGAGCTCATGGGAAATGCATCTTCTGAAAAAACCATGTATGGATTTCAAAAATGTTTTGCAGAAAAATATATCTTTTAATTCCATTTTTTCATCATCATTTTAAAGTCCCCTTGAATGCTACTTGCATTTCTAGGTGTTCTTTGTAAAAGGGTGCTCCAAATACTGCCATAGGCCCTTGCCAGAAGTAGGAGTGCTCTTCTGTTTTTGTATTTGCTTTTAAAACCATTATAACCTCGAGCTATTTTCCCCTCAAAGGAGCTTGAGCAGTCGGCTAAAGAGCAAGACAAAGAGTCGGAGAAGCAGCTTCTACTCCAGGAAGTGGAGAATCACAAAAAGCAGATGCTCAGGTAGGCAGGGCCTAGCCTCCTGCCCGTCACCTCTGCTGGGTCACCTGTTCCCTGTGAGGCTTATACATGCGTCTGTCTCATGGACTGGTTTACTGGTGACTTAACTGTGCCAAGGACACACGGGCTGATGTTCCTCCTAGGTCGGTAATTTTCAAATGGGGCCGGGGGAGGGATAAGCAGGACCTTAGGCGCAGGTGGAGCTGTGCATAGTTCACAGCAGCACATGTAGTATTATTCTGCATCATATATGCATTTAAGAATGGGGTGGTTTTTATGTAAAGATGGTCGCTGATAGAAAAAGTCCACTGAAAGTAGATCTACTTAAGATGCACCAAAATCTAGGAAGTTTTGAATGGGCTGTCATCTGAACAAATGGATCAGAGAGGTGTAAATGTGCCTGTAGGATCGTAAGCCCAGTTGTGGTCAGTTGCCGCTGTGTGCTATTTCTTGATTCTGAGTTGGAGGAGATGCAGCTTTTCAGCTACACTTTTGCATCATAATCATAACAAAGGTTGTTAGAACAATACTGGAAGGGCTCCGTCAACTTTGCTGGTCCTCTGGGACAGATGGTTTGTTCTCTTTGGAAGGCCCACTGTCATCATTCCCACAGGTTTTCTCTTTGTCCCCTCGTCTGTGGGTCTAACCGCAGATTTGTGCCTGGCTATGGCTTGGCTTCGACTTTGAGTGATTCTCCGACATGAGCTCCTCCTCCCCCACCAGACAGCAGCTGTGTGTGACATGCGGCCGCAGGGGGAGACTCGGGCAGGGTGGAGCGAGCATGAGTAGGGAGGGGTTCATGAGTGGCAAGCAGTGCGCTAGTGTGTGGCTCAGTGTGATAACTCCATGTGGTGATGGCTGTGGCTTTCCCGAGCCACCGAGATCGCTCATGCTGTAAACACTGAGTAAGGAAGAGTCAAATAGTTACACCAGACATCATGAGCTTAGCACGGGCCTGATGCTGGGAGTGGCCCTTCGCCACAGGGAGTTACAAGGCAGAGGAGAGAGAACAGGAGGTTCATGCTTTGGCCGCTGTATGGAAACAGTAGTTGTGCTTGCCAGGTTGTCATGCTGGTCACAATGGACAGGATTTGTTCATGTGGCTTTCTCCTTGCGAGCCCCAGGCAGGCGGGCAACGGCCCTGTCACTCACTCCTCCACATCCCAGGGCCTGCGGAACTCCCTTGCTAATGCTTTGAAGATGTGATTGTTTCTTGTTAAGTGGCAAGTGTGACAAGGCAGAGCAGGTGCTGCTTGCACAACGGAGAGCCCCTTTGAAGACCTTCAGCACGCCGGGGTGCTGTGAGAAAGCCGCCCTGTCAGTTTGTACTCTGTCGCTTAACTTCTGAACATTTCCAGGGCTTTGCACAGTGGATTTGAGCTGTGTAAGAGAGCTGGAGCACAGGACACAAATCAGCTTTTGTGTAGTCTGTCAACAAATGCTACATTGCTAACTTCAGGGAGGTGTCCACCAAATTTCAGTTGTCTCTTGGAAGGGAAACAAATCATGTCCATCAGGACCCTGCTGTACAGCATGTGTGTGTTGTCTGTGATTGGTGTGTAGTGTGTAAGAAACAGCAAATCTTGGAGAACTGTTGAGAAATAATGGCTCCTTGTGATCTTTTTACTTCCTGAAACATACATTAATTCAGCAGTGGAGGGACCAAAACAGTTGCTTCTGTTTTGGAGATAGAAGGATGAGAAAGTTACAGTCATCAAGGAAGGACATCACCAGACCCGAGTTAGAGCTGTAAAGCCATGGCAGTCACTTTTCTGGTCTGTGTGCCCAGCTGCAGGGTAGCAGCCAGACCTGCCGGCTGGGCACACAGGCCCCTGACAATGACTTCTAAGGCTTTACTGCTCTGACTTGTGTCTTGTGATGTCATTCCTTGCCATCCGTGCTTTATGTCACTGCAGGCTGCTGCCTGGGGGATCAGGGCAGCTGTAGAACACTGCAGGGAGCTGCGGGTTCCAGGTGAGAGCTGAGCTGGGCCTGAGCTCGAGCAGTTGCTGGGCAACCAAGAGGTAGGGCTGCATGCACCTGGGTGGCCTTCCCATTGCTCCTTTGCCAAAGGAGCTGCTGTGACTGGAACTAACAGCCTGGGGGAGTGGACAGAAACTCATGCATGACCCTTGTGATTCCAGCAATCAGACCTCGTGGAGGAAAGCTAATCTCACTTGCAAAATTGCCATCGACAATCTAGAGAAAGCAGAACTTCTCCAGGGAGGGGATCTCTTGAGGCAAAGGTATCTGTCTTTTTGTGTTTTCTCTGATAACAGAATAGATAACAATGGGCAAACTGAAACCCGCTAGAGGGAATAGCCTCTTGTTTTAATTTGTATATATATATACACATATATATATACACACACATATATATATACACACATACATACATATAATACATATAAATATATTACTATATAAGTAGTAAGTAATATTTTAAAGGTTTGAAAGAAGTAAATGCTTATTTGTAATAAATTGGTAAGATAAAAGTATGACCTACAAAATGGAAATAAGCTATTGTTACTAATGAACATTCTGGAATATTGCCTCCTCCCATTATATTTTCTTTCATATTTATAAAATCATACTCTATGTAAAATTTAGTATCTTTAAAAATATATATTTATTTATTTATTTGAGAACTCCCTATCCACTGGTTCGTTCCTGAAATGACTGATGGTAAGGACTGTGCCAGGCCAAAGCCAGAAGCTGGGAACTCAGTCCAGGTCTCCCATGTGAGTAGCAGGGACCTAAGTACTTGAGCTATCACCTGCTGCCTTCCAGGGCATGCATTAGCAGGAAGCTGGATTCAGGAGTGGAGTGGGGATCTGAACCCAGGCACTCCAATATGGGATACAGGCATCTTAACCCCTTGACCAAATACTGGCCCTTAATATTTAGTATCTTCTTCATTTAATATTATAGCAGAAAGACTTGCTTATTTTTTTAAAAGATTTATTCATTTATTTATTTGAAAGTCAGAGTTACACAGAGAGAGGAGAGGCAGAGAGAGAGAGAGAGAGAGAGGTCTTCCATCGGATGGTTCACTCCCCAAATGGCCGCAATGGCCGGAGCTGTGCCGATCCGAAGCCAGGAGCCAGGAGCTTCTTCCGGTTCTCCCACATGGGTGCAGGGGCCCAAGGACTTGGGCCATCCTCCATTGCTTTCCCGGGCCCTGACTTGCTTTTTTTTTTTTTTTTTTTTTTTGACAGAGTGGACAGTGAGAGAGAGAGACAGAGAGAAAGGTCTTCCTTTGCCATTGGTTCACCCTCCAGTGGCCGCCGCGGCCGGTGCGCTGCGACCGGCGCACTGCGCTGATCCGATGGCAGGAGCCAGGTACTTATCCTGGTCTCCCATGGGGTGCAGGGCCCAAGGACTTGGGCCATCCTCCACTGCACTCCCGGGCCACAGCAGAGAGCTGGCCTGGAAGAGGGGCAACTGGGACAGAATCCGGCGCCCCGACTGGGACTAGAACCCGGTGTTCTGGCGCCGCAAGGCGGAGGATTAGCCTAGTGAGCCGCGGTGTCGGCAACTTGCTTATTTTTAAAAAAATGTTTAAACCTAATTTGAATAGTCTATAGTATCCTATTGTATTAACCAATCCCCTGTTACATGTTTACATTTCTAGCTTTTTGTTCTTATGAATAATACCCTGGGGTGTATCTGAGAACATAAGGCTTTCTCCACATTTTAGAAATGCCCTTTGAAGAAACTCCTAGGGCTGAGATGATCGAGTCAAAGGAGTGACCATCTCTAAGGCTCCCGGTACACGCGAGCAAGTTCTTTTCAGAAGGCAGCCCAGGCCGGCGCCGTGGCTCACTAGGCTAATCCTCCGCCTAGCAGCGCCGGCACACCGGGTTCTAGTCCCGGTTGGGGCGCCGGATTCTGTCCCGGTTGCCCCTCTTCCAGGCCAGCTCTCTGCTGTGGCCAGGGAGTGCAGTGGAGGATGGCCCAGGTGCTTGGGCCCTGCACCCCATGGGAGACCAGGAAAAGCACCTGGCTCCTGGCTCCTGCCATCGGATCAGCGCGGTGCGCCGGCCGCAGCGCACCAGCCGCGGCGGCCATTGGAGGGTGAACCAACGGCAAAGGAAGACCTTTCTCTCTCTCTCTCTCACTGTCCACTCTGCCTGTCAAAAAAATAAAAAAATAAAAAATAAATAAAAAAAAAAAAGAAGGCAGCCCAGTTTATGTTCTTCCAGTCTACAAGATGGTGGTCTCTGCACCCCCTGGCTGGCACTGACTGATAGTTTAAGGCGTAGTTGCTCATTTGATCAGTAAAAAATAGGGTTTCATTTGAACATGAGACTTGCTTGCTGCGAGGCTTTTGTTGACATTTGTCCTCCTTCTCCTTGTGACTTTTAGGAAAACCACCAAGGAGAGCCTGGCCCAGACGTCCAGCGCCATCACCGAGAGCCTCATGGGCATCAGCAAGATGATGTCCCAGCAGGTCCAGCAGAGTGAGGAAACCATGCATACCCTAGGTAAAGCTGGGCCCAGAGTAAGAGGCTTCTCCCAGAGACACTGACCCCACAGCCCCTGCCCGGCCAGCTGCACCCCAGGCTCCTGCCCCTCTGCCGCAGCAGCTTCCTCACCGCGGTGGTGAGGTGCCGCTTTATTTCTCTTTCCAGTTACAACAGTTTAGGAGCCCCCCACACCCCATGGATGCCCCTGCAGTGGAAGAGTTCCCTGGGGCTCTGTGTACAACAGAGACCCCCAGCCCTGTCCTGGAGCAAGGGTATCAGCAGGGCTTGGCTGAGGTCTGGTTTTCAGTGAGGACAATGAGGACTTTATGGCTAGGCAGGTGTAGGAATTGTTGCCCAAGAGATGTTTTGTGTAAAGGCCACTGGCTGGCCTGCTAGGAACACTGGAGGCTTCTCTGAGATCCTTCCAGACAGGGAAACAGAAAAACAGCTAACTCCTTGACTCCCATCTGAACGTTTCACAGAGACTGAAGAGGAGAGCAGGGCGTCGAGAATCCCAGTCAGCAGTGCCCGGCTCCGTTCTGCCCTCCCCTCCCTGCTCCTCCCCCTCGGAGATTGTTGTCACCAAACCCCAGACATCATCTCTGGCCCTCAGTGTCTGTGAAAGAAAAAGGCCTCTTTGAGTTGGGGAGGGGGGCCACAAAATAAAATACCCCAGAACTGCAGTACCATTATGACCCCTAAAAATGATCTGTAATTTGGAACTCATTCTCTTTTTTTTTTTTTTTTTTTAAGAATTTATCTTATTTATGTTGAAAGAGTTATAGAGAGGGAGAGTCAGAGAGAGAGATCGATCTTCCATCCAGTGGTTTACTCCCCAGATGGCTACAATGGCCAGAGTTAGGCCAGGTTGAAGCCAGGAGCCAGGAGCTTCTTCTGGATCTCCCATGTGGGTAGCAGGGACCCAAACATTTGGACCATCTTCTGCTGCTTTACCCAGGCTATTAACAGGGAACTGGGTGGGAAGTGAAGCAGCTGGAACTCAAACCAGCACCCATATGGATGCTGGCATCACAGGTAGTGGCTTTACCCGCAGTGCCACAACTCTGGTCCTAAGGAACTCTTTATTTTCAGTGCATCATTGAAACAGGAAGAAGCTAAAGCACAGCAAGCAAGTAACCCAGGGTCACACCTTGTGTTTGAAACTTGGCTTGGGGGCTGGCGCTGTGGCTCACTTCGCTAATCCTCCGCCTGCAGCACTGGTATCTCATATGGGCGCCGGGTTCTAGTCCCGGTTGCTCCTCTTCCAGTCCAGCTCTCTGCTGTGGCCTGGGAGGGCAGTGGAGGATGGCCCAAGTGCCTGGGCCCCTACACCTGCTTGGGAGACCAGGAGGAAGCCCCTGGATCTGGCTTTGGATCAGCGTAGCTCCAACTGTAGCGGCCTTTTGGGGGTGAACCAATGGAAGGAAGACCTTTCTCTCTGTCTCTCTCTCTCTCTCACTGTCTAACTCTACCTGTCAAATAAATTAAAAAAAAAAAAAAAAAAAGAAAGAAAGAAACTTGGCTCAAAACCAGCAGTCACTTCCTCCAGCATGCTCCATGGGCACGGCCTGTGTCTTAAGAGACCCTGGAGAAAGTGAGAGGCTGGAGACAATTTGGCTTTTGAGTCTCAGGTGTTTATGCTACACAAAGGGTAACAGGATACCCCTCATGCTGATGGTTTCTGGGGTGTTGAGAGGGCCCCCTAGTGTGAAGGTTGTTCTTGGGTGCATTTGGTAGAGGAGAAAGCCATTGACAGAAAAGTGCAGGTCTTAATCCTTGCCTGGACTTAAAAGCTTGTTAGGACCACAACTTAAAAAAGCCTATTGAGGATGTGGTGTCTGGGATTTGCTGCAATATTGCAGGAGTTGGGGGCATTGAGTGGGGGTCAGGAGGGAACAGGATTGCCTGGCAGTTCTTGGGTGTGGGGGAAGGGTATGTTGCATTTCAGGGCACTGTTCTGTCTTTTGTGATAGCTCAAAATCCAAAGTATAAAAACAAAAGTCTGTTGATGGTTTTTCCTTATCAAGTTCTGGCTCATGTTGGTTTGGGGAATGGAAGTGGGTAGGGTGGCTGGTGGGTATTGGTTTCAGAGAGCTGAGGCGGGTGATGAGGTAGGCACCCGCTGCTCCCTGTCTCCCTACTGAGGACTCCTTCCAAGCTGTCTGCAAGCCCCTCCTCTGCTGCTGGATGGGGCCTGGGGAAGAGCATGTCCTCGTTAGGTACTTGTCCTCTGTGCTCATGGCAATGGCCTCCATTCTGGCTCAGAGGAACCGGCTGCAGAGCTGTGTTGTCTTACTGGCCCCTAAGAGCAGCAGAGCAGGCTCTTTGGCTTAGGTGCTGTGCAGTCTTGAATCAGACTCCCTCCTTCTTCTGTTTCAGTCAACTCTTCACGAACCATCCTAGATGCAAATGAAGAATTCAAGTCCATGTCGGGGACCATCCAGCTGGGCCGGAAGCTCATCACCAAGTACAACCGCCGGGAGCTGACAGACAAGCTGCTCATCTTCCTTGCCCTGGCCCTTTTCCTCGCCACAGTCCTCTATATTGTGAAAAAGCGGCTCTTCCCCTTTCTGTGAGGTTGAGGGCCGCCAGCTCTGGCCCCTAAGCTCCTGTTTCAGGATCCATCCAGGCTTCTGAGCTCCAGCCCAGGCTGCCAAACTGAGCCACCCCAGCCAGCTGCCTGGCTGCTCAGCAGGTCTGATGAAGAGGCAGCACGTCGGCTTTCTGTAAGTGGCTTGTCCTGTGGCAGGGGCATCCTATCACTACAAGGCCATCCTCGGATGCCTGTGGGACACAGGCACTCCCTGCTCACTGTGCTGTCGTGACTGTGGGTGGCTGCCTCATGGCGTTTAAGATCCCAGCTTTGGGACTTGAGGCTCCTCTCTCCCTTTCCCTGCCAGGGCCTTCAAGGCTGGATCTGGTGGAGAGAAGAGGTGACAAAAAGGATGAGAAAACTCATTCCTGTTCCATAAGTAAACGTTGACTATTTAATAGGACGTCATGCGTTTGGTGTTAGAAGGTCTCCTTCTGGGGATCTGTGTGGCTCTTTTCCTGATAGCCAGGTTTCTAGGGTGTGAACTTGGGTTGTTTATTCATTCAGCAGAGAGTGACTAAGCAGCTGCCACATGTGGTGTGATGCAGAGACACTGCTGAGCACCACACGTGCACCAGCAGGCCTGGCCCTTCCCTCCAGCAGCAGCAGAAATAAGGTGGGTGCGGGCTCTGGGGAAGGCAGGCAGCCCTGCGGGAGGAGCCTCAGCCTGCGTCTGGACTCTGCCCTCTAGCACGGCAGCCTGGTGGGGCCCAGAGCGTGCAGTGACAAAGGACCCATGCCTTTCTCTCTGGAGTCCAGACTAAGTGTAACCACGGAGGGAGAAGCTAAGGCCAGAGGGATTGGGCCCAAGCTAGGCCTGCCCTGGTCATGTTGGTATTCCTTGTGTTACAGGCCTGGCTGCCTTTGCACTTGAAATCCCAGCCTCCCCCACTATTTATAGCCCCAGGGGACCTGGCAGGGCGATGTGGAGGCAGAAGGGAAAGTGGAAAGAACAAACTCAGATCCCTGGCTCAGACACTTGGTTTTGAGTGTTTGCTCTACTGCTAAGGGACCACATGACCGTAAACAAGTTATTTTATATAGCCGAGCCTCAGTTTCCCCATCTGTACAGTGGCGGTAATATCCGCCTTCTTAGAGGCAATCTGAGAGTCAAAAGGAGATGAAATAACAAGTGCAGCTTCCTTTTGACTGGGCTCGCCTTGGGCTTCCCAAGTGCTGCCACCCCCAGGCTCTGGCCCCTGAGGTTTCTTGCGACATAGTCATGGGCTTCCAGAAGGCAGCGGCAGTTCTGCGTTAAACCTTTTTGAGCAGGATCTGGAGTTAAGGCCTCAGTTATGAAGGGACGGATCATCAAGGGACCAAGTTGAGACTGGTTGCATGCCCCAGACAAGCCTTATAAGTAGGTTCTGAGTTGGTGTGTGTGTGTGGACACACATTTTCTATGTATCATCCTTAAACAATCCAGGCCCCAGAAGACACGCGTGCAAATTATGTGAGCATGTGTCTTATTTATAGTCCAATTAAAGCCAAGAATAAAGCGCAGATGGGAAATTCCCCCTCGGATTCCAGCTGTAAGTGCAGCAGATGGATGTTATCACATTAGGATTTTCTTGTCTTAACATTTTTCTTTACTGTTTCCCACTAATCGTCAACATCCTCTTCACAATATGGAAATGTGTGAGCTCTGTTCTCCCTACAGATTCTCCCTTTGACATTTTATTCCTCTTTTACTTGCCTTCTGAAACAGAGTTGGATTTGACCCATTTTGAAATGTTGAAAACCTATGAAGAGGCCTTCAAAAATTTAATGGAAATCCATACTGTGGAAAACCTACACGTGGAGTTCAAAATGCCTGCACCAAAGCAAACTTACCTTTTGGTTCCATTATTCTGTGAAGTTTCTGAAGTCCCTTCATTCTGGCAACCCTGGTCAGCCCCTAGGTTTAAGCCCTCCCACTCTGTTGGCTGTGTAAGAAGCTGCCCTCCCACAGTCAACCATCAGAGGGCAGTATCCACATTTGCTCTGCCATCTGGTAGTGGGGTGATTGTCTCTCTCCATTTGAAATGTTCTACTGGACTTTTAGAAACAGATGACAAATTTTTTTTCAAAAGCCATATGAATGTACAATGCTTAGCTATATCTTGTTTTTGAAATCTGTTTCATAAGTGGCCGTAATTTTCACTGTTAATCAGTGAGGCAAGTTCATGAGCTGTGTTGTGGTTAGTTGACAGTCAAGGAATTGAAAGATTCCCTGAGATGGTTCATTCAAGATATATTTACTGAGCACTTACTGTATACCAAGCACTTGTGTTAGGGATGCACGGTAAATAAAAACAGATGCCCCAGGCCGTTGCCACGGCTCACTAGGCTAATCCTCCGCCTTGTGGCGCCGGCACACCTGGTTCTAGTCCCGGTTGGGGCGCCGGATTCTGTCCCGGTTGCCCCTCTTCCAGGCCAGCTCTCTGCTGTGGCCAGGGAGTGCAGTGGAGGATGGCCCAAGTGCTTGGGCCCTGCACCCCATGGGAGACCAGGATAAGTACCTGGCTCCTGGCTTTGGATCAGCGCAGTGCGCCAGCCGCAGCCGCGGTGGCCATTGGAGGGTGAACCAATGGCAAAGGAAGACCTTTCTCTCTGTCTCTCTCTCTCACTGTCCACTCAGCCTGTCAAAAACAAACAAACAAACAAAAACAGATGCCCCATGTCAGGGAGCTGCAGTCATTCATTATGTAAGGTAATAGTGGCCTGGGGAGAAGCAGAGTAGTCAATGTTGGCCTCACTGGGGTGAGATCTGAGTAAAGGCTGGAGGCACTGGGGCTGGTGTTGTGGAGCAGTGGGTTAAGCTGCTGCTTATGACTCTAGCACTCTGTGTATGAGCACTGCTTCAAGTCCCAGCTGCTCTGCTTCCAGTCCGGCTCCCTGCTGGTTCACCTGGGAGGCAGCAGATGGTGGCCCAAGTGTTTGGGTCCCTGCCACCCCCTGGGAGATGTGGATGGAGTTCCAGGCTTCTGACTGGGCCTGGCCCAGCCCCTGGCTGTTATGGCCATTTGGGGAGTAAACCAGTAGTTGAAGATCTCTTGTTGCTGTCTCTTTTTCTCTTCCTGTCACTCTTTCAAATAAATAAATCTTTTATTTAAAAAAAAATTAAGGAGTTCTGCACAAAACAAACATAACAAAAAAGACAGGAGGCAGGCAACTGAGCCACGTGCAGGTGAGGGCAGAGGTTCCACAAGGAGGGAGCGGCCACGCAGAGGCCGAGCAGGTCCATGCAGGTGGCGGAGCTGAGGGACAGCAAGGAAGCCAGCATGGCAGGGCGTGGCAGGAGCAGAGCGTGAGGTCTCCATGCCGCCCGCCGCTCAGCAGTTCTTCCAGGGCGTCCCGGGCTGTGTGAAACCACGCTCTCTTGTGTTTCCTTTCACTTCTCGGCAGCGCCTCCCTCTGTTCATCTTCTCAGCCTTAAATGCTGCTCAGATCCTGTTCCCTCCCCTCCCTTCGTGTATTCTCTCAAAGCCAAGGTCTTCCATGACTCCAGCTTCAGTGGTCCCCGAGTTCTGTCAGCAGTGCCCACTTCTCAGGGGAGCGCTGACCCCAGGATCATCATCATCACCCCAGAGACTCTCAGGCCCTCCACCTGCGTGCATGGCCGACACCCGCCCCACAGCAGGCCCTTCTCCAGGCTGCACTTCCATTTCCCCTTCTGGGGTCTGCTGGGGCTCGGGGCATACCACCCCAGAATATGTCTGTGGGAGACCAGAATATGCCACCCCAACATCTTCTCTGGCATATCCTGGGCTGGTTTTTCCGAGAAACCCAGATACTGGAGTAGTTCTGAAAAGCTTTATTTAGAGACATTTTGTAGAGAAGGGACATTACATTAGCAGAGGACCTGGGTCAAGAGGAGGGCAGCCCCTGACTCAGGGGAGAAGGACCTCCCCTGTGTGGGAGACCTCCTCAGCTCCCCACTGCCCCCCTACAGCTGTCACCACTGTCCCCAGGAGCCCACAGCCCCTGTTCTTGTCTGTAGCTCAGACTGCCCTGTGAGCTTCCATCACTAACCCTTCTTGTCTCCGGCTTGTGGGGCTTTCCATGTGCTTCAGCACATATCTAAGTGCAGGTTTTCTCTGGTTAACCTGGTTTATGGCCATTTAATCTGTTGCCTAGACAAAGCCCCTCAGAAAGGTGGGTGGAAGGCGTGTTTTATTCTCCTGCAGACCCCTCTCCCATGGAACCTTGTTCCCCCAAACCAGAGATGAGACTACTCAGCAGTGCCTGGAAATGACGTTTGCAGGAGCTGGCAACAGGACGCCGTGTTGGTGAATTTAGCTCTCCCTCACCCCGTGCCCCACTGAAGGCAGTTTGGCAGGGTAACTCAATATGGAGAGGAAGGAAAAGATAGTAAAACAAGTTCTATTTTCTTCCCGGCCTAATGGTGGTCTTCTCTCAGGCCCCTCCACCGAGTAGGCCCAAGCTGTGTTTCTTCCCCAAGCAAGGGCAGAATAAAAATAGCTGAGGCTAATCTAAGAGATAGCAGACAGGAGTCTCAGCAGTGCTGTCAGGAATGACGGCCTGCAGCCTGGGGTGAGGGGAGGGTGGGTGTTATCACCCCCAATGTCCCTTCAGTCCCCAACAGCAAGCCCAGGCGACACACCAAGAGCCCTGGGGACCGTGGCCATGGGCATGGTGTTGATCAGTCTGTATCTTTAATGGGCTACCGTGCAGCAATTAAAATGCAGCCTTTGGTGGCAGAGGCCTGGGTTCTGACTGTCCTCTTCTCCATCATTGTCTCCTGTCTGCAGCACAGGGACAGCCAACGGCAAGGGCACTGGGAGGAACAGAGCACAAGAGGCTAGGCAGGTAGAGACTCCCGCGTCCCACCTTGGAGTGCCTGGGTTCCGTCCTTCTCCCCAGGTCCTGAGTCCAGCTCCCTGCTGGGGTGGACCCCGAGAGGTAGCTGTGATAGCTCGAGTAAGTGGTTCCTGCCACCTACACGGGAGACCTGGATTGGCTTCTCAGCCTGACTGCAGCCATTGCAGGCGTTTGCAAAGTGAGCTGGCTGGCGGAAGTTCTCTTTTGTCTCTCTGCCTCTCAAATACATTTTTAAAAGAAAAGGACTAAACCTAGACCAAGAACACGTAAGGCGCCTCTCACACAGTAACCCCAATAGCTGCCACGCTCATTCCCAAACAAAAGTTGAGTGGCCTCATTCCCCTTTCTCTTTTGGGCTTAACTTCAGGAAAACAGTGCTTAAGATGAGAAGAGGCTGCTGGGCTTGGCAAGGAAACAGAAACCCAGGCTGCACTTTCTCAAACGGCTGAGAGCTGAGGGTAGGGCAGAGCAGGCCCTGGCCAACGGCCCTCCTTCCCAGTCCACAAGAAAAGCAAATGGGTCACATTAGCTCAGTGTGAAATGTTGTCTTTCCTATTATTTTTAAATCATTATTTTCTCCCTCCTTCCCCGGAAATCTTTTGAAAGGAAGAGTGACACACAGAGAGAGAGGGAGAATCAGAGAGATCTTCTGTCTGCTGGTTCACTCCCTAAATGACCACGAAGGCTGGGATTGGGCCAGGTGACAGGGTCCAAAGTAATTGGGCCATCATCTGTTGCCTTTCCAAGGGCATCAGCAGGGAGCTGTATCAGAAGTGGAGCAGCCAGAACTTGAACCAGCCCAGCATCTATAGGAGGAGGCCTGTGTTGGCAAGTAGCAGCTTAACCCACTACGACACAACACCCGCCCCTCCCCTGCCATCTTGTTTGATGGACAAGAGTTCTCCTCAGTGAAATGAATCCAGAGCAGCAAATGACTAGAGGCTGCAAAACGAGCAAGGGGCAAATCAGGCTTCTAAAAATATTTATTTATTTAATTCTTTTTTGGACAGGCAGAGTTAGTGAGAGAGACAGAGAGAAAGGTCTTCCTTTTCTGTTGGTTCACCCCCAAAATGGCCGCTACGGCCGGTGCTCTGTGGCTGGCGCGATGCGCCAATCCGAAGCCAGGAACCAGGTGCTTCCTCCTGGTCTCCCATGCAGGTGCAAGGCCCGAGCTCTTAGGCCATCCTTCACTGCCTTCTCGGGCCACAGCAGAGAGCTGGCCTGGAAGAGGAGCAACTGGGACAGAATCCGGCGCCCCAGTCGGGACTAGAACCCGGGGTGCTGGCACCGCAGGCGGAGGATTAGCCAAGTGAGCTGCAGCGCCAGCCAATTTATTTAATTTTAATTTGAGAGAGAGAGGTGACAGAGAGCTCCCCTCTGCTGGTTTATTCCCCAGATGCTCACAACAACTGGGGTTGAACCAGGACAAAGCCAGGAGCTAGGAACTCCATCCAGGTCTTCCATGTAGGTGACAGGGACCCAACTACTTGGGCCACCTCCTGCTGCCTCCCAGGGAGCACAGTCACAGGAAGCAGGATTGGAAGTGGAGGAGCCAGGACTCCAGTGTAGGATTCAGGCATCTCAAGTGCTGTGCCAGACACTTGCTGTGGCCTGTCACTTTTAAGCTAGTTGCTGGACTGATAGGAAAGACAAGACTGCTCACGGCAGGAGTTTCTATCTCTACGAAGGGTGCTCCTGGTTTGCGTGGTCTGGCTCTTCTGAGCCCATGATGGATTAGAGGACAGGGTAGCAGGGGCTGCTAGGCTGCAGGGCCCTTAGCTGCCTTCCTGAATGCCCTCCTTCCCTACGCCTGCCCCACTGCCTTCCTGTGTGTGTCCTGCAGCCAGTCTCCACGCTGGGCCCGGAAGACCCAAGAGTAAGCTTGCTGCAGCCTCACAAATGAGCCTGTCAGGAGACCATCCCAGAGCCAGCAGACACACCCAAGAGTGGCCCAGGGCCCCTGGGAAGCCCAATGCTGTGATTCCTCTAGACCACCTAGAAGCAGCAGTTGGCAACACTTGGCGTGACGTTGAAGTTCGGAGTGTTAAGTTCGGGATGGGATCCTGATGCGGATACAGTTACCCAGTGTTCACTGTGCGCCTCTCACCGTGTGTCCCACTCAAGCAGGAGGTGGGTGGCAGTGTTGCAGCAGAAACAGTCGGGGCCCAGAAAGAAGCCCAGGCAGGTTCACACAGGCAGTCGCCAGGTGGACCTGGGCTTCAGATCCAGGTCGTGGGGCTCCAGGGTCTCTGGAATCCTCTCCATGGCAGGAATGAGAGAGGCCAAGGAAGCTGGGGCTGAGAGGTGAGGGATGGCAGGCGGGCATGGGCGGGCACTAGAAGGACTGGTTCCTGTCCCTGCGTAGGGCAGTGACAGAGCAGAAGGGAGGAGGGAGTTGGAGGGTGGGGTGGTGCCTGAGCGCCACATAAGCAAAGGAAGGAATTCACTGGCTCATGTAGTAGAACAATCCAGGCACCTTGCTCTCCAAGGCCTCAAAAGCGTGAGCACAGAATCACCATATGATCCAGCCATTGCACTTTGGGTACAGACCTAAAAGAACTGAGAGCAGAAACTAGAACAGATCTTTGTACCCCTCTCTATATAGGATTATTCACAACAGCTAAAAGTGACCATATAGTGACTGAAGGGTGAGCAGAATAACAAAATGAGGTGTAGTCATATGATAGAATAATCGTCATCCTTCACAAAGGAGCAGTGGGCTTTTCTGAAAAAAGAAAGAAAGAAAGAAAGAAAGAAAGAGAGAGAGAGAGAGAGAGAGAGAGAGAGAGAAAGAAAGAAAGAAAGAAAGATAGATTCCAATACATGCTATACTGTGGGTAAACATTCAAAACTTTATGCTAAGTGAAATAATCCACAAAGGGGCAAATATTATTTAATTCCATTGACATAAGTGCCTGGAATAGTTAAATGCATAGCGAGAGAAAGTAGGATAGAAATTACTGGGACTGCAGAGAGCAGAGAATGAGGAGTCAGTGTTTCTTGGACATCGATTCTCTCAGTTTGGGCTGGAGATGGTTGGTAGTGCTGATGGCGCAATGTTGAATGTCCTTAATTAATGCCACTTGGTAATGACTGAAATGAACACTCTGACAGCTGCCATTGGTTCTGATTTCCAGTTTGCCGCACAATCCCAGAACCTGCCTCTGTCAGAGCTTCCTCATGGCCCCGGCACCAGCCAGGCTATGGCCACCTGACCCAGGAGTCTGGCTTCTGCTCCCCTACTCTCTGTTCCACCAGCTGTAGGCGTGGTTGCTGCTCTCTGTATCCACCCCCCACCCCATCCTTGTGGCACCTCAGGACTCACTTTAGGTTTGCCTTTTAAATTCTTCAGTGTTTGGTTAACCTGCTCCCTGTATGAAATTATGAAATTCCACTGGGATGGGTGTTTGGCTTAGAGGTTGGGATACCAATTAAAACACCTAAATCCTATATTGGAGCGAGTGCCTGGGTTCAGCACCTGGCTCTGGCTCCTGACTCCAGCTTCCTGCTAATGCAGACCCTAGGAGGCAGTGGTGATGGCTCAAGTAGTTGGGTTCCTGCCTCCCACAAGAGAGATCTGGATTGAATTCCAAGCTGTTGCTGACATTTAGGAAGTAAACAGGTAGATGGAAAATTTCTATCTTTCCTGCCTCTCAGATTAATACACCAAATTCTAATGGGGAAAAACAAATATCATGTTATGTATATTTTACTACTACAGGAATTTTTTTAAAAGATTATTTATTTGAAAGAGTTACACAGAGGGGAAGGAGAGACAGAGAGAGAGAGAGGTCTTCCATCCACTGGTTCACTCCCCAACTGGCCAGAGCTAGGCCAATTCGAAGCCAGGAGTGGGTGCAGGGGCCCAGGGAGTTGGGCCATCTTCCACTGCTTTCCTGGGCCATAGCAGAGAGCTGAATTGGAAGTGGAGCAGCCAGGATTCAAACCACTGTCCATATGAGATGCCGGCTTTATCCACTATGCCACAGCGCCAACTCCCATGGAAATTTTTAAAGTGGGAGGGATTTCCTGGGGCCAGTAGTCCAGGATGCCTGGGCCATGCTGAGGACAGCCTCCTGGTCTCAGGTGCACAGCCCCGGACTCTGCCACCTACTGTGGCCCTGCTCTGCTCCAGCATAAGCAGCTTCTTGCCAGCCACTTGCAGCTCTGGGACTTCGGGTGGAAAGGCACTGTCCCCCCAGAGCCAGCAGGAAAGCCCAGGCAGGCAAGGGGCGCCCAGTGCAGACGCTGGACACCCCAAAGTGAGCTCCAAACCCCCCTCAGCCCCTGTACCGTCTCCAGAAGGAGCTTTCCTTTGTCCCTCCCTGTCCCTACTGCTTTCATGGGACCTCAGTGGCTTAGCCTTAGGCTAACCTCAGAAACCTTCCCTGGCCCCAACCCCGGGCTTGAGGTGTATTCCTGGAACTGAGGTCGGGGACAGGGAGGAGGAGAACAATGGGCTGGGTGTGGTCATTGGCAGAGGAAGGCTGGGGACCTCCAGTGTCACCAGGGGAGGTGTCAGTTTACCTCTAAGCCCTGCCAGGGGGTCCGTTGTCTTGGTCTCCCTTTCCCAAGGTGACAGACAGCCTTCCTCCAGTGTCCCCAGTGAAGGCCTAGGCAGAGCCAAGGATGGGGGGTGGGGGTGGGAACAGTGGGGTGGGGGCAGATGGATGGAGGGGAGCTGAGCACCAGCTGAGCATCGCCCGGGTTCTAAGGTTCTTGGGAATTTGGGTTCAAGAAACACTGTGTCACTCTGAGATCCTTTAACAAGAAGTTTCCAAATTCTCAGTTTCTTCCATCAAAAGTGGAGCCCGGGGCCGGCGCAGTGGCTCACTTGGTTAATCATCCGCCTATAGCGCCGGCATCCCATATGAGCGCCGGGTTCTAGTGCCAATTGCTCCTCTTCCAGTCCAGCTCTCTGCTGTGGCCAGGGAAGGCAGTGGAGGATGGGCCCCTGCACCCACATGGGAGACCAGGAGGAGGAACCTGGCTCCTGGCTCCGGATCGGGACAGCGGCCATGGTGGCCATTTGGGGGGTGAACCAACAGAAGGAAGACCTTTCTCTCTCTCTCTCTCTCTCTCTCTCTTTCTCTCTCTCACTGTCTATCTGTCAAATAAAAAAAAAAGTGGAGCCCAAGTCCTCTGATTTTCCACATGGGTTCACTTTCGTGACTTGTTTCGGACTCTAGACTGTGGTGGAGTCACACACACTGTGACACCTGAGACTCCCTGATAGGGCCTGTTGGAGCCACCTGGCGCTCTTCCTGGGAATACTTGCTGTTTGTTTTGTTTTTTAAGATTTACTTGAGAGACAGAGGCAGAGAGAAAGAGAAGTCTTTGATTTGCTGGTTCACTCCCTAGATGGCTGCAACGCTGGAGCTGTGCCAATCCAAAGCCAGAAGCCAGGAGCTTCCTGCAGGTCTCACATGGGGTGCAGGGGCCCAAACACTTGGGCCATCTTCTACAGCTTTTCCAGGCTGTAGCAGAGAGCTGGATCAGAAGTGGAGCAGCCAGGACTTGAACTGGTGCCCATATGGGATGCCGGTGCTGCAGGCAGCAGCTTTACCTGCTATGCCACAGCACTGGCCCCATACACTTGCTGTCTTTCACCCCAGCCACCACGCTGTGCTGTGCGGAGGCTCCAGCAACACCTACTGATGCTCTCTTGCCCAGCTGAGGTTCCAGTCAACAGCCTGCAGGCATCAAGTACCAGGCCTTCTACACAATTTCAGGGCCAGCCGCCAGGAGACTGCTCTGCATCAGAGACTCGAGGCAGGAAACTCCCAGCTGAGCCCAGCCAATCCCCAGAACCACAAGAGAGAGTACCAATAATGCCAGCAGACTTGGGGTGATTTGTTACTCAGCGCAAGATGCATATAGCATGCCGCCCTGCCTCTCTCGCGGTATACATTCCCTGGGTTGATTTTATCTTTATTGTATGAACATCAGGTTTGTTTTGATTATCAAAGTGAAACACGCTGATGTAGAATGAACCTAAGTGTTGGGGCTGGCGCTGTGGCTCACATGGTTAATCCTCCACCTGCAGCGCCGGCATCCAATATAGGCGCTGGGTTCTAGTCCCAGTTGCTCCTCTTCCAGTCGAGCTCTCTGCTGTGTGTTGGGAAGGCAGTGGAGGACGGCCCAGGTACTTGGGCCCCTGCACCCGCATGGGAGACCAGGAGGAAGCACCTGGCTCCTGGCTTTGGATCAGCGCAGCGTACCGGCCATGGCGGCTATTTGGTGGGTGAACCAACAGAAAAGGAAGACCTTTCTCTCTGTCCTCTCTCTCTCTCTCACTATCTGACTCTGCCTGTCAAATAAAGAAAAAAAAAAGGATATAGGAAGAAAGAAAAAAGATGATGTCTAACCTCTCTTTAAAAAAAAAAAAAAGAATGAACCTAAGTGTCCATCGATGAATGGATAAGGAAAATGTAGTACATATACACGATGGCATAATATTCAGTGATAAAATACATGAAATCTGTCATTTTCAGGAACTGGAGGTCATTGTGTTAAGCACAGAAGGGCTGCAAACTGCATGTTCTCACTTAGATGTAGACACTAAAATGTTGCTCTACAAGAAGCAGTGAATTAAGCAGTGGTTACCAGAGCCTGGCAGGGGTATGGGGAGGGGAAGGTGGGGGGAGGCGGGTTAATGAGTGCAGGGTTGTGGGGTAACTGTGATTGACAACAGTAATTGTCTGTTTCCAAATAGCTGGTAGAGAGGATCTTGAATGTTCCCAACACAAAGAAATGATAGCTGTCTGAGGTGATGGTTATGCCCATCTTCCTAACTTGAACACTCTGTACTGCACACATGGATTGAAAGGTCACAGTGAGGAGCCAGTGCTGTTGCGTAGCATGTAAAGCTGCCACCCACAGTGCCAGCATCCCATACAGGCACCAGATTGAGTCCTGGCTGCTCCATTTCTGATCCAGCTCTCTGCTATGGCCTGGGAAAGCAGTGGAAGATGACCCAAGTCCTTGGGCCCCTGCACCCATGTGGGAGACCCAGAAGAAGCTCCTGGCTCCTGGCTTCAGATCAGCCCAGCTCTGGCTTTTGCATCCACCTGGAGAGTGAACCAGCGGTTGAAAGACCTCTCTCTTTCTCTCTCTGCCTCTATATATATATAACTCTGACTTTTAAATAAATAAATCTTAAGGAAAAAAAAGTGTACTTAGAAAGAAATGTCACAAGGTATTCTGTAAATTTGCACAACTACTATGTGTCAGTTAAAATTGTGTATATTTATAAAAGAATCCCAGAGCTCCCATGTGGTGCAGCACTTGCAGCCACACTGGCTTCCCAGATTGGAGCACTGGCTGCAGTCCTGGCTGCTCCACTTCTGATCCAGCTCCCTGCTAATGCACCTGGGAAGGGAGCAGATGATGGCCCAAGTGCTTGGGAACCTGCCACCCATTTGGGGAGACCCAGATGGAGATCCAGGCTCTTGGCTTCAGCCCAGCCCAGCCCTGGCTTTTGGGGGCATCTGGGGAGTGAACCAGCAGATGGAAGATTGATCTCTTTCATTCTCCCCCCACCTCTTTCTGTTGCTCTGCCTTTCAATATATCAATCGATGTATCTTTAAAAAAAAAAAAAGTCCTAAGTAACAAGAAATGATAAATGCTTGAAATGATGGATTTATTAGTTCCCCTTGATCCAATCATCACATAGCGAATAAAATATATTGAATTATCACACTGTGCCCCACAAATAAGTACAATTTTTTTTTTTAATATTTGACAGGTTGAGATAGAAGACAGAGAGATCTTCCTTCCGTTGATTCACCCCCCATATGGTCGCTATGGCCGGTACTGCGCCTATCTGAAGCCAGGAGCCAGGTGTTTCCTCCTGGTCTCCCATGCGGGTGCAAGAGCCCAAACACCTGGGCCATCCTCCACTGCCCTCCCGGGCCACAGCAGAGAGCTGGACTGGAAGAGGGGCAACTGGGACAGAATCCAGTGCCCATATGGAATGCCAGCACCGCAGGTGGAGGATTAACCAAGTGAGCCACGGCGCCAGCCCCAAGTGCAATTATTTTTTATAAAGATTTATTTATTTGCAAGTCAGAGTTACACAGAGAGGAGAGGCAGAGAGAGAGAGAGAGGTCCTCCATCCGCTGGTTCACTCCCCAGTTGGCCGCAACGGCCAGAGCTGCGCCAATCTGAAGCCAGGAGCCAGGAGCTTCTTCCAGGTCTCCCACGTAGGTGCAGGGTTCCAACGACTTGGGCCATCTTCCACTGCTTTCCCAGGCCATAGCAGACAGCTGGATTGGAAATGGTGCAGCCGGGTCTCAAACGGGCGCCCATATGGGATATGCCGGCACTTCAGGCCAGGGCGTTAACATGCTGCGCCACAGTGCTGGCCCCAGTACAATTGTTTTTTAATTGAACTTTTTTAATGTTTGAAGAGAAAAACAGAAACATTAAAAAATTCAGGAAATACTGAAGAAAAAAAAAATCTGATGACCTACCTCCCAGAGATAATCACTGACATAGTAGGTGCT
This sequence comes from Oryctolagus cuniculus, assembly GCF_051225735.1. Taxonomy (NCBI): domain Eukaryota; kingdom Metazoa; phylum Chordata; class Mammalia; order Lagomorpha; family Leporidae; genus Oryctolagus; species Oryctolagus cuniculus. The sequence continues at coordinate 61,081,086 of NC_142872.1, forward strand.
AGATAAATGTTCCGGATGAGGTGAGTGAGCCTGATGAGCCGAGCACGCTAGGGTTGACTCCCCTCCTTTAACAAGTCATGCAGTCAAATGGCAAGAATGGTCCTAGTGAAGGGGTGGGGGGCTGTGGGGCAGTAACACTGTGCCTTGCATATCCCTTGGTGACACCTGGATTAGACTAGTAACACCTGGCAACACCTGGGCAAAGGTGGATGAAGAGTTTGGGGGATGCCACAAGCCCTGGCCAACATCATATGGGCCAATCTCAAGGAGGCCCAACTATTGAAATGGAACTATTGTTTTTGTGATTTAAAAAAATTTATTTGATAGGCAGAGAGGGGGAGACAGAGGAGATATTCCATCCACTGGTTTACTCCCCAAAATGGCTGCATAGGCTGGGGCTGGGCCAAGCCAGTCAGGAGCCTAGAACTCCACCTGGGTCTCCCACATGGGTACAGGGCCCTGGTCCTTGGGCCATCTTCCATTGCTTTCCCAGGTGCTTTAGCAGAGAACTGGATCAGAACTGGGCAGCTGGGACTCGAACCAGTGCTCTGATATGGACTTAACCTGCTGCCCCACAACACAAGTCCCCAGAACTATTGGTTTTGTAGCCAAAGTCTGGTGTTGTGCCCACGTAGAGAAACTAGTTAATCAGTGCAGCTGGGCGAACAGAGCAGGTGGCCCCAGGGGCCTCCTCTGGGTGTCCCAGCTCTGCCCACGTCCACTGCCCCTGGTTCCAGTCTCACCTACAAACGCCTCTTCAGGACCACACAGGGCCAGACCTTGCAGCAGCCCCACTCCTGGCCTCCAGGTGTGTCCTGAGCTCATTAGGTGCCAGACGCATGAACGAATGCCTATGGATTGACTTGTTATGGGGCCTGTGTTCAGTGATCTCATGCTAAATGATTTGGTTTATGTGGCCTTGCATTTTTCATAGCAAATCCATTGAAACTAGTCTTGTGAGCCCGGGTATGTTTCCTAGGGACACTTAACAAAGTACCACAAACTGGCTGATTTAGAAGAGAATATTCTTGTCCTGCTGTTCTAAGGCTGGGTGTCTGACAGGAGGGTGTCAGCAGGGCCCTGTCCTTTAAGGCTCTGCAGGAGACTCCTTCCGTGCCTCCCTGGCTTTTGGAATTTACTGCAACTCTGTGATGTGCCTTGGCTGACAGGTGCATCACTCCAGCCCCAGCCTCCGCTGTCACGTGGTGGTCTTTTCCCTCTGGGTCCTCACATCTTTTCCCCTCTGTGCGAGTTGGTCTCTGTGTCCTGATTTACCCTTTGAGTGCAGGGGTCATGTAGGGTGAAGGCCCACCCTCACGACCTTATCTTAACTTAAGGTCACATTCTGAGTGCTGGGACTTAGCATTTCAATATAACTTTACGGGGAAAGCAGTGCAATCCGCAACAGCTTGGATGACACAAGTCCATTCCTGAGACGCAGGATGCTGAGCCAAAGGCTTCCAAGCCAATGTGACGAGGGTGAGGACCAAGCTTCGGGGGATTCGCCAGATTGCTACTGGAGTGCCCACCTCGCCCCACCGGGGTCTCTGGGGATCCCCAATGTACCAGACATACCGTGATGAGCCTACCACCCAATCTGAGGAGGCCCTGTGATCGTCTCTCTGAATCCGTCTTGTATGGTGCACCCATCGCTGTGTGTCACAGCTCCAGCAAGGGCAGGGTCCTCACGAATCTTGCCCGTACCTGTATCCCCGGCACCCAGCATAATGCCTCAATAAGCACGGATCAAATGAGTGCATGAGACTGGCTTGCTGGAAGGAAACAAGTTCCAGAAACCTCCCTTTGCGCCACTGTGGGTGGAAGGGCAGAGACCGAAGTGGAAGGGATGAGGGAGGTGGCCCTGGCTGTCACATAGAACGCATGTGAGATTTAGTTTGTGAAAGTTTCCACCTGAAAGCAAAATGCCGCTGGAGGCTTGCAGGGAGATAAGGCTTCCAGGTCTGGTGATAACAGCGCCCCTGGGAGCCAGGGAGGCGCTGCGTGGGGATCAGCGTGCACCCCCGCCCGTCACAGAGCCAGGGAGGTAAATATAGAACCACATGAAAGCCGCCGGCAGCCTGCCCCAGCCCCTCCTTTCCAGCTGTGCAATGGTCACTTGTGACCAAGCCCTGCTGCTTCACAGCCCCCTCCCAGGCCTGTCTTGCCCACTGTACCTTTCCTTCCTGGTGCCCAGAGTGGGACCAGGTGCCCAGGGACAGTGAGAACAGAGGGGACATGGGTACTTGGCAAGCTCCCTTGCAAGCAACAGTCACCCAGACTGCTTGCTGCCCAAGAAACACAGGCAGCAAACCCCATTCGGTGCTGCAAGATCTACCAGCCGCCTGCCAGGCAGGCCTCCAAGTCCCAGTGACCACCCCCAGCAGCTCCAAGGGAGAGAACCGTCACCATGCCAACCATACTAACCATGGTCAAGGTCATGCAGCTCAGCAGTGGAGCTCAAGGCTGTGTGTGTCCAAAGCCTGTGCTCTGACCACTCCACCGCCGGCCCTCCCAGTCCACCAGGCTGCGAACGGCTCTGCGAATCTCCGCTTTTGTGGCTCAGAAAAGAATCGTCTGAAGCCAACGACATGGCACGGTGGGCTCCGTGTGTTCTGTTTTGCAGTCAAGGAATCAAGGCTCAGGGAGGTGGAGCACGTTGTCCAAGGACTCATAATGGCAGAGTTGGGATAGGAACCTAGGTTCGAGGCTGCTAAACCCGTGCCTTTCCTACTACCCTCTGGCCCTTCCCAGAAGCCCTCGTGCACCTGCTCTTCTCCCCTAGTCTTCAGGTCTCTGTGCAACCCACCAGGGCTTTTTTTTTTTTTTTTTTAAGATTTGTCTATTTATTTTAAAGGCAGGGTTATGGAGAGACGGGGGAGAGACAGATCCATATTCCAGTTGCTGGTTCACTCCCCAGATGGCTGCAACTCCCAGGGCTACACCAGGCTGAAGCCGGGAGCCGGCAGTTTCATCTGGATCTCCCGAGTGGATGGCAGGGACCTAAACACTTGAGCCATCCTCTGCTGCTTTCCTAGGCCATTAGCAGGGAGCCGGATCAGAAGTGGAGCAGCTAGGACATGAACTGGTGCATTTCAGGAGGCGGCTTTACCTGCTGTACCACAATGCTACCCCCCCTCCAACCAGGGCTTCTTGACCATGACTGGTCAGCCACGGGCCCTGTGTGCTGGTAGCCATGGAATATGACCAGTTCTCCCACCCCAGGGCTGCATTCCTTGGAAATAAGAAGCTGAACAGGGACAATGCTTAAGACATAGCTTGAGACACTTGCGACCCATGTTGGTGTGCCTGGGTTTGAGTCTCAGTACTGTTCCCAATGCCAGCTTCCTGCTAATGCACACCCCGGGAAGCAGCAGGTGACAGCTCAGGTAGCTGGATCCCTACCACCCACGTGGGAAACCCTGGATTGAGATCCTGGGCCCCAGCTTGGCCTTGGTCCAGCCCTGGCCATTGTGGGCATTTAAGAAGTGAATTAGTGGGGGCCGGCGCTGTGATGCAGCGGGTTAACACCCTTGCCTGAAGCACTGGCATCCATATGGGCGCAGGTTTGAGACCTGGTTGCTCCACTTCCGATCCAGCTCTCTGTTATAGCCTGGGAAAGCAGTGGAAGATGGCCCAAGTCCTTGGGACCCTGCACCCATGTGGGAGACCCGGAAGAAGCTCCTGGCTTCAGATCGGCACAGCTCTGGCCATTGTGGCCAACTGGGGAGTGAACCATCAGATGGAAGACCTCTCTCTCTCTCTCTCTCTCTCTCTCTCTGTATAACTCTGACTTTCAAGTAAAAAATAAATTAAAAAAAAAAAGAAATGAATTGGTGGATGGGATATCTCCATCCCTCTCTGCTTTTCAAATAAAAATAAGTTTTTTGTTTTTTTTTTTAAATAGGGTGGTCCTGCTGGGCTAGCTGGGTGGCATTTAGGTATGAAAATAGGCTTTGTTTAGCCAAGGCCCAGATGGAGAGAGACCTCAGATGACCATAGCTCTCAGGGGCCTTTTGCTAAATTGAGTGTGAGAATATTCTGCAGATAGCAGAGGCAGGCTGAGGAGGCCCTGGGGTGAGACACCCTTGGAGTTGGCCCTGGAGCTCCAATTGGCTGTGGGGGGAGGGGACGGCCGAGGAGGAGCAGGGGGGCCCAGGGTTCGGAAGCCTGTGTTCTAAGGTCAGTCTGCTCGGATCTAGCCTGGTGCCTGTAGTTGTCATTACGGCCCTGGCAGCGTTTGCCGGGCCATGTTACACTGTGTCTCCATATTACCCTCTCTCCATGTCATTTAGCTGTGGCCACAACACTGTGTCACAGCACCAGCACCACACCACAGCAGGCATGAAATGAGCTCCGTGGCTTTTGGGGGCCAGCTGGTGCACAGTCTCCCTAGTTTGTACTGATTTTCAAGTTCCTTTGGAAACTCTCTCTCTCTCTGTGTGTGTGTGTGTGTGTGTGTGTCTCTCCTTCTTGCTATTGCTCTGTCTTTTTTTTTTTTTAAGATTATTTATTTATTTATTTGACAGGTAGAGTTACAGATAGTGAGAGGGAGAGACAGAGAGAAAGGTCTTCCGTCCATTGGTTCACCCCTGAAATGGCCTCAACAGCTTGAGCTGCGCCAATCTGAAGCCAGGAGCCAGGAGCCTCTTCCTGGTCTCCCACGTGGGTGCAGGGGCCCAAGCACCTGGGCCATCCTCCACTGCCCTCCTGGGCCACAGCAGAGAGCTGGACTGGAAGAGGAGCACCAGGGACTAGAACCTGGTGCCTATATGGGATGCTGGTGCCGCAGGTAGAGGATTAACCTACTGTGCCACAGCGCCGGCCCATATTGCTCTGTCTTTCAAGTAAATAAATAAATGATTTAAAGGTAAAAGTGTGTTGCGTTGTTCCGACATGAAGATGAGGTAAGGAGGGTAATTGGAAGAGAGGCTGCACACCCTGATAAAATAGTGCCCACCATGTTGTTAGGAGTTAAACTTTGGGGGCTGGCGCTGTGGTGTAACATGTAAAGCCGCTTCCTGCAGTGCCGGCATCCCATTTGGGTGCCAGTTTGAGTCCTGGCTGCTCCACTTCCGATCCAGCTCTCTGCTATGGCCTGGGAAAGCAGTGGAAGATGGCCCAGGCCCAGGTCCTGCACCCGCGTAGGAGACCCAGAGGAGGCTCCTGGCTCCTGGCTTTGGATCGGTACAGCTCCGGCTATTGCGGCCACATGGAGAGCGAACCAGCAAATGGAAGGCCTCTCTCTCTGCCTCTCCTTTCTGTGTGTAACTCTGACTTTCAATTAAATAAATAAATATTAAAAAAAAAAAAAAAGAAAGAGTTAGGCTTTGGAGCTGGACACCCTGGGTTCATATCCCAGTTTGCTACTTTCTCTGTGTAATCATGGAAAGTTACTCATCCTCTCTGTGCCTTGACTTATCTAGTGATAAGATGGGACATTAATCATAAAACTAGGAGTCAGCATAGTGTGGTGAATTAAGCCGCACCTTGGGACGGCAGCATCACATGTGAGCAACTGTTCCAGTCCCGGCTGCTCCACCTCTAACCAGCTCCCTGGTAATGCACCTGGGAAAGCAGTGGAAGACGGCCCAAGTGCTTGGGCCCCTGCACCCACATGGGAGACCTGGATGGAGTTTCAGGCTTCTGGCTTTGACCTGGTCCAACCCCAGTCATCTGGGAATGAATGAGCAGATGGAAGATCTTCCTCTCTTTTTCTCCCTCTGTCACTCTTTCAAATAAAGTAATCTTTAAAAAAAAATACAAAGTGCTTAGATTATTGCCTTACATCATAATTTCTTACCTTTTTATAGCTGAGTAATAGTCTACTGTGTGGGGCTGGTGCTTTGGCACAGTGGGTTAAAATCCTGGTCTAAAGTGCCAGCATCCTATATGGGCGCCGGTTCGAGTCTTGACTTCTACTCTACTTCCGATCCAGGTCCCTGCTGAAGCACCTGGGAAAGCAGCAGAAGATGGCCAAATCCTTGGGCCCCTGCTCCTGCGTGGGAGACCCAGAAGAAACTTCTGGCTCCTGACCAATGCAGCCATTTGGGGAGAGAACCAGCTGATGGAAGACCTCTCTCTCTCTCTCTCTACTTCTTTCTGTAACTCTTTCAAATAAATAAAAACCTTTTAAAAATAATCTATCGTGTATATGTTCCACATTCTGTTGAACATGGATGGACAGATATCTGTCCCAGTCTCTGCTTTCAAATGTTTTTTTTTTTTTTAAATGTTTATTGGGGCCAGCATTGTGGTATAGTGGGTAAAGCAGCCACCTACAACGTTGGCATCCCACATGGGTGCCGGTTCATGTCCTGGCTGCTCCACTTCTGATCCAGCTCCCTGGTAATGACCTGGGAAAGCAGTGGAAGATGGCCCAAGTGCTTGGGCCCCTGTACCCACGTAGGAGACCTGGAAGAAGCTCCTGGCTCCTGGCTTTGACTTGGCCCAGTCCTGATTGTTTGGGTCATCTGGGGAGTAAACCAGTGGATGGAAGATGTCTCTCTCTCCACCTCTCCCTCTCTCTGTAACTCTTTCAAACAAATGAATCTTTAAAAAGTTATTTATTTTCATCTACTTGAAAGGCAGAGAGAGAGATCTTTTTTCTTTTAAAAATTCATTTAATTTATTTGAAAGACAGAGTTACAGAGAGAGGTAGAGACAGAGAGAGGGGTCTTCCATCCGATGGTTCACTCCCCAGATGGCCACAACGGCTGGAGCTGTGCCGATCTGAAGCCAGGAGACAGGAGCTTCTTCCAGGTCTCCCACTTGGGTGCAGGGGCCCAAGGACTTGGGCAATCTTCTACAGCTTTCCTGGCCCATAGCAGAGAGCTGGATTGGAAGAGGAGCAGCAGGGACTAGAACTGGCACCCATGTGGGATGCCGGCGCTTCAGGCCAGGGCGTTAACCCGCTGTGCCACAGCGCCAGCCCCAAGAGATCTTTCATCTGCTGGTCCACTCTCCAAGTGGCCACAACAGCAATTCCATCCAGGTCTTCCACGTGGGTGGCAGGGGACCAAACACTTGAGCTACCATCTACTGCCTCCCAGGGTACATTAGCAGGAAGCTGGATTGGAAGTGAGGAGTAGGTGGGACTTGACCGAGGCACTCCAATAGCCTGTCCCAGGCAGCAGCTTACCCTGCTAAGCCACAATGCCTGCTCCTGCTTTGTAGGCCTTGGGTTTATTATATTCAGACGTGGAATCGCTGGATCCTATGGTTTTCGCAGGTTTCGTTTTTTATGGAATTGCCAGAGCACGTTCCAAAGCGGCTGCCCCACTGCATGAGCACACCTGCAGTGCACAGGCTCCCGGGTCCTCCACACCCGGTTCCATTCTCAGTTGACAGCAGCCACCCTGGCGGCTGTGAGGTTTTGAGCTGCATTTCCCTAGTGAGCATCTTTCCATGTGCTTATTGGGCATTTGTGTATCTTCTTTGGACAAAAGTTTATTCAAGTCCTTTATACATTTTTTAATCAGGTTGTCTGTTTGTTGTTGTTGTTGAGTTGGAGTTGGAATCCTTTGTGTATTCTGGATATCAATTCCTTATCAGATAGATACACAGTTTTCAAATGTTTTCTCCATTCTGAGGGTTATCTTTCACTTTCTTGACTGCTTTTGATGTACAAAATGTTAATTAATTGACAAGAGAGGAGAAGGAGGAAGAAAGGGGGCGGGGAGGGAGAGAGAGAAACTCCCATCCTCTGGTTTGTTCCTCAAATGCCCACAAATGTCTGGGGCTCAGGCCAAGAGCTGGGAAGTCAATTATTCAGACCATCATTGCTGCCTCCTGGGGTCCCCATTAATGGGAAACTGGAGCCAAGAGTTGGAGTTGGCTAGAGAACCCAGGTACTCCAATGTGAGACGTGAGTCTTTTTTTCTTTTAAAACATCTTCTCATTTATTTATTTGAAAGGCCGAATGACAGAGAAAGAGATCTTCTGTCTGCTGGCTCACTCCCTGAACAGCCAGGGCTGGGCCACGCTGAAACCAGGAGCTCAGAACGCCATCTGGGTCACCCATGTGGGTGGCAGGGATCAAGCACTTGAGCCATCACCTGCTGCTTCCCAGCACTCCGACAGGACACGGGGGCGCGGGTGTCCCACGGAGCGGCTTAGCCTGCTCTGCACAAGGCCTGCCCCCCTGGGGCCCTGGGTGTCTGAACTGGCCACCAGACCAAACACCCATGCCAAATCTTTTTTTAAAAAAGATTTTATTTATTTATTTGAGAGGTAGAGTTAGAGAGAGAGAGGTCTTCCACCCACTGGTTCACTCCACAAATGGCCGCAAACAGCTGGAGCTGCGCCGATCCGACGCCAGGAACCCACAACTTCTTCAGAGTCTCCCACGAGGGTGTAGGGGCCCAAGGACCTGGGCCGCCATCTACTGCTTTCCCAGGCCATAGCAGGGAACTGGATGGGAAGTGGAGCAGCCAGGACTCGACCTGGAGCCCATATGGGATGCTGGCGCCACAGGCCGTGGCTTTACCTGCAGCACCACAGCCACAGCGTCGGGCCCCCAAAGCTTTTCCATTGTGGTGAAATCCAACTTACCTACTTTCTTTGGTCGCAGCAATTCCTTCTTAGCCGGCACACTGCGCATGCGTTGTTAGTGCTGTTCCGCCTTGCCGGCGGCCCGGCTCCAGGAACTGCTTGCTACAGGTGGGAACCTTCTCAGAGGCGACCTTGGTGATGACAACACCTGACCCCCAGTGCCCTCGGAGGAGAAGCCATGCTCCTACTCTTGAGCTCACCACAAGATCCGCAGGGTTTCTGCTAAAACGATTAGAAACATGAAAAGGAGCAAGTGTGTGTGCCCGGGAGCTAATCGCTGCCAGGGCCTCCCCTGGCGCAGCCTCTGGGGCTCCAGCCGCACTTGACTCTGAGCCGCAAGCCCCAGAGGCTGCGGGATGAAAGAGCGGGAGGAGGGGTTCTAGCATCTTGATTTCAGACCACAGCTCGGACAGCTGCGGGGAGCAGGCTCCCCGATCCACAAGAGAGAGCCGCCTCGGCCACCTGCTGGGTGGGAGCTGGGGGCGCCTTTCTCTCCTGAATGCTGTGCTTAAAGCAGGTTCTCCGGCTTTGAAGATGATGCCTGCAGGACCAAAGGGTTCATTTTCCTGTGAGCAAACCCTGTCACGTTCAAAGCCTCCCGTCTCCAGGTGGCTGTAACCTCCCCAGCAGCAATACTGTTAGGCAGGGGCTTGATTTCAGCTCCGAGGAGATGTAACTCGGGGCTTCACGGAGCTTCACGCTTAACGAGGATGGGCTGGCACAGGGAACAGACGGGCAATAGGGCCAGAGACAGCCCCGAATAGGTTGATGTTATCCATCTAGTGACTTTCACGTCTGAGTTTTATTTCAGTCGATGCAGCTGTGCTCTCCCGGACACTGAGCCTTAGGGCAGCACAACCATTTAGCATCCCTTCAGTCTCCTCGGGTTTGCTAACCACTTACTGTGTGCCAGTTCCAGGGACAAAAGCGTGGGCTCTGGGTGCGGTCCTGCCTCTACCCCTAACTCTCTATGCCCTGTGGGCTGAGTCTGTGAAAGGAAGCTAAGGAGAGAGCCTATCCCAGGTTGTGGTGATGGCTGAACGTGACATTGCAAGTGCAGCCTGACCCTTGGTGATTGCTCAGCGGCAACTGTGATGACATGGTCCCTGCCTTCACGGTGCATACAGCAGGGGAGGAAAGACAATAAACCAATGCACCTGTCGGAATAAAGGGCGCTGGAGGAGAGGACTTGGTGGGGTCCGTGCTGTGGTGCAGGAGATTAAGCTGCCGTCTGCAATGCTGGCATCCCATATGAGTGCTGGTTTGAGTCCTGACTGTTCCACTTCCTTTTGTTGTTGTTGTTTTAAAGATTTATTTATTTATTACTTGAAAGGCAGTGTTACAGAGAGGCAGAGAGAAAGAGAGAGAGGTCTTCCATCCACTGGTTCACTCCCCAAATGGCCGCAACCAATCTGACACCAGGAAACAGGAGATTCTTCCAGGTCTCCCACATGGGTGCAGGGGCCCAGTCACTTGGGCCATCTGCTTTTCCAGGCCATTAGCAGAGAGCTGGATTGGAAGAGGAGCAGCCAGACATGAACCAGCGGCCATATGGGATGCCGGTGCGCTGGCCCCTGTAGTTGAGGTTTTTTTTTCTTTCTTTCTTTCTTTCTTTCTTTTTTTTTTTTTTTTTTTTTTTGACAGAGTTAGTGAGAAAGAGAGACAGAAAGATAGTTGAGGTTTTTTAAAAAAATTTTTTTATTTATGTGGTGCACACATCTGGCCCAATGATTAGACACTACTTGAGATGCCTGTGTTTCACACTGGACTATCTGGGCTCTGGTCCCAGCTTCCCATCCAATTCCAGCTTCCTGATAATGCACACCCTGGGAGGCAGCAGATGGTGGGTCAAATACTTGGGTCTGTGTCAGCCACATATGAGACCTGGACTGAACTCTGGGCTCCTGACTTCTGCCTGGCCCAGTCCTGGCTGTTGTAAGCATTTGGGGAGTGAACCAGCAGATGGAATGTCCTTCTCTGTCCACCTGTCTCTCTGTTTTCTCTTTCTTCAATCTCTCTCTGCCTTTTAAATAAAATAGAAATAAATATATTTAAAAAATTAAGTTACAATCCATACAGAAGAAAGCTTTCAGGCTCAGCAGTAAGTATCATAACTCTAGGGTCTTCAAAAAGTTTGTGGAAATGCATATAATGAAAAACTGTGCATAGATTCAAAGATGTTTGACCCCCAAATGAAATGAAATGAAGTATCTTTGTTTCCATAGACTTTCTGAAGAACCTCGGTAGGGATGGTTCCGGTCCCAAGCACTGCCTTCTGCTGCACTGGCCCATCGGTCAGCCTTGTGCCAGTGTCACACTGTACTGCCTGCCACAGCTTTACAGGCCTTGATACGCAAGGGTGAACCCCCGCCTCAGTCTCCTGGGCTATTCTTAGACCTCTACACTTCCATGTGAGTTTTCTTTTCTTCTTTTTAAAAAGATTTATTTATTTATTTGAAAGGCAGAGTTACAGAGGCAGAGAGAGAGAGAGAGATTTTCCATCCACTGGATAACTCCCCAGGTGGCCACATGGCTGGGGCTGGGCCAGGCTGAAGCCAGGAGCCCGGAGCTTCTTCCAGGTCTCCTATGTGGGTGGCGGTGCCCAAGTACTTGGGGCCATCCTCTGCTGCTTTCCCAGGTGCATCAGCAGGGAGCTGAATCAGAAGTGGAGCAGCTGGGACTCAAACTGGTGCCCTCATGGGATGCCAGTATTGCAGGTCATGGCTTTATCCACTGCACCCATGCCGGCCCTCAGCTGTTGTTCTAATTGCATGAGATTTATGAAGAACCACAGAAGAACAAGAATGAATCACTCTTGCAGTCATTGAAAATAAGAACTCCCTTCCATGCAACTTTCTTTTGTACAGGCCTCCTCTAGAAAGCTGAAGATAGCGGGAAACCCGTGTGTATGGCAGGAGGTCTTGGGGGGAGGTAGAGCAATGGAGATTTCTGCTGCGCTGGAGTTCTGGGGAGGTGCCGATAGTTTGGGTGTTCTTAGCAGGAAGAGGAGGGTTTGGTTATAGGGCTCACTTGGATGGCACTGGCATTTTGGTGTTGTGGATTAGGCTGCCACACATGATGCTGGCATTCCATATCAGAGGGCCAGTTCCAGTTCCTGCTGCTCAGCTTCCTATCCAGCCCCCTGCTAATGCACCTGTGAATGTGGTGGAAGATGGCCCAAGTGCTTGGGCCCCTGTCACCCGCATGGGGTACCTGGATGGAATTCCATGTTCCAGATTTGGCCTGGCCTAGCCGTGGACTCTTATAGCCATTTGGGAAGTGAAGCAGCAGATGAAAGACCTCTCTCCACCTCTCTCTCTGTGTGTGTGTGTGTGTGTGTGTGACTCCCTTGCCCCCGCCCCCCCCCCCCATCACTTTGCCTTTCAAATAAAGCCTTAAAAAAAAGAGAGAACTCAGCTGGGCTGCTTCCTAGCTGTAGGAACAAAAGTGACACAGCCCTTTCCAGCCTCACTTTCTTCATCGGTACCGTGGAGTCCACAATGCACAGCTGACTTCGAGGCTTCCCTGGCCAGGCACAGGGAGAGCCCCCATGGAGGGGGTTTGCCACCTCTCCAGAACTCCAACGTGGCAGAAATCACTCTACCTCCCCACCCCAAGACCCGCCGCCATATGGGGAGCAGGGAACCAGATCAGAAGTGCAGCAGTCAGGACTCCAACCAGTGCCCATATGGGATGCCGGCGCTGCAGGCTTAACCCACTGTGCTACAACGCTGGCGCCTCTGAGGGGGATTTAAAGAGTCAGAGCTGGGGTTGGGTGTTAGGTGTTAAGATGCCCCTGGGATGTCCACACCCACATCTCAGGGGATTGCATAGGCTGGAATTCTGACTCAGTTTCTCATTCCGGCTTCTTGCAAATGCACACTCTGGGAGGTGCCACTCACATGGGAGACCAGACTGAGTTCCTGGCTCCTCCTGGCTTCACCCACGTGGGAGACCAGAATTGAGTTCTTGGCTCCGGCGTTGGCCTGGCCCAGCCCTGGCAGCTGTGAACCAGCAGGTGGAAGATCTCTGCCTCTGCCTGCCTTTCAAGTAATTAAGTAAACAACAACTTCAAAGCAGCCAGGGTTCTTGTGGCACCATCTGGATTCAAACACCAGCATCCCACTCCATACTGCCAGGGTGGCCTCCGGCAGGTGATATTCTTAATAACCTTTCTAGCTTTCAACTTCCTCCGTGGAAAATGATGGGATGAGATTTGCAGGGTCAGCTCTTATCCCCCAGCCTGGCACGAATAACCCCTGCTGTCATTCCATGTGGGGTGGTGGGAACCCCGCCCCGGGAGCTCTGGGTGACCCTGGCAGGTCTCTTCAGAGCTGCCGCTCTTCTCTGGAAGCAGCAGAGTGAGGCCAGAGGGCCAGACTGCTGGTTCAAGATCTGCCCTGCTCCATGGGCTAATGATCAAGCAGATCTCACAGGCTGATGTGCCTGGCACATGGAAGTCTACTAAGAGCTAAGGGGCCGGCGCTGCAGCACAGCGGGTTAAAGCCCTGGCCTGAAGCGCCGGCATCCCATGTGAGCGCTGGTTCGAGTCCCGGTTGCTCCTTTTCCGATCCTGCTCTCTGCTACGGCCTGGGATAGCAGTAGAAGATGGCCCAAGTCCTCCGGCCCCTGCACCCTCGTGGGAGACCCTGAGGAAGCTCCTGGCTCCCGGCTTCGGATCCGCGCAGCTCCGGCCGTTGCGGCCATCTGGGGAGTGAACCAACAGATGGAAGACTTGTCTCTCTGTCTCTACCTCTCTCTGTAACTCTGGCTTTCAAATAAGTAAAAATAAAACTTTAAAGAAATAAATAAAAGAACTGCTGGCGAACGTATCCCTCCACTTGCAATAACTAGCAATCATTCCGCGGCGCTGCCTCTACCAGACCTGAGAGGGGGCGGGGTGGCGGCGAGCGCGGGGCTCTGGAGCCAGCCTGCCTGGATCTGAAACCCGGCTCTGGCACTGACCAGCCGCCACTTGGAGCAACTTTCTCCTCCTCCCTGCGTTTCAGTTGAATTCTTCGTCTGCCTCTCCAGCAGCGCTCGGAGGTGTGAGAGAGGATTAGCCGGCACGGATAGTGCCCGCCACGCCGCAGTAAGCGCTGTGAGTGAGAAATACATGGAATCCAGGTCACCGCCCCTTTCTCCAGGAGGAGAGTCGGAGACGTGGGGGCCTGGGGGCTGTCAATTCGGGAGCGGGTGCAGGTGCCCCAGCCCAGGACTTCTGCAAGAGGCGGAGCGGGCGCAGAGCGCAGGCGCGGGAGTGGGGCGTGCGCACCGATCCCCGGGACCGCGTTGCCCATGCCTGTCCGTCTCAAGCATAACGGGCATCGACTTAAGGAGAAACCGAGACAAAACAAGAGAGTTGGAGCTATTCCGATTTGGCAAAACCTGTGCCTGCGGGTTAGACGTGACAGAAGGAAACTAAGGGACGTCAGAGACTCTGCGGCGGGGCTGGAGGGGCACAGTGGCCGCGCCTCTGGGTCTGGGGTTCCCAAACCCGGCCCCACACTGCCAGCTGCCAGCTGTTGCCCCAGGCTGAGAGAACCCCTCCACCGCAGACCCAGGGGCCAGGTTATCTTCTTAATATAGCTGTTTAACTTTTTTTTTTTTAAATCGCTGCATGCACTTGTTTGCTTTTAGTTATTAAAAATAAAACCAGTCCCCTGTATGCCTCCTGCTTGCTCAGCGTGCTCAGAGCAGGTGATCCCACGCCTGCCCCAATATCCGCGGGCTTGGCCGTGTCTCAGGTGCTTCGACCTTCCTGTTAATTTTCTGTTTTCCTGTCCTGCGTCGTTTATATAATAACTGGAAAAATGACACAAACGATACCGACTTGATCGGGGGAGAGAGCGTTAGACAAACGCAGCCATTCCCTGGCCCCAGGCGCCCTGGCTCCCTGGAGTGCAAGTTTTTGCGAAGACCTAGAGCGTACCGCTAGGACGGCCAGAGCCTGGGGCCCCGCTCTGCGCTGTGGCGTCGAACCGGTCCCACGTCCCTCTGTGCCTCTGCCGGGGACACAACCAACCCCAGCGTGGTGGCCGGCTCTCTTGCCTTCCACAGCTCTCCTGTGCTTCCCAGCTCCCCTGAGGCCTAGGACCTTGACCATGGACTCAACCGCCTGCTTCCTGGTAGACACCAGAGGGATTAGTTTCGAGAACTGTACAGCATTTAGTGCGGGCTCTGGCTTTGAGCGACCCCTCTGCAGATGCCAGTCAGCCATTGTTATGCCTTTGACAGCTCCTGGGGTAAGACGTGCAAGGAGATCCTGGCTCAGTGGTACAGGGTGACAAAAAGGGAGGAATCGGGGCCAGCATTGTAGCACTACAGGTTAAGCTTGCTGATCGGCTCCCCTGCTAAGGTGCCTGGGAAAGCGACAGAAGATGGCCTAAGTGCTTGGGCCACTGTCACCCACATGGGAGACCTAGAGTTCTGGGATCCTGGCTTTGGGGGGGTCTCTCTCTCTTATATATGGTGGAAGAAGCCAGCGTGTGCTGAGTCCAGGGTCCAGGGTCCAGGGTCCAGGGGTGATGGGCGAATACACCGATCTGATTGAGAGCATGAACGTGGGTGATATCCAGGCAGGACTACCCTGGGGCTGCATGGTAGGAGCGGCCCTCCTCCCTAAGAGCTGCTCTGGTGCCGCCCCCCCCCCCCAGGAGCCTCAGTGTCCCTGGGGGACAGATCTCACAGCAGGGCCAGCAATGCAGGAAGCGGTGGTAAGGCTTGGTTGCAAGGCTCACAGCAGGAGGCAGAATGCCCCGGGACTGCGGGACTGCGTTGAGGGCGTTCCATCCCCTGCGGCCCTCCCAGCTGAGCCTCAGCCTTACGGCAGAGGGTATTCAGGTCAGGGGCTCCCAGTGAAATTTCATCTCAGCCCATTCCCCATCTTCCCCACAGCCCAGCCCATGGTCGTGCATCAGTGGTGGCCCACCTGCACTCCAGCGCTCCTGTATCCTAGGCGCATCGGCTCAGCACCTTGCACTTGGTAGTGCTGAGAATCTGGGTGGGCGGCCGCAGCAGGCTGGGGAGTGCACTTACTGGGAGACAGGACACTGTAGTCCACGGCAGGGCCACATAGGTTCTGGAGGCAGAAGGAGCCCCCCCCCCCCCCCGTGGTACCAGGCCCTGTGCAATGACCCTGTGTGTCCAGCACTCAGCCCCTGGATGCCACACAGCCACCCTGTCGCTTCCCAGGCAAAAAATGGGAGAAGCCTATATCCAGCAGGAACACAGTTCCAGTGCCCTCCTGCATTCTCCCACTAAAATTTTTAAGACGCCCAGGTTAGTACCTCCCACCCAGGATGCTGGCGACAAGACCCGCGGCCTGGGGAGGCCCAAGAGCAGGATATTTCTTGTTATCCACGTTTCACTGATGAAGAAGTGGAGGTGCTAAGCGGGCAAGTTTTTATCTTGATTGCCAAGCCTGTTTCCTCCCATAAAACTGGCACAATAATAACACCCCTAGGTGAGGCCTAGAGCCATAAGAATTCGGTGCTCCGAGGCACTTAAGGACTCAGCGGGGGTTAGGGCACAGGGGCTTCGCTGACCTCAGTTCTGAGGTCCTCCCACAACTGGAGGGAGCCCTATCCACAGGACACCAGCTTGTGGTCAAACCCCCGTGCTTTCCCAGGCGCCACGGCTGTTGAAGTGGGCGTGAGGACTCCTGGGCTGCTGGGTTGGAGCAGCTTGACATTGGCTGTGGCTTCTGGCTTTTCCATCTGTAAGTGGGCTAATGCACCCTTTTAAGAGGGGATGTGCTATGTGTCCTGTAGTCGCAAAGTCCCAGGTCCCTTTGCTCTGCCTTCAAAGTCTACTACTTGGGATGGCGCCCGGGATGTGCTCCAGGCAGGTGCCCTCCTTCTGTGAAGTGGGTTGGGCCAGGAAGGAACCCTGAGCTGGGGCACTTGCCACTTAGGGTGCTGCGGGCATCACTGGTAAATTTAAACAGGGTTTTGCTTTTTGGAGTATGGAAGATTCTCTGAGATGATCCCAGAGTGCCTAATGTGGGAGCCAGCGTGGGCTGGTTTTTCCCATCCCCAATATGATCAGTTAGCGCAATAAATGCCAGCGCCTGCCACTAGCCACGGCCCACAGGCTGCCTCAGACCTCAGAAACCGGTTTCTGGAGCACCGATGGCTGAAAGAAGCACACGCGCGGGGGTCAGCGCACTCTCTTTAATGAGAAGGGGATTCTTATTTCTTACAGCAACAGGTAAAAACATAAATACGGGTGGGTGGGCGGAGGCTAGGTAGGCAAGGCCCGGGCGCCCGGCCCAGGCTTGGGGATCTGAGGCCGCGCGCGCTCCGGCTCTCGGTCCCAAAGGGCCCGGTGTTCGGTGCGTCAGAGGCGCCCCTGGGCTCTCGGAGGGCACTCCTGGGGCGGCGCCCGAGACACCAGGCTGCGGGATCGCTCACCGCAGGCTGCGCAAACGAGGCGCCGAACTCTCCCGCGCGCGGGGACCCCGGGCGCACCGGGGCGGTTCTAGTCCCGAGGCCTCAATAGGAGCGACTGCGACTCGGAGAGACGGAGGATGATGCCGGAGCCCTTCCTCCCCCCACCCCTCCCAGAGTCAGGGGCCCTCTCTTGGGGCGGGAGCGGTCTGAGCGCCCCAGCCTGATCCCTTCCCTACCAGGCTCTGATACCGTGCAGCGTGGACACTCCCGAGTTGCCCTGCGGAATCCCGGGGCTCTGCACCGCGTTCAAGTCCCCGACGCCGAAGTTCACGAAGTTGTTGTTGGCCGCGGCGGTGGCCGGCTGCGCCGCGGGAGGCCCGGCGGGATAAGCTGCGGTGCAGCTGTAGCCGGGGCTGCAGGCCGCACTCCCATAGCCGGGGTACGCGGGGTAGGCGTTATAGCCGTAGGCGTTCAGGCCCACGCCATAGGCAGGCGCGTAGGGCGCCGAGTCCCCTAGGCAGGGCTTGCCGTCGCGCACCAGCACCGGCACGGCGATCCTGCGGGCAGGCGGCGGCGGCGGCGGGGGCAGCCCCACCAGCTCCAGAGTCTGGTCCTGCCGCTGCCGCTTGCACTTGTAGCGCCGGTTCTGGAACCAGATCTTGACCTGCGTGGACGTGAGCTTCAGCACGCTGGCCAGCTGGTCGCGCTCGGGAGCCGACAGGTACCGCTGCTGCTTGAAACGCCGCTCCAGCTCGTAGACTTGCGCCTGCGAGAAGAGCACGCGGGGCTTCCGCCGCCGCCGGGCCCGAGGCCGCTCTGCGCCGTCCGCCTCCGGCTTCTCCAGCTCCACCGCCTTCTGCAGCGCGCACAGCTCTGAGGGGTAAACGCGGGGGGAGAGAGAGAGGCTTGGTCAGAGCGGCCCAATTCTCGGAACGCCCGCGCCCACCTGGGAATGCGCCCTTGTGGGTGCCCATCTGTGCCAAGCGCACTGGGCCCCTCGGCCCGCTTTTGTTGAAAGTTTCCTGGGTGCCATGGACGGCCGCAGGCTCTGGAAAACAATTCCCTGCCCTCGGGCAGTGCTCGCCCTGCTGCGAAAGAGGCGACTTAGGATTCCAGGCTGTAAGAACACAACCCAGGGATGCTCAGGCCAGAGCTACGTTAGGGCGCCGTTCGTTTAAGAAACCAAACGAAAGGAGGCCGAGGCTTCACCTTGGGGACAGCCATGTCATCTCAAAATCAAGGAATCAAAGGAAAAGAAGGCCAAGAGGTGTTGGTTAGGTGGCCGCAGGCACTGGCGCCGCCGCCGCGGTATTGGCGCAGGGCCCAAGCAGCCCCGGGGGGCCGGGCGGCTTAGGAACTCGCTCTGCGCTCGTGTTCTGGCCGAAATCCGCGTGGGAGGCGGTCGGCTCCGGCCGCCATGCCCGTCCGCAGACATTCCCCCAGGCCTTCTCTCCGCTTTTCGGAGCCCTTCGCCGCCTCTCCGCTGCCGGGTGCGCAGTGCCGCCGGCCTCCTGGCTGCTGGGCCAGCCTCACCCCGCGACCCTGGGGCGGCCTGCGAGCCGGTGCGGCCGCCTCCCACGGCCATGCCGCCCACGTCCCGACATTTCCCACTAGAGACCCTATCTCCGGGAAGCTGTGCTGGAGAAAACAAAGCCAAGCGCGATTGCTGAGCGGCCGCGCTATTTCAGTGTAAAACCAAGGCCTCGGGTCCCGAAGCGCCCACTGTCCCAGCACAAAGGAGGAAAGGCCGCAGAAAGCCGGGGAGCCCGCGGGCTCGGGACCTCCCCGAGCCCGCCTCCACTTGTGCCGCACAAGCCTGTCCGGTGCGCAGCGTTTTAACCTCCGTTTAGCGGTTCCCCTCACCTCTCAGAGACGCTGTGCGCCCAAAAAATATTTAAAAAAGAAAAAACAAAAACACAAAACAAACAAACAAAAAACCCAAAATCAAACAGACAAACGAAAAAAACCTATACAGAGTCGATCTGTTTCTCTGTTCTACCGCCAGCCAACCGATCGCTCAGCTTCGTAGCAGATCAAGAGCAGGGCCGCAGCCGCCTGGCGCTTTGTCAGCACAACTAAGAAGCTTTTGTTTGGTTTCTTGTTTCCGATCCTCTTAATCCGGCATTGATTCCGCACCTCTGATTGAAAGTGGGGAGTGGGTGGGGGGATCCCCGCGACAACCTCGCCTCTGACGCTCCGATTCCCCTGCGTGAGGTCCAGGGCCCAGGCGCGCGTCCTTCGGTCACGGGCCTCGGTTCCTTGGTGGCGAGGTTTGGGGACAAAGCGACCCAAGTGTGTCTGTGTGTGTGTGTGGAGGGGGTGGAGGTAATGGTTTGTGATTCCTCCTCACCTTTCTTATCTGCTCGAGGGTCCTTGGCCTGATCTGAGTCGCCGTAGGCCCGCGGATAGAAGGCGGCGGCGGCGGCGGCGGGGAAGGCAGGCGCGCACTTGGCAGGCGAAGGCGCGGGCCCCAGCTCGGCGCGCATCTCGGGGAGGCCGGGCGCCGCCGCCGCCTCTGGCCCCGCGTAGGCCTCGGGCTTGAAGGCGGCCAGCATGCAGGAGGCGGGCGCCAGGGTGGCCTCCAGGCGCGCGGAGAGCTCTCCGGCGGCCAGGCTGCGCTGCTGCTGCTCCAGGTTCAGGATGTCTTTGACGGAGAACGGCGTGGGTGTCAGCGCAGGGCTGGGGAACATGGTGGCAGCGCCAGTGTCACAGCGCCAGGTGGGCGGCAGAGAGTGGCGCTGCCCACGGCCCCAGGCAGCCTCCCTGCATGGTGCCCGCCGGCCGCCCGCGCACCCGCCTGCCTTCTCTGGATGTGGCAGGGCAGCAGGTAGCGCGGAACACAAGGGGAAGGAGAGGCGGGACCAGGCCGGAGGAGGGGGACTCAGCCTGCCATTGGGCCAGGGGCCTCGATGACAGGAGCGATGAGCAGTTTTGTGTCACCTAATATAGTCATAGGGCTAAAAAAAAAAAAGCAGAAGAATCCTATTCCTTTTTTTTTTTTTTAAAGGGACCGCTGCGCATTTGGAACGCTCTCCCTCTGCTCCTTCAGCTTGGGATGGCTCCGAAATCAGCCTCGATTACCCAGACACAGTGGCAGGAAAAGTCCCCACTCTGCTCAGAGCCCGGCTCCTGGGCAGGGTGGGGTGGGTGGTCCTGGGGTTTGAAGAAACATTTCTCATCCCCCAAAACAGAATGGGGGAGAGGAAAAGATGGGGCTGGAAGCTCAGGTGGGGGCGTTCTTTCCAGGGGTCCTGGGGGTTTATTGCTGAAGGTGTGCCTGATTGGAAAGATTTGAGTGGGAAGAGAAGCAGGAGGGGCGGGTTTTGCTCCTAGGGTGATGGCAGGACTGGCAGAGTCTGAACAACGCTGAGGTTGTTGGTCTTGACCTACAGGGCCAGTCTTGCCCCATAGCTGCCACCCTCTCCTTCTCCAAGGTCCCACAGGCCCCCAACCTGGAAGGGCTTGATGGGTGCTGGTGAAGTGGGAGCGGCTGCCTCCTATGGCTGATCAAGCTGCACACGCACAACTCCAGAGGGCCCAGTGTCCTGATGAAACCAACCCAGAATCCCACAGGTAAGCCCAGCTTCCCAGAAGAGCGCGCTCTCCTAGGGCGCCCCAGCTACAGGAGGAGGCCTAATTCCTCCCCCAGCCTCACAGCCCCGCAGCCCCGCAGCCCTGCAGCCCCACAGCCCCTCAGCCTGGCGCCTTCCTCTCCCATTCTCCCCGCCTGGCCGCCAGCTCCAAGGCCTCAGGCCTGCAGCCCAGGCTTAGCTCTGGGGTGGGCAGAGCTCCTTTTGATCCTAGAGAGGCCAGGATTTCTCAGAGGCCTCAGAGCCAGACTCAGAGTGGGGTGCCCTGGCTGCGGGGCCAGCATGGCGGGGGGGGGGGGCAGTGCATCACATAGCGGGTGAGCATTGTTATCCCAGGGCCAGTGAAGGAGAGCACTTGTGTGTTTCACAGCCCAGGCAGATCCTGAAGAGCCAGCCTCATCTGGGAGGACTGATGAAACGCTGGGGCCTTCCTGGACCTCAGAGCTTTGCAGCAACCTGCATTTTCCTTACAATTCCAGGGAGGGTTGGGGCTAGGCAGAGGGGCTCCAGGTTAAGGAGCGGGTCACACCTTATAGCGGCGGACACAGACTTGTCGGTGGAAAACCGTTGACTTCCTAACATGCAAGCTTGTACAGGGAGTCCAGGCAGGACACGCAGACCTGCTGGGAATGCGCAGGTGCAGGGCTCTGCCCTTGCCGAGGGAGGATTGGGGGTTCGGGGAGAGGTTCTTGAAGACCTAGCTGAAGACCTTGCTCCTGCCCCTGGCGCGGGATCCAAAGCTCAGAAGGAAGACGCCAGATACCCGGTGCCCAAGCCTGATGCTGAGCCGTCCCGCAGCGCTGACGCGAGCACAGTCAAGCTTTGGCACCTTTCCTGCAACACTCCCCGGGCCTGCGGCCTTCTAGCCCCTCAGGGCAGTGGTGGTGGCAAGCGGCGCTCCGGCCCCGTCTCCCCGGCGCCAGCCATCGGTACGAGGCCCAGGCCGCTGCAGTGCAGTCTCACCCGGACTTTCCCAGCGCGGAACTGTGCGCGTTCCTGGGGCTGGGACCTGGTGTAAGGAGAACGCCCTTCCCTTTCCTCCCTGGAGCCCCTGGAAGCCGGTCCGCGCCGCCGCCTGTCCACTCCTTAACCGAATTTTCCCTCGACGGATGTGGTCTGCGCCTCGCATGCTGCTATGGCTCCAGACCAGCCCATCTCGGGGACTCGCCTTGCTTCGCCTCAACGCTGAGGATTGCTTTTTGGGGGTGGGAGAGGCTGCCTATCGCCGAGGCGGTGACGTCTGGCAAACGAGCCACATCCGATTCAATTAAACTTCTCGCTGAAAAGAGCTGGAAGCTGGGGTCCCGGCCGGGCGGCGCGCGATGACAGTTTGAAAGATGAGTGTGAGCCGAAGCCTGGAATATTACCGTTTAATGGGGGGGACATCGGGGTTGCATCCGGGATCCCTGTTTGTAGTTTGTAGCCTTTTTTTTTAAAGAGACAGTTTTTGGAGAAAGAAAAAAAAAATGCATCCATTTCCTTAGCCATCAAGGCGCAGACGTTTTATCTAATTTTGGGTGGGTGGGTGGTTCCCAGAGCTGACAGATAGCCCCCGGGGTCAGGTGTCAGAAGAATGGAAGGAAAGAAATCGCTTCCTATTTGGAAAAAATCAGTGATTTCTGCACCCCTCCGTGGGCGCTCTGTGAATCCGGTAATAATTTCTCTTGACTTCTTCCAAAAGAAAAAAAAAGGCCTTGGTGTTTCGGAAACGGGGAACATCGGATAAACATGCACAATCGAAGTCAGGGTCTCCTCGGACGGCGAGTTGGAGCTTTTCTTTACCCAGCGGTCGGCCGGGTGGGGGCGGGGTGGGAGGAAACCCGATTCTCGGCCCGCGCACCCGACCGCGGCTTTCTTCCCAGAGGCGGCGGGCGCGACCTGGCCTCAGCTCTCCGACCGAGCCCGCAGGACAAACAAACAGCCTTCAGCCCGTGGAGAGGCGGCGGGACAGACCCCAGAGCCACCCGTCCGTCTCTTTGCCTTTTGTGAAGATCAGCCACATTCCGGGGCTGCGCAAATAAATTATTATTAATCGAGAGGCGATCGGCGCAGCCCGGGCCGCCCCCGCCCCTTCCTGCAATCAGCCGGGCCGGCCGCGAAGGGGATATATGATTAATTGAAAGATAAGCTGGAACTATCACCGGGAATGTCATTAATGCGCCGGGGAGACGTCCATTGGAGACAGGCGGCGTTATCCGCGGCTTTATCTTCAACAACGCCTCGCTCTCGGCCCGCGCCGGCGAAACAGATGGGGGTTTCTGTCTGGGACGCTCGCCCCATGTTTATATTTTGGGAAGAATCGCAACTCGTGGGAGTCCCCGGCGGGCCCCCTGATAAATGAACATTAGCACTTTTTGGGACTACCGTATCAACAAAAGTGCTGCGGCGCGGCAATAATTGGCGAGAAAGCAAACAGAGGCCCCGGAGCGCGCCTCTGCTCTTCGTCCGGCTGATGGATGGGAAGCGCCGTTGCGGGCCCGGCTCCGGGCCGGGCCGCGGGGCCCCTCCGCCGCCCGGGCTTCCTCCTCGGCCCGTGCCTGGGGGCGGGTCCCACCGAGGGCTGCCGGCCTCGCTCCCCCGGGCTCCGGAAGCATCCGGGCGGCCTCCGGGGACCCCGGGCTTCACCGGCAGGGTCGGTCCCAGATTCTGCCCGCTGGGCGCCCCGCGCGTCGCACAGGTGTCAGCGCGGAGGAGCCGCCCGTTTCGTGGAGGAAGGAGGACCAGAGAGGTGGAGCCACTCGCTCAAGGTCACACAGGCCGGAAGTGACGGTGCCCAAGTGCGAGGATTCGCACGGACTTGCAGAACCTGAGTGATTTTCTCTCGTTGCTGCGCGCGCGGCTGCCTCCCGGAGAAAGCAAGACCCCCAACCCTGCAGCTGGGGACCGCGCTGTTGGGTTTCAGGGGCTGGGCCTCCCCAGGCCTTCCTCACTTCGCCCAGGAGGCTTTCCGCAGAAAGGGGGCCAGGAGAGAGCGAGAGCTTGAGATGTCCCCACCCCGCTCACTCTCCCCACCAACTTTTCCTCCTACTTAGAGTGACTGCTTCTTGAGCTTGTCTTCACAGACCACACTAGCTCGCGTACTGACAGCAAACAATTCAACGATTTTTAGTATGCTCACCCAATAAATTCTAGAACATTTTCATCACCCTTTAAAGAAACTTGCAGCCTTGAGCCATCACCCCCTCCTCCAACTCCTCCACCTTGCCAGCCCTGAACAACCAATACCCCGCTTTCTGTCTCTGTGGATTTGTGTATTTTACATGCTTCATTCATATGGGGTTTTCAAGAAGATCGTGGACAATGCATCTCATGATTTAAAACCATGAGTAGATTTCAACATAAGTTTATCTTTTAATCCCATTGTCCATACACCTCGGGAAGCACCCGTACGCAATGTGTGGTCCTCTGTGTCCGGCATGGTCTCTCAAGCAGCGTGTTTTCCCAGGTCCTGCATGCTGTAGGTTATGTCAGTGCTGTGCTCCTTTACTGTCTGAATCGGATCCCGCTGTGTGGACAGAAGTGGTCTGAACCCACAGAGGCCAGGGAAGGGAATGTCTCTTCCTGTCCCTCATGACCAACCTGAGCCTCGGCTCAAGGCCAGCTTTACTGGCGTGGGATCCATGCAGTCACATGCGACCCCAGCTTTGCTTAATGGTCGCTATGTTGAAATTCTCTTTTTGTTTTTTAAAGATTCATTTATTTATTTAAAAGGCACAGTTGAGAGAGAGAGAGAGAGAGAGGGAGGGAGATTGAGATCCTCCATTCATTGGTTCACTCCCCAGATGGCCATAATGTCCAGGGCCAGGCTGAAGCCAGGAGCTTGGAGCTTCCTCTGGATCTCTCCCGTGGGTGCAGGGGCCCAAGCACTTGGGCTGCTTTTCTAGGTGCATTAACCAAGAGCGGGAGCCAGTGCTCACGTGCAATGCTAGCATTGCAGACAGTTGCTTAACCTGCCGTACCACATCATCAGCCCCGCTATGTTGACATTCTTAGTTTTTGAATAAGGGCGCACATTTTCCTTAGCCACT
This sequence comes from Oryctolagus cuniculus, assembly GCF_051225735.1. Lineage (NCBI taxonomy): Eukaryota > Metazoa > Chordata > Mammalia > Lagomorpha > Leporidae > Oryctolagus > Oryctolagus cuniculus. The sequence goes on from NC_142872.1 coordinate 61,105,647, forward strand.
GAGCGCACCCTTGCTTTTTACAGACAGCGTGGGCAGAGCCCTGCCAACGCTAACTCTGGCTCTCCAAGGCCGCGGTTGTCTGTGTGGCTTTGCAGTCCTTTGCCCCAGTGAGGACTGGCAGGCAGTCCCCCAGGCTCAGAGAGGTGCAGCCCTTGCTCGCCGTCCGTCACACAGACTGGAAGCGACCGTGGCAGGGTGTCAGCACTGACACACAGAACTGACGCAGAGCCAGGGCTGTTTTCCTTCACTGTGTGTTGCCGCCTTGCTGAACCGGAAAGGCTCATCCTTAGGGGCAGAGTTGTTCAGCTGGAGCCCACAGAAGGGGAGAGTGGATCCATCTGGCTAGTGGCTTGTGCGTGTGTGCGTGTGTGTGTGTGTGTGTGTGAGGGAGGAGGCTAAAAGAATCAGAACTCTCGCCCAGCCTCCAAGCGACCCCACCATCTGGGGATTTTTGAGTGTTTGGCCTGGTTTCCTCCTTCCAGTCACCCACACTGATCAGGTGCTCATACCCAGCAGGTGCCAAGGTGGCACAGCTCATGGCACACAGAACCTCGTAGACAGGGTTATATCAGAGGAGCAATGGACTACGAGCCAGGGCTGGGTCTGATCCTGCTTTTCTCCCCAGCGTGTCCATTTTTCTCTCTGGGACCCAGTTTTATGTTTGATCTCTAAATGACATTAGGTGTACCTAAGACCCCTTGCCAGCTGTGCTAACCTGGGAAGCATCTGCATAGTGGAGCGGTGTGGAGAGGTATGTTATTGGCTGTCCAATGTAAATAAATAAACAAATAAAACTGGTTAAGAGGAGCAATAGGTCCCCATCACTTGTAATATTGTGCCACTTTGGGAGGTGTGATCCACACTACCCCACATCTTAAAAATAAAGTGAGGTCAGAAAAAGGGAAAGGTAATGCGTTATTCTTATACAAAATACATTTGGTTCCAGAGAAATGAAAAATCGAAGCCTAAAAACTGAGACATAAGAATGCTGTAGATGATTAAGAAAACAACCCTGGAGTGTTTGTGTACTTGGGAGAATGGATAAGGAGATCAAAAGACCTAGAAACCATTGTAGGTTGCAAGAAAACAAATGGGTACAGCAAAACAAATGAAAGGGAAAATGAACATGGAAAACCGATTCCCACCATAAGGCAAGAGTTCCTGTAAGTCAGTAGGCAAATGACCCAACAGAGCAACTGCAAAGTAGACCAAGAGTAGTAGAGCCCTGCTGGTTAAAACAAAGAACGGAAGGAAGAAAAAGAAATAAAGATGCAGACATGTAAATTAAAATGGAGAGGTCAAGGTCTCTACTTACCAGACTGACAAAGACCAAAACGTTTGATAACTGCTCTGCCTATGCAAGGCAGTATCAATTGGTAAACTTCTTAGGAGCTACCCAATTCTTCAAAATTTTTAAAATGCATGCATCTTTAAGACAAAGACTTCCACTTGTAGATATTATTCTATAGGTAAGTGCAAATGCCCACTTATTAAAGAAAAGGCTTTATTTAGCAGTTCAAAAATGTTCTTAAGAACCAAAATCTGGTAGAAACAACTCGATATATCCATCTTAGGAGACTGGTGAAAACAAATTACAGTCCGCCATTAGAACAGACTGCCAGCAGGTCCGAGAGAGGAATAATCACGTTTGTGTGTATTGTTATGAAAACGTTTTGAAATACATTAAAAACATCAAAGCAAGTGGCTGAATTTGTATTTTAAATATGGGCATATGTACATATGCATGGTACTATGGGATTTTTTTTTAAGGATAAATACAATAGTGATGAAAGCTTTTGGTGAAGAAAACCGGGGGAATAAAATCTGACACTTTTCCTAATGTGTTTTTGGGGGAGAAAGCTAGGGAACTGTTTCCTTTTTATTTTTGAGAACCGTCTGGGCCAGAAGCCTCGGAGGTTCGGGTTAAAAACTGCAGGTTTCTGGGCTGGACCCCGTCCTGGAGTTTCAGAACCAAAGTGGTGCACACTTTGGGACAAGCACCAGAAGCCGCTGCCCGATTAACAGTTGCAGAGGGGTCTGTAAGGGAGGCAGTGACAGGAAGATGGAATAAGACGGTGTGCAGAGCTGCCGGGAAAGAGGCAGAGGGCGGCTTGGTCCAGGACACCCCGGCCACCACCCAGCAGATTCACCCACGCCCACCCTGCTCTTGGGTCCACCTGGAGGGCAGGCCCAAGCCTTGGACCACCCCCTCAGTGCTGGCTTGCTGGCTGGAACTGCTGTGCGGCTGGTTCCCAGGCTAATGTTCAGCGTTGTGGAGAGAGGAGGCTGGGTGACAGGCTCTGTAACGGTACCCAGGCCCTGCTCTCAGGCCAGCAGAGGAGCCTGGCAGTTTCCGGTTTTCCTGGCCCGGCCTTTGGGCCTACTGTCCATCCTTTATCCAGAGGCCGGCCTCCAAACACCTTCCTGAAATAGCCCTGTCTGAAACCTGGATCTGGAATACGTTCCAACAGGGTGGGTGAGCCTCTTCCCTGTCTTGGGCTGGGGGTGGGGACAAATGGAAGCATTTCATCCCTGGTTTCCCCAAACACCACGGAGACCTTGGCATGGCACCGCTGGTCCCAGACCCTGTTCCCTGCGCAAGGGTCGGTAAGCTGCAGCCCGGCTCCTCAGGCAACCAGGGACCCCTAGGGCGAGCCTGGAGAGCGCCTGGGTGCAGCCCTCTCCCCAGGCAGACAGCCGCATCTTTGCTCCAAGCGGGAAGCAGCGTCCCGGGAGCCTCTTTGATCGGGAGCCGTGTCCCTGTGTGTCCTCCGGAGACACCCTTGGCTCTCCTAACCGCCAGAAAAGTCCTGGGCCCTCAGTTCTCGTTGGCGTTACACACAGGCGAATAAAAACAAGCACAACGAAGCTGAGCGTTCACTGTGTTTCCCCTGCCTGCAGATCCCGTGGGCTAGACCATGCGGGATTTTCCCACGCCTGCAAGCGGGGTGGGGGTGGGGGGGCATAAACATCTCCTGTTTTTGCTTTTGCTGTCTTCCTCAACGATTGACTGACTTACCACCACATCCGGTGACTATCCTAAGCACCCTGTTTTTGAATAAGGCATCCTAAAGACAAACCAAGAAAGCAGCCACATCAGAAGGAGACACAGGGGCACGCTTCTCAGACCCCCACCCCACCCCACCCCAAGCACTGGATCCTTGGTGCAAAGGCGAAGTCATCATCCGGCTTATTTGCAGAGGCTTCTCTTGCCTAGGACCAAACGAACGGGCTCTTGCACACCGTTTGAGGAGTCCCGGCACCTGGGAAGACGCTCACGCCATCCCCACCCTTGGCTGTCACGGATCTAAAAAAAAAAAAAAAAAAAAAAAAAAAAAAAAAAAAAAAAGCAACTTTCCAGGGATTTGCTGCAATTTTAAATCCAGTTACTCAGACGTGGGTTTTGTCCTCAGAACAATCATATTTTGTAATTCCTTTTCTTTCTCTTTTTTTTTTTCCGTTGCTAATTTTTTGCTGCTCGCAAGCGGGTGTCAGTCACTTTTCTCTGCGGTGGGGAGATGCTTCCAACACGAAATCCACCCCGGGTGCGTGGGTATGACGCGCTGTAGAACTCGCAAAACGGGTAGCCAGCTCGGAGGGAGTCGCTCTCAGACTCCCGTCGCTCAGTTCGTCCTCGTAGCTCCTCTGCGCACGGCAGCCGCCGGAGGCGTCCGGCTCCTCTCCCCCGACGGCTGCAGACCGCGGCAGCGAACGCCGCGCGGAGATGCGGAGAGAACCCAGACGCTGGACACGGACTCTGAAAGTCTGTTTCTGTAGATCACAGCTCTGTAGATCAGGCGGCGCTCGGACCCCGATTGTGAACCCGGCGAGGGCGCTCGGATTTGCCGAAAGCCAAGCCGGGCTGTGTTTGTCCCAGGGCGCGGGGCACGCGGGACGCGTGGGGCCTTCCAGCCAGCTCTGTGCGCCGGGGTTCGCTCTGCGGCCGGAACGCTGAAGAGGCCCTCCCGCATCTGCCGCCGAAACCCGGGCAGCCGGTCACCGGAGTTTGCTGCTGGGAGTCGCTCGGCCTGGTCAGTGTTGCGCTGTGGCTCGAAACCCGCAGTGGCGATCGGAGCTTCCCGGGGTCGCTGCCCTTCCTTCCTCTGCAGCCGCCTTCACCGGCAGCCCTTCCACCGCGCTCTGCGCCCACGCTGCCGTTTCCACCGCCAGCCAGACCACACGGTGAACCTGCAGACGGCGAGTCGCTGCCCAGGAAAAACGATTTCTCACAATTTGGGTTCCATCAGGGTCTGTCTATGGAGAATTTCCCCAGGGCGTGGCTCAGGGCGCCCGGAGGCCAACAGGCAAATTCGGGACCAGCTGCGCCAAGGGCTCAGAGCGTTCAGCGCCCCTAATAAATTGGCGAAACGCGGGAATTCATATACGCACGGAGTGCACTATGACGCACCCCGCACTCTCAGTGTACACATGACAATTGCAGGTGTTTGCGCCCTTAAAAGGAGAGTGGAGTCGTTCCACTGGAGACGCTGGGAACGTATTCCCAGCCAACAGTCCGGTGACGGTTCACTTTGAGCATGCATCCCGGTGCGCTTTCCATGGACTGAGAAGACACGGGGGGCAGGCATGTCCATTCCTTAGGGTACCGGTCACTTTGTGTGTGTGTGTGTGTGTATGTGTGTGTGTTTAGCGTGCACACGACCACAAAAATGTCCAGAAGACGATCCTGCGGTCCCGGCCACTCTCCAGCGGCGTTCCCGACCCCCGCGCACCGGCGGTGGAGACGGGTCTTCGCTTCCACTGCGCCCGAACTGGGCGTCGCCCCTGCAGGCCCTCTGTGGTGTCGCCTGGTATCTTCAGGCAGGGAACTTCTTTGTCTCTGGCAAGAAGTTTTCCTCCGGGAAAGATAAAGTAATCGATAGCATCTTTTAAATAGCTGCGAGTTTCCTGTCGCGGCGCGCGCGCTCCAAATCTGCTCTGGTATGTCACCTTATCTCCCATCCCCGCTGTTGTCCCCGAGCGCCGCCTGTCAAGGGAGACGCCACCGGCATTAGGACCCGGGCTGGGGCCCTTCCGCTCGGGGTCACGCGCAGCGCCCTCGGCTCGGGCCCCGCGCCCCTCGGAGCGTCGCAGGGGGCGGGGAGCAGAGGAGGGGGAGGCATGGGGGCTCAGGGACCCCAGAACCCGGGACTGGACAGAGTGGACACTAAGAATCACTGAAACTGACCGATCTGGGAGACGCGTTAGCAAGAAAAGCGGTCTGCGGAGGGTCTTTTCCTTTTTCTATCCACGGGAATGGTGGATCCCGGGGCGCTAGGCTACTGGAGCGCCAGGCACCGGCAACTTTGCTTGCCAGTGTCCAGAGGAAAATCCAGCTCATCTTTGGAGAGGGCCAGGGGGCCCTCGGAGGCGCCTGCCTGGGCAGGGGCGATCTTGCGCACCGCGGCCAGGTGCAGTTTCGCCAATCCGCCCGCGACGTGTGTTGGAACAGGAGCCTGCTCGCCATCCCTGGGACTCAGTGGGACCAGGGATCCAGCCTTTCTGTCAGCCTCCTGTGGCCTTGGGGCAGGGCCTAGGGGGGAAAGACAGCACAACCCGAGGCTGCTCTTCCAGCCCCAGCTAAGGCCCCGAGGCCGGCTGCGGACTGTCTCTTCCTTTGGAGAGCCCCCGGCAGAGGTCCTACCCCCTGCCCCCCCCACCCCCCCACCCCCCGCCGCAGGCTCTTCGCGGAAATTTCTAGGCACTCCGATCTGCTGGTGGGCCTTGGGCCTTTTTCAAGGCCCAAGCAAGATTAGCAATGTTAGGTACAGGTCTTCATTTTTTCCTATGCTCAAAGTTGGCTGTATCCATTTTTTTTTTTTTTTTAAGAAAAATAAACTGAATAACAATACCCCAGCCCTTTCAGTCCCCTCCTCCCTGCCACCCTACAGCTGTGGACAAACCGGTCTAGATAAGGTGGGACCCAGCCTCACATTATCCGAAGGCTCCCTCCCTTCTGGGAAGTTGTGGTGGGAGGATGCCTTCTTGGCTTCAAGACAGACTTGCTCCCTCTCCACTTGCCCAGGATCATTCTGGATTACCTACGTGCTGAGAGAAGACCACCCACCCAAACACAGCCCAGGGAACTGCTTGAGCTTGGGAAAAATCCAGCTGCTCGGTTATCAGGGTGTATTTATCCGAAATGAAACCCAATAGTGGAAAACATCACCTTTCTCCTTTGTAGGGAGCAAGGGGGCATTTTCTGATTGTCTCCATTCTGTAAAGCTCTGGGTTGGGCCTTCTTACTCCCCGAGGGCCTTTCATATGATCTCAGGCTCCTTTTGAAAACTAATGAATTACTGGGGCCAGCCGTTGTGGGTGAAGCTGCCTCTGGCCGCGCTGGCTTCCCACCCTGCGGTGCCAGCTGCCCGGCTTCTGACTCAGCTCCCTGCCAATGCACCTGGTAAGAATGATGGCTCTTTGGGCCCCTGCTACCCACATGGGAAGCCTGGTTCCTGGCTTTGGCTCTGGGTATTGGCAGGTATTTGGGGAGTGAGCCAGCAGATGGAAAATCCCTCTGTCTCTCCTCTTTCTCTGTTGCTCTGCCTTTCAAATAAATAAATCTTATAAAAAATAACAAACTAGAATGATAATCGAAGATTGTTGATGACGGAGGGGACATTAGTTGGCTGTGTTTTCTTGCATAGTGGTCATAGGCACACTGTTGCAGCCAGCAGAGGATGTGAATGGGATGTCACTGTTTCTTCCTGGACCAGTGGCTGAATGCACTTCATTCCTGAGCCCCCTAAGTGGACCTGGAGGTGGCTCTGCTGGAGGGAGAGGGCTGCCTCCCTACTCCTCTGGGGAAGAGCTTCCCACCCGCCGTGCGACGTATTCTTCATGTTATACTTCAGGCACTATTTCTTTCTTTTTCTTTTAAAAATTTATTTACTTATTTGAAAGGTAGAGTTACAGAGAGAGACACAGAGAGTGAAATCTTCCATCTGCTGGTTCACTCCCTAAATGGCCACAATAGCTGGAGCTGGGCCAGGAGCTTCTTCCAGGTCTCCCACACGGGTGTAGGGGCCCAGGGACTTGGGTCTTCCTCTGCTGCTTTCCCGGGTGCATTAGCAGGGAGCTGGATTGGAAGTGGAGCAGCCAGGACTTGAACTGGCACCCATATAGAACACTGGCACCGCAGGCGGCAGTTTAACCCACTGGCAACAGTGCTGGCCCCACATTTTTTGGTCTTACACCTGCATGTAAGTATATGGGCTGGCTTGTTCCATTAGAGTTTTGTTATTTCTGAATTAGGCGATGAGGGTGGGGTTGCCTTTGAATGAGCATTTGTTAGAAGGAGCCAGGGTGGGTGGGTCTTTTCCTAACAAAATGTATGGATTGAGAGCTGGAAAAGTTGGAAACTTTACAGATGAGAGTGGTGAGACAGCCAAGGAGGGTTTGGGTGGGGACTCCAGTCCAGTGCTCTCTCCCTGGATGTGACGTTCATCCATTTCTTTCCAAGATTGATTTATTATGGGCTCATTCCCCAGAGGGCTACCATGGCCAGGGCTGGGCCAGGCAGAAGCGAGAGAGTGCAGGCTCCCAAGCACTTGGGCCATCTTCCCCTGCTTTCCCAGAAGCCTCAGCAGGAATGCTGGATGGGAAGTGGAAGCAACTGGCCGTGAGCTGGCACTCATATGGGATCCCGGCATTGCAGGCGGTGGTTTAAACTGCCCAGCCACAATGCCAGCCCCTAAGCGAGGGTCTTAAATAGCAGCTTAAGCCGCTGAGCCACAATGCCTGTCCCTAGGGTTGTTTCTGAATGGGAAGCTGTATTCCTTGTTCATTAGAAACTGGGAGAGAAGTAGGACCAGGGCCACCAGGACGGCTGTCAACACTTAGGAACTGGGTCCAGCCGTGACTCTAGCAGACCCCACCTGGGGTAAGAAAGTGAGCTTTGCTTGTTCCTGTGACGAACTCTGGGGCTCCCTCAGCTGTCCTCCACCCCACCCCCCTCCCCGAGTCTAACTTGTTCCTTTTGGCTCAACACAAGTGTGTGGCTTTGCAGCCTTTTTGTTCCAGCGTAATGCCCAAGTGCGCACACACATGTGAACAGCTGAGCCCAGCTGTGTAACGGGCACACGGTCCAAGCACCAGCAGCCCAGGGCTTGGGAGCTCCTGGAGCTCTTTCCTCCCCATCCCCCAGGGTAGTCACTCTCTGCTTCTTCTCCTTTCATTATTATAAGGTTTATTTATTTTTTATTTGAAAGGCAGAGTTACAGAGAAAGGAAGAAGAGAGAGAGAGAGAAAGAGAGAGAGAGAGAGAATCTTTCGTCCATTAGTTCACTTCCCAAATGTCACAATGACAGGGGCTGGGCCAGGTCAGATCCAGGAGCTTCTTCCAGGTCTCCTTTTCCCAGGCACATTAGCAGGGAGCTGGGTCAGAAGCAGAGCAGCTGGGAATGGAACTGGAACGCCTATGGGATGCCGGCATCACAGGTGGTGGTTTTTCCCTCTGTGTCACAGTTAATTTTTGAAAAAGTTAACTATTTATTATTTCTTTGAAAGGCAGAGAGATAGAGACAAACACAGAGAGATCTTCTATTCCTTAGTTCACTCCTGAAATGCCCCAAATACTTGGGCTGGGCCAAGCTGAAGTTGGGAGCCAGCCTGGACCTCCATCCAGGTCTCCCAACCGGGTGGCAAGGGACTGCTGCCTCTTGGGTGTGGTTAGCAGCAAGCTGGAATTGGAAGCAGAGCCAGGACTTGAACCCAGGCACTCCAGTATGGGATATGGGCATCCCAAGCAGCATCCAATACATTGCACCAAACACCTGCCCCGGGGGTCTTCCTATCTACTTGGGTTTGAGTCCCTTGGGTATCTGTGCTGCTTGTGAATATCAACCCCCAGTGGTTTGCTGTTTTAGTCTCTTAGTGACATAGCACCTATTTTTGGCTCTGGTCTAGTGACCTACTTGTGACCCTGAGCTTGTAGCCCTGCTAGTCTATGCCTTTGGGGTATCTGTGGCTGAGATAACTTCTTGGGCACTGAACTACCAGGCCTGCCATCCACAGCAAATTCTCCGAAGACAGATGCCAGAACTGCATCTCCTTGGTTTCCTCATGGTTGCTACAGCATTGTCTTTCCCCGCGATAGTTTAATAGTTTAATTACCCATTAGGGGGTGATTAGGGGGTCCCTTGTAGGACCTTCAGATCAGGAGAGGACTGACTTGATTATTCGGAAACTTTCTATATGGTGATGGGTCGGATCCTAAGAGACATTCAAGCAGGAGAATTTAAATACTGCAAGTTTTGAAAGCACAGATGATGTGACCATTCTTCTTTTAAGTCTTTGCAAAATATTAGGTGGAAATAACATATAGTTATTTGTAACTATTTCAAATGTTTGTCATCCATTCATATTTTCCTTTTTTAAAAAAAAAAGATTTGTTTATTTGAAAGGTGGGGGGGGGGGCGGCGCCGCAGCTCAATAGGCTAATCCTCCGCCTTGCGGCGCCGGCACACCGGGTTCTAGTCCCGGTTGGGGCACCGGATTCTGTCCCGGTTGCCCCTCTTCCAGGCCAGCTCTCTGCTATGCCCCGGGAGTGCAGTGGAGGATGGCCCAAGTACTTGGGCCCTGCACCCCATGGGAGACCAGGAGAGGCACCTGGCTCCTGCCTTCGGATTAGTGCGGTGTGCCGGCCGCAGCGCGCCAGCCATGGCGGCCATTGGAGGGTGAACCAACGGCAAAAGGAAGACCTTTCTCTCTGTCTCTCTCTCTCACTGTCCACTCTGCCTGTCAAAAAAAAAAAAAAAAAAAAAAAAAAAAGAGAGAGAGAGAGAGAGGGAGGGAGAGGGAGAGAAAGAGAGAGAATGAATCTCCCATATGCTGGTTCATTCCCTAAATGCCTGCAACAGCCAGGGCTGGGCCAGGCAGAAGCCTGGAGCTGGGAACTCCATGGGGTCTTCCACTTGGGGCAGCAAAGACCCAAGTACTTGAGCGGTTACTGCTACCTCCCAGGGTGTGCATTGACGGGAAGGGGAAGCTGGAGTTAGGAGCCAGGATGCAGACCCTGACAGGAAATGCAGGCACCGCAGGGGGCGCTTCCACCACCCCGCCTAGTACTCTCCCTCCTCCCCAGCCATGATAAAGTGGTTGTCTGCATATCACCAGGTGCTGAGCTGGCTTGTCCGGCCATAGACAACCAGGACATAGTCCATGCAAAATGGCTTCGCATATTGTTTGCCCAGTATAGGTGCTCAACGAACAGGACTCAGAGTAGCAATATTGAGAACAGAGTTGTCCCTGTGTAGAGAACAAGAGACTGGTAAAGGGGAATTAGCAGGGAGGCTTGGTATAGGGAGGTTGGCCCAAGATGGTCTTAGCGCTTCTACCTGTACTGTGTCTCTGTCGTGGCCCCAATTCTCACAGCCTGTGGCCACAGGAGCAGGTCAAGAGGCCTCCGAATTTTCTCTTTGGTACCCCAGGCCCCAACTCCTTTTCAGGGTGGTGAAGGCAGGGGTTGTAGGCAGGAGTGGAGTGGTGGGAGTTGAGCAGGTGTTAGAAACAGAGCTGTGGGGCCGGCGCCGCGGCTCACTAGGCTAATCCTCCGCCTAGCGGCGCCGGCACACCGGGTTCTAGTCCCGGTCGGGGCGCCGGATTCTGTCCCGGTTGCCCCTCTTCCAGGCCAGCCCTCTGCTGTTGGCCAGGGAGTGCAGTGGAGGATGGCCCAGGTGCTTGGGCCCTGTACCCCATGGGAGACCAGGAAAAGCACCTGGCTCCTGGCTCCTGCCATCGGATCAGCGCGCTGCGCCGGCCGCAGCGCGGCAGCCATTGGAGGGTGAACCAACGGCAAAGGAAGACCTTTCTCTCTGTCTCTCTCTCTCACTGTCCACTCTGCCTGTCAAAAAAAAAAAAAAAAAAAAAAAAAAAAAAAGAAACAGAGCTGTGGTTGCAACTGCAAAGCCATGGTGAGACTGTGACCAGCATCATGAGTGGCAACCCTTCGCCTGTGGGCTGCCGCCTTTCCTGCGCATGGCCTCGTGTTCCCACGTACACTCTGAGCTCTCTTCTCGATAGGATGTAGTGTCGAACAAATGAACATCCAGCAGTGACGAAGTAACGAGTCTTTGTGGGTGTGAGTGGATCATCTGCTGCACAGGAAGCCATCTTAATTCTTTTTAAAAGATTTATTTTATTTTATTTTTGACACGCAGAGTGGCAGAGAGAGAGAGAGATCATACATCCATGGGTTCACTCTGCAAATGGTGGCAAGTGCCAGGGCTGGCCCAGGCGGAAGTCAGAAGCCAGAAACTCCATCAGGGTCTCCCACTTGGGTGACAGGGGCCCAAGCACTTGGGCCATCCTCCACTGCTTTCCCCAGGAGCATCAGCAGGAACTTGGATGGGAAGTGGAGTAGCTGGGACTTGAACTGGTGCTCTGGCATGGGATGCTGGCACTGCAGGGCATGGCTTAAACCCGGTGCACCACATGCTGGCCATGGGAAAAGGATTTTTAAAGATTTTATTTATGCATTTACATGTTTATTCTTGTGGTCAAGATTCAGGCTTTCAGGTGGCTCTGTTCAAGTGATCTGTCTCTCTCTCCTTCCCCAGGAGCTTGGGGGAGAGATGCAGTCAGGGGACAGTTGAGCCACACAGCATCTGGGAGCGCAGACCGGCCCACCCGCAGGGAGAGCCTGGGAGCTGGCAAACAGTGTAAGCCTGGGAGCTGCCGCACCGGGGCCCTGGACTCCAGCGGCACTGGTCTCCTGGAGCAGGGAGCCCTGGGCGGCGGCTGTGTGTGGAATCCTCTGGGTTTTCCACCTGCTCCTCCCGGGGAACTGCAGCAAGCAGAGAGGCACCGACAGAGTTTCAGCCCCTCCCAGCACATCTGTAGGCCACACCCCTCTCATGGGGAGGTGGGGGCGCTCTGGCACCTCACCCTGGCCTTGTCCAGAGGAGGCTGCTTAGAGACCTGGGAGAGACTGAAGAAGAGGGACTGAGAGAGAGAGAAATGGAGGTGGGGGGAGAACGAGATAGAGGGGAAGGAAGAGGAAGGTGAGGGCATGTACCCAGCCTGGCCTTTGAGGGCTCTTCCCTGCGTGGTGAGCCTTCTCCTCCTCTCTTCCTGACTCCCCTCTCTCCCCCTCCCATCCTCTGCAGGAGACTGCCGGCCGCCAGGTGTGGGGGCGGAGAGTGGGCCTTAGAGGATGGGAGGCATTGGGATCTGATGAAACCTTTATCTGCGGGGGAGCCATAGCAAGGGCGTCTCCCTCCTCATCAGCTGAGCGCGGTTGAGTGGGGTCACTGAGCTGTGCCTCCGGAGACCCTTAGCGCTGGTCAGGAGGGCACCCCCCTGGAGGCGGGAGCGTCCAGAGGGGTGAGTGCCCCTGGCCCACTTTGTGAGCCAACTAGCCCCTTCCTTCCGTTGCAGAAGATGGGGACCCCAGTGGCTGCTGTCAGGTGCAAGGTTGCAGATGGGAAGCCTTGAGCCCTACCGCCAGTCATGAGGTACCCTGTATTTCAAACTAGCTAGCAGTAGGCTTCAAGCGTTTCACCATCAAAAATGACAGGTGATGGATGTTAGTCTGATTGGATCATGCACTGTATGCATGTATCAAAAGCACGTTGCCCACATAGAAACACTCAGAAAGGTAAGGATACCAATTTCTTGGCTGTTGTGAGAATGAACTGTGCTCACCTGCTCAAGGCAAAGACTAATGTCTGTTCCCGGCCCCTCAGCCACCCTCGGCACTCCCAGGCGGCTGACTTTTTGTGTGGTGGCTGTCACAACGCCTGTTCCCTTCTCCTGGCTGCCGAGATGCTAGGAGGGACCCCTGCACACAGAAGATGTGACGTGGATGTCAGCAATTGATTTGCACTATCGAGAATGTGTCTTTGAAGAAACTCTTCTCTCCCACTGTTAGACAGGGAATTGTTTTTGGTTTACTTTTTTAAAATTTTTTTGACAGGCAGAGTGGACAGTGATAGAGAGAGACAGAGAGAAAGGTCTTCCTTTTTGCCGTTGGTTCACCCTCCAATGGCCACCATGGCCGGCGCGCTGTGGCCGGCGCACCGCACTGATCCGGAGGCAGGAGCCAGGTGTTTCTCCTGGTCTCCCATGGGGTGCAGGGCCCAAGCACTTGGGCCATCCTCCACTGCACTCCCTGGCCACAGCAGAGAGCTGGCCTGGAAGAGGGGCAACCGGGACAGAATCCGGCGCCCCGACCGGGACTAGAACCCGGTGTGCTGGTGCTGCAAGGCGGAGGATTAGCCTAGTGAGCCGCAGCGCCGGCCATTTTGGTTTACTTCTAAAGAAGAACATACGGGTAACAAGCAAAAAACCCAAATAGATTCAAGGTCTCAATTTCAGGGAAAACTTCCCACTCAGATGTCCCAACCTTATTTCGTGACTGATTCCTACAAGAACGGTAGGGGCTGAGGGTAGGCTCTAGTCTGCCCATCTAGGCTTTCTCTGCTTTGGAGGGTCAGGGACAGGGCTAACCCTGGACAAGGCGGTCTGTCAAGGACGGGCCTGTTTTTCCGTTGTGGGATGTTCATGCATCATTCAAAAAGATGAGCAGGGGAGGGTGTGGTAGCACAGTGGTTACACTGCTGGTTGGGACAGCTGCATCCCAAATCAGAGTTCCTGGTTTGAGTCCTGGCTACTCCACACTTCCAAGTTAGCTTCCTGCTAACGCACCTGGGAAGGAAGCAGATGGTGGTCCGAGTACTTGGGTTCCTGGCACCCACGTGAGAGACCTGGATGCAGTTCTGGGCTCCTGGCTTCAACCTGGCCTAGCCCTGGTCATTGTGGGCATTTGGGGAGTGAACCAATGGATGGAAGTTTCTCTCTGTCTCTCCCCCTCTCTCTGTCACTCTGTCTTTCAATGAATAAACATTTTTTTTAAGATGACCCATCTTCATACTGAAGCAAGTAGAAATCAGAGTACCTAGATTTTCTTTTTTTTTTTTTAAGATTTATTTATTTATTTGAAAGAGTTACACACACACACACACACAGAGAGAGAGAGAGAGAGAGAGAGAGAGAGAAAGAGAGGGGTCTTCCATCCACTGGTTCACTCCCCAATTAGCTGCAACAACCAGAGCTGTGCTGATCTGAAGCCAGGAGACAGGAGCTTCTTCTGGGTCTCCCATGCAGGTACAGGGGCCCAAGGACTTGGACCATCTTCCACTGCCCTCCCAGGCCACAGCAGAGAGCTGGATCGAAAGTGGAGCAGCCGGGACTAGAACCCGTACCCATATGGGGTGCTAGCACTGCAGGCTGGGACTTTAACCTGCTGCACCACAGTGCTGGCCCCAAGGGTCTGCATTTAGGTGTTTTTTTTTTTTTTTTTTTTTTTTTTTTTCAGGCAGAGTGGACAGTGAGAGAGAGAGACAGAGAGAAAGGTCTTCCTTTGCCATTGGTTCACCCTCCAGTGGCCGGCACACCGTGCTGATCCGATGGCAGGAGCCAGGTGCTTCTCCTGGTCTCCCATGGGGTGCAGGGCCCAAGCACTTGGGCCATCCTCCACTGCACTCCCTGGCCATAGCAGAGAGCTGGCCTGGAAGAGGGGCAACCGGGACAGAATCCGGCGCCCCCACCGGAACTAGAACCCGGGGTGCCAGCACCGCTAGGCAGAGGATTAGCCTAGTGAGCCACAGCGCCGGCCTTGCATTTAGTTTTTTAACATTTATTTTTATTTATATGAAAGGCAGAAAGAGAGAGAGACAGACATAGATAGAGAGATCTTTTATCTACTGATTTATTCTCCAAGTGCCAGCAACGATCAGGGCTAGGCCAGGCCTCAGCCAGGAGCCAGGAACTCAACCCAGGTCTCCCACATGGGTGGCACAAACCCAAGTGCTTGAGCCTGCTGCCTGCCAGGGTGTACATTAGCAGGAAGCTGCAATCAGAGGCAGAGCCCAGATTCTAACCCAGAGACCCTATATGGGATGTGGGCCTCCCAAGTGAGGTCTTAATGCTGCACCAGGAGTCTGCATTTTGAAATAAATGCTCCGGGCTGTTTGGATGACCCTGGCTTTCTGATCTGCCCTTTGACAAGGGCAGACTTAGTTTCCAGCCCTGTGTTTGAGAGCACTGTTCACCTCTTCCTGGGAGATGGCAGACTTCTCATGAGGTAGCCAGGGATTTCTCTTCCTAGATTGGGAAATGAAACTTGTCCCCAGGGCCAGAAGGCCAGCCCCCAGGGCAGCTGGGAACCAAACATTAAAAAAAATGCAAGTATTCTTTTTGCTTGATGAAGTTAATTCTGTGCTTTCTTTGTTAGTTGCTTGGCTCATGGATGGCCTCACTTCTTATTTTTCATAATTTATGTGTTTTTTTAAGTTATGTATTTGAAAGGCCAAATGATAGGGAGAGACATAGAGACAGACAGGTCTTCCATCTGCAGGTTTACTCCCCAGATGGCTGCAACAGCCAGGGCTGGGATGGATTGGGCTGAAGCCAGGAGCCAGGAGCTTCCTCCAGGTCTCCCACATCGGTGCAGGGGCCCAAGGACTTGGGCCATCTTCCACTGCTTTCCCAGGCCATTAGCAGGGAGCTAGATTGGAAATGAAGCTGCCGGGACTCGAACTAGAGCCCATACGGAATATGGGTGCCACAGGTGATGGCTTTACCTGCTATACCACAGAATCAACTCCACTTGCGGAATTTTTTGGCACCAAAATAAGTCTTTTAATTCCATTTTTCCTTGAACTTTTTCAAATAGCCTTGTGTATAGCTTACATGTATGATTACAAGGATAACTGGGATCTCTCATTTTGCATTGATCTACAGTTTACTTTTTTCTTTATCAATCTGATGCTTCCCATCTTCCCATCTCAGCAAGCACACATCAGAACATTCCAGACTGAAGAGCCACCGCTTATGAAGTCACCTCCAGTTGAGGGACATTACTTTGTGTCCATCTTTCCTGTTACATACCAATGAACAGCTTTGATCTTTGACTTTTTTTTTTTTAATTTATTTTTTTATTTCCACATCTCCTGGTTTACAGGGCTAGCTGGGTTTTCCAGAATCTTCCCGAAAAGCCTCGGTGGTGACTTGGCCAACGAAGAGTGCCATGTGGGTCACTGCGGACCTGGGGGCTTTTTGAGAGTGAAAGGCGGTGCTAGCAGCAATGGCTGGGGGAAGTGTCCTGTGCAGAGTGGGACAGAGCGTGAGTCCCCGCGTGCGTCTTCATGGTGGATGCTGCACAGGAAAGGGGTGGAGGCCTCTGAGCCCTCGTCTCAAACACACGCCGGGCGGGGTCCAGTGTCCGGGCCGCCTCTTCCTCCCGTCTGGGGCAGGGCTTCTGAAGCTGGGGGTGGGATGGGGAAGGGATCAGAATCTCCACAGGGGAGGCTCCCGGCCGGCAGCTCTGCCCCACGAGGAGCAGATGTGGGCGGAGGGGCTGCCGGGGCTCATCCCTGTCGTGACCACTGGCCTGGCCGCTAACTCAGGGCGATCTCAGCTGCCGCGACCTCGGGGTGAAAGGCCCCGGATCTTGTTTCTGGTTCCTTCAGGAACCCTCCACTCTCTTCCTGTCCTCCTTTCTGTGACTAATTTCTGAAATCTCTGTAACTGAGAAGGCATTGGATGAGGTTTCCCGCTCTGGGAGGGCCCTGGGTGCCAGACTGGGGCGGTGTGTGTGTGTGTGTGTGTGTACGCATGCACGCACTGGCGGGTGAGGGCTGAGACTCCGACATGGTGGCTGTGGTCACATGCTGTCCCTCAAGAGCCTCCGGACTGGGTGGCAGCAGCTGGCGGGGTGCTGGGATAAATTCGCTGATGACGGGGCAGATAGGGCTCTCCATGTTGGTGGGTTCCAGAAAGCAGAGCGCTCCCTGATGAAAAGGCCATGGTCATTGTCTTAGGGGATCTGCCCGGCCTGGTTTTGACAGTTCTCAGCTGCTCCATAAATCTTCCATCAGCTCCATCTGGCCAAAAAGATGTCATCACTGCTTTTCTCGTAGCCACGAGGAGTAAAAGGTCATGAATGAAACCGCTCTTCCAGCCCTGTTTGAGCTAAAGAAGACAAACTGAAATTTGTTCCATGGAAGGGGGGTTAGCGTGGATATTGGGTTGTTTATGCTGGAGTGATAGTTTATGTTCACTCAAGGATTATTATTGGAGGGAGAATAATTATGCCTTAGGTGCTACTGAGTACTCTTGGCACCCACATACTTCCCACATAGAACTGCAGAATCTCAGAGGATGTTAACATCAGCAGTTAACCAGCTGTTTCTGTTTTTTTTTTTTTTTTTTGTATGATTTGAAGCAACAGAGCTCTTGTTGCGTGTTTTGCGGTCAAATCCCTGGACATAAGGTAGAAGGACCAGGTGTAGTAGAGGCCTGGCACGGTGCCCTCCCAATGCCATCTCCCTCCACACTCACGTTGGCTCCTGTTGGCACCTGCTGTGTTTGAATCCCCCCTCCAGCCTCTCAGCCCCCACTGGCGCATCCCCAGCTATTGGTTATTGGTGCCTTGCTTCCTGCTCACACACTCCTAGTGCCCAGGGAAGCTGCCTCTCTTATGCCAGGATGGAGCTGATGACCAGAAAGATTTACATTCTTCACAACAAAAGTTTTTTTTTTAACTTTTTTTTTAACTTCTGCTCTTCATCTCTTTATAATTCTCTTTCCAATAAATAAATCTTTAAAGTTTTATTTATTTATTTGAAAGTCAGAGTTACACAGAGAAAGAAGGAGAGGCAGAGAGAGAGAGAGAGAGAGAGAGAGGTCTTCCACCTGCTGGTTCACTCCCCAATTGGCTGCAATGGCCGGAGCTGAGCCGATCCGAAGCCAGGAACCAGGAGCTTCTTCCAGGTCTCCCACGTGGGTGCAGGGGCCCAATGATTTGGACCATCTTCTGCTGCTTTCCCAGGCCATAAAAGAGAGCTGGATTGGAAGTGGAGCAGCCGGGTCTCAAACCGATGCCCATATGGGATGCCTGCATTCCAGGTGGCGGCTTAACCCACGCGTCACAGCACCGGCCCCAAATAAATAAATCTGAGTCCTTAGGCTGGACTGAGTGATTGGTCAAGGGTCTAGCTAAGCTCATCTCGACATGCACTGAATGGACACTTCAAGGGATAGGAGGAGGCCACGCTTCCTTGTCCTCAAGAGCTTGAGGCCTGGGCTGGCTCTGGTACCAGGCTTCCTGCAGGGGTGCAAGGGAGAGGCACTGGCCCCATCTCTGTCACTGCAACAGCTGCCCCTGATGCCTGGCTGGGACACAGGGACAGCGCTGGGCTTGCTGTGCCATTCCTAGGCCCCAGCCTTAGGAAGCATTGCTTTTTCAGCCGATGATATCAGGTAGGAAGCTATCCCAGTGATGTCCGGAACACAACAACCACAGAACAACAATCCCAACAACAAGAAGCCAACAAACACAACCCCCGCCAGGTGCACACTCATCAAAGGGGACTCAGGATGGCTTGTGCACTTGGCTGCAGCCTGTGTCTGCCTTGGCCTCCAGGCGTCTATGCTGGTGGCTTTGAGAGCTTCCCGCAAACCTTCCCCTGGTGGTCGTCTCTCTCTCTCTAGCTCGCTCTCTCTCACTCTGCCTTTCAAATAATAAATAAATCTTTAAAAAAATAATTTTTAAACTTTACATAATGTTTTCCCATTTTTTCCTGATAGTACTTTTGGTAGCAAAACCAAAACCAAAATCAAAAAAGTAGTGTGGGGGATTAGCTGCTCAGCTCCGGTTCCTGACTCCAGCTTCCTGCTAATGCAGACCCTGGGAAGCAGCAGTGATGGCTCAAGTAGTTGGGTTCTTTCCACCTATGTGGGAGACCTGGATTGAGCTCCTGGTTCCTGGCTTCAGCCTGGCCAAGCCCCAGCTGTTGTGGGCATTTGGAAAGTGAACTGGTGGAATAAAAGGAAATAAAAAGTTGTGTGGCGCCTCACTTCCAGCAGGAAGGCTGCTCTGCCTGGCTCCTGCTGACTTACCCCCCACCCCACAGTTCCCACTCCCTCCCCTGAGACTGCTGGGCCATAGCTGCTCTCAGGTCCCAGCCCGCCTGCTGTCTGTTGACAGGTAGACACAGAGGGTCAGGACTGGTGCCACTGAAACCCACTGTTGGAGGGAGAGCTTTGTGCTCCCGTAAGTGGCCAGAGACTCAGGGAGAGGAGAGGAGCAGGAGACGAGGGGTATTCTGGCTTCCGTTGACCTTCAAGCCAGCGTTCTGGGCATGTGTGGGTCTCTGATCTGGTTGCTTCCCTTACGCGTGACTCTCACACAACAGAACCACCCTCGGGCCAGCGCTGTGGTGCAGTGGGTTAACGCCCTGGCATGAGGCGCTGGCATCCCATATGGGTGCCGGTTCGAGACCCGGCTACTCCACTTCCAACCCAGCTCTCTGCTATGGCCTGGGAAAGCAGTAGAACATGGCCCAGGTCCTTGGGCTCCCCCTGCACCCATGTGGGAGACCCGGAAGAAGCTCCTGGCTCCTGGCTTTGGATCTGTGCAGCTCCAACTGTTGCAGTCAATTGGGGAGTGAACCAGTGGATGGAAGACCTCTCTCTCTCTCTCTCTCTCTCTGCCTCTCCTTCTTTCTCTCTGTAACTCTGACTTTCAAATAAATAAATAAATCTTAAAAAAAAAAAAAAAAAAAAAACCCAGAACCGCCCTGAGGGCTTGTCAGCACCCGTGGCTGGGCACGCCCTGTTTCTGATTCAGCTGGGCTGAGCTGGAGCTGAGAATCTGCTTTGCTAGTGAGTTCTCAGGGGTGCTCAGACTGCAGGCCCTGGGGACCGGAGAGCCACTGGCCTGGGGCTGGCCCTTGGGCTGTGAAGCTTGAACTGTAGTTAGTTGATCTTATTTCTTGCAGTAGCTTATTTGATGAAGTCATAGATTTTCCCCTGTCCCATGTGTACATCCTTTCTTTAAAAATTAATTTATTTGAAAGGCAGTTACAAAGAGAGAGAGAGAGAGAGAGAGAGAGAAAGAGAAAGAGAAGGAAGAAGGAGATCTTCCATTTTCTGGTTCACTCTCCAGATGGCCAAAAAGGCCAGTGCCGGGGAGGCCAAAGCCAGGATCCAGGAGCTTCTTCCAGGTCTCCCATGAGGATAGCAGGGGCCCAAACACCTGGGCCATCTTCCACTGCTTTCCCAGGCCATTAGCAGGGAGGTGGATGGGCAATGGAGCAGCTAGGGCTGGAACTGGCGCCCTTATGGGATGGTGACGTCGCAAGCAGCGGCTTTACCCACTCCACCACAGCGCTAGCCCCCACGTCCTCGGTGTGACTCTTCTGTGCCTCCCCGGCGGAGGTGAAACGTTCTGCACACCCGAGATCCGGCATGCCCTTGTGACTTGCATTGGCCAACAGGATGTGAGGGGCACAATGTCGGGGGAGTACCTTTGCTCTTTCGGTGTTCTGCCCTGGAAGCATGGGGGGAGTTGGGGTAGCCTCCTGGGGGTGATTCCCTGAGGCCCTAATGACAGTGCCAGCCCCAGGTGCCAGGGATGTGAGTGAGCGCCTTGACCCTCTAGCACTGGCTTCTTGGCCTCAGCACCACTGATGTTTGTACTATTTTAGGCTTTACAGCCCATAATTTTTGTCACAGCCACCTCTGCTGCTGTAGGAGAAAGCAGTGACAGACAAATGTATGGGCGCGCTCCACCAGACCTGGTTCACACATCAGGCAGTGGGCCCGATCTGTCCCATGGCTGAAGCTTGTGGATGCCACAGGTGGAGTGTGGAGAGATTTCAGCCATTGCCGACAATGGGGAAGCATCTGATAAGTGCTGGTTTACTGACATTATTACCATATTGTTGCTACTACTTTACTCTTTTTTTATTTTATTTTATTTTTTAAATTTTTGACAGGCAGAGTGGACAGTGAGAGAGAGAGAGAGAGAGAGAGAGAGAGAGAGAGAAAGGTCTTCCTTTTGCCGATGGTTCACCCTCCAATAGCTGGTGTGGCTGGTGCGCTGCGGCCAGTGCATCGCGCTGATCCGATGGCAGGAGCCAGGTGCTTCTCCTGGTCTCCCATGGGGTGCAGGGCCCAAGCACTTGGGCCATCCTCCACTACACTCCCTGGCCACAGCAGAGAGCTGGCCTGGAAGAGGGGCAACCGGGACAGAATCCGGCGCCCTGACTGGGACTAGAACCTGGTGTGCCGGCGCCGCAAGGCGGAGGATTAGCCTAGTGAGCCGCGGCGCTGACCACTACTACTTTACTCTCTCAGTTGCTGTATTCTGCTTTCCATTTTCACACTTGGTCTCTTCCAGTATTGCTATTTGGTCCCATCTATCGGGATACAGGGAGAAATTCAACTTCTTTCTGGCTACACACACACATACACATACACGCACACGTCTCCCATCTACTGGTTCACTCCCCAAATGCCTGCAGCAGCCAGAGCTGGGCCAGGCCAAAGCCAGGAGCAGGAAAGTCAATCTGGATCTCCCATGTGGGTGGCAGGGGCCCATCACTTGCTGCTTCCCAGGATACGTATTAGTGGGAAGCTGGAGTTGGAGGCAGCGTTAGGATTTGAACCCAGGCATGGGCATAGGTGCTGCAGCATCTTAACCACTGTGCCAAATGCCCATCCATCAGGTGAGAGTTTATTATGCTCGTTCTCACTGTTTTTAGACACGATTGCAATTCAGGAAGCTTCCATGGATTGCTTCTTTACTTTTCTTGTCTAATGACATTCCGTGAGCAGACCCACATCGCGCAGCAGTGAGGAACCCTGGACTTGGCTCAGAGAGCCATGGCCTCCCCCGGCAGCTGGGTCCAGCGGCAAGCAGGGGCCCCTCTGGGTCTCATGCGTTTTTGGCCTCTGTGAACTGTGCAGAACCAGGGCTGGCCCTGCTGATCTGTGGATGTGTGGCCACGACAGGTCCCAGTGTCCTGCCGGGGCTGCAACGTGATGGCATTTGTGACAGGGTGAGGGAGAGAGACTGCTGGCTGGGCTGCAAGGGGCGCGATTAGATTACGGCCGAGCTGCCTGTCTGGCGGAGGTGGAAGACTCGGTTCTGTGCGTGCCGTGTGCAAGGGAGCTAGAGCTAACGCTGGCCCTGGGGTCTGCATTTGGAGCAGCCGGCGACTGCCCACCCAGTGCAGAGCCGAGGGGCTCTCTCCACAGCGCTGCCCTGTGCTTTTGCTTTTTATGCCTTTCCCTCTTTACCTTCCTGGACCTTTTCTGAGCTTGTATGTTGCTGGGGTCCTAAACGTCTTAGGAGAAGCATGGCCAGCCACCTGGGGCCTGGCTGTCTCTGCTCATGCTTGTCTTCCTCCTTTGCCCCTCCTTGCTCTCTGGGCACGCACAAGTCCTTTCCAAGGCAAGGAGCAGGGGCGTCAGTGTCAGGCTCTTCAGGCTGAATCTGTGCTCAGCCAAGTTACACTGGTGACCTTGGGCAAGTTACTGAACCCCAACGGGGCTCGGCTTCCTCAACTGTGATCTTGGCTTCTTAGCTGCTGTAGGGCTGTGGTGAAGAAAATCCACAAAGCTTCTAACAAGGTGCATGGGGGGACCTTCAGTCAGTGGCATTTCCCTTCTCTTCAGTGGCGGTCTGCAAAACATTTAAGAAAAATTCTTCTCTCCACAGTTTTTATGGTCGATTATTTGAAAGAGGGAGATAGATGATAGGCAGGTAGATAGAAAATCACCCATCCTCCACTGGTTCATTCTTCAAATGCCCCAACAATTGGGGCTAGGCAAGGGGGAAGCCTCGAGACCAGAACTCAATTCGGGTCCCCCATGTTGGTGGCAGGGACCCAAGTACTTGAGCCATCACCTGCTGCCTCCCAGAGTGTGCATCAGCAGGGAGCTGGACTCAGAAGTGGAGCTGTGGCTGGCACGGTGGCTCAACAGGCTAATCCTCCGCCTTGCGGCGCCGGCACACCGGGTTCTAGTCCCGGTCGGGGCGCCGGATTCTGTCCCGGTTGCCCCTCTTCCAGGCCAGCTCTCTGCTGTGGCCAGGAGTGCAGTGGAGGATGGCCCAAGTGCTTGGGCCCTGTACCCCATGGGAGACCAGGATAAGTACCTGGCTCCTGCCATCGGATCAGTGCGTTGTGCCGGCCACAGCGCGCTGGCCGCGGCGGCCATTGGAGGGTGAACCAACGGCAAAGGAAGACCTTTCTCTCTGTCTCTCTCACTGTCCACTCTGCCTGTAAAAAAAAAAAAAAGTGGAGTTGCACTTGAACCTAGACACTCGATATGAGATGTGGGTGTCCCAAGTGGTGTCTTTTTTTTTTTTTTTTTTTTTAATATTTGAAAGGAATCATTTGAAAGGCAGAATTACAAAGAGAGGAGGAGGAGGAAAAAGAGAGAGAGAGAGAGAGAGAGAGAGAGAGATCCTTCATCCACTGGCTCACTCTCCAAATGACAATAGTTGGGATTGAGCCAGGCAGAAGCCACGAGCTGGGAGCTTCATCTGTGTCTCCCATGTGGGTGCAGGGGTCTAAGGACTTGGACCATCTTCCACTGCTCTCCCAGGCATATCAACACGGACCTGGATCGCAAGTAGAGCAGCCGGGTCTTGAACCAGCACCCATACAGGATGCTGGCATTGCAGGCAGAAGCTTAACTAGCTACGCCACAAATGCCAGCTCCTCCCCCGCCCCCATAAGCGATATCTTAGCCATTGCATCAAAGACCTTCCCCAGGAACATCTCTTTGATGAGGAGTAAGACATTTAGACACAGGCAGGCTGCTGTGGAATTAGCATCTTACTATGCTGTCCTCCTTGGTGTCAGTCTTCCCATGGCTTCTATCAAAGACCTCTAGTGGGTGAACTGCATCCAGATCACGGAGAGAGAAGACAGGACCAGGAGGAGGCTCCAGACAGAGCCTCACAGCCTTCACAGAGGTGTAACATAGGAGGAATTCAGGCGGAGGATTAGCCTACTGAGCCACGGCGCCGGCCTTTGCATCACTTTTAAAAATGAATTCCCTAATGTAAAGTTTCCAAAATTTTATTGTTCACCATAGTCAGGCACTGACCTGTTATTCTTTTTATTTTTTTTTTAAGATTTATTTGAAAGGCACAGTTATATATATAACAGAGCTGATCTGAGGTCAGGAGCCAGGAGCTTCTTCCTGGGTGGGTGCAGGGGCCCAAGCACTTGAGTCATCTTCCTCTGCTTTCCTAGGTGCATTAGCAGGGAGCTGGATCAGAAGTGGAGCAGCCAGGACTCGAACCGGCACTCTGATACAGGATGTTGGCAATCCAAGTGGGCAGCTTAACCAGCTGTGCCATGCCTACCGCACATTAATATGCAATTTGGGTCCTGATTTTTCCACTTAATATATAGTTATAAATATTTCCCCTATGTCATCAAATACTCTGTAAATTTGATCAGGGTTGTGGGGGGGGCTGATCTCTCTGTGACATCACAGCTTCTTGGGGCCCTCTGTGACTCCTCGATCTGCTGTGGACCTGAGTAGGCCACACTGTCCACCAGCTCCGTTTGCCACCAGGAGTGCAAGGCCCTGATGTGTATGGGGCTCCAGACATGCTTTGCCCTGAAATACCTGCTTGATCCTCCCACGAGCTTCGGGCACACAAAGCGGCTCACCAGTGATTGGCCGTGCAAAGCTCTTGTTCGACACAGCGGCACGAAACCACAAACCAACGTGTCCTCATCCGTGTCCTCATCCGTGTCCTCATCTGTGTCCTCATCCGTGTCCTCATCCGTGGCACGCCGGGTTCTCCTATGCCGAGAGTCAGGGAGAAACCTCTCTCGGAAACCAGTCAGGAGGAGGCAGCTCTGGGCGCTTCCTCCTGTCTGTCCCCACGGAGGGGAGGGCGGGCTCCGTGTCCTAGGTCCTAGGAGGGTTTCTGAGGCTCGCTCCTGAAGCTCCTCGCTTGGGAGCATCTGTGTGGCCTCCCCGTGTTCGTGTCCTTACACAGAGGCTCAGCCTGAGCCCACCCCAGCACAGCCAGGCCTTCCGCTTTCTCCTGGGGTGGAGAGGTGTTTGCCGCGGTGGTGTGTCAGGGAGAAATGGCTGAAGACAGCACACCCAGTTCTCCAGACAGTGCAGGGCGGCCAGCCACTCTGGGGGGACTCCAGTGCTCAGAGGCCACCCCGGTGCTCTGGGCCCCAGAATGTGGGCGGGGCCCGGGAGAAGCACTGAGCCTCCGGACCTGGAGGATGACAACGAACCCCTGGTGATGATTGTACCCAACCTTGGTGGCTCCGTGTCCTATATCTCACATCTCCGGGACAAGCCAGGGAAGCAGGCCCCCGTGGCTGGAAGCTCAGAATTTCCACGGAGCTTCCAGAAAAACCATCTCTTTCCAGGCAGGACTGGGATTAGAGGTGTTTTCATCAGGGCTCTCTCTCCCAGTTGCTCTTCTCTGCCCCAGTGTCGTTCTGGCTCCGACTCAGCCCAGGCCACCCAGGGGCAGTGGGCCGTGGATGGGGGCAGTCCCGGCAGCTGCTCTCTCCGAATTCCCTGGGATTCAAGGCCGGGTGCTGGGTGATTACACCGCTGTTATCTGGGATTAGCTATTTTCGCTCCCTGTATTTATATCATGGAAGCTGCAGCGTGATGCGGCCAGATGCCAGCGTGGGCAAACTGCTTCTTCCTCTGCACCCACCTGCTGTTCTGCTAACACCCGGCAAGGTGGCAGGGGTGGGGACCAGATCTGCCAGCCGCTGTGTTCAGAGGGGTGAGCCGAGTCGCAGGGATGGGCGGAGCCTGGAGCCCGCCCTGGCAGCTGAGGGGGCGGAGGGCTGGCGGTGCGCCCTGCAGAGGGCGCCCGTCACCTCCCTAACCCCAAGAAGTCTTCCAGTCCTGCAGCCCCCTAGCCTGCCTGCTCCTCCCTGACCCCTGGTATCTGTCCAGGGTGCCCGTGAAGGGTGCGAAGGGGTCTCATTTTGGGCAGCCCAGAAAAGCACCCGAAAGTCCCAAATGTAAGTTCAAAGGCATTACAAGGTTCTACACCCCCGTGGCTGGCCGTGGGGCCCTCCCGGCTTGTCGGCTGTCCTTCCGGGAATACTGAGGCTTCTCAGAGGCGTGACCTGTCTCGCGGGAGTTGAGCCAGATGACCTCAGCGAGCGCCTGAAGTGCAGTCCGGGCTCGGTAAGTGGACTTGCTCGCGGCACCGCGGTGATATGTGGGGGATGCGTTTATCTCTGTGTGCATGTGTGTCTACTCGCGGACCTTCCCACGGTGCCCGGAAGGCTGCTTGCAGACTCATTTGGTCCTTCTGGGAAAAAATGGACAATGTCAGGCCTTGGCTGAGCCTGGCTCGGGAGCATGGAGACACCAAGTCAGAGAGAAGCTCCAGCTAGAGCCCCAGGAAGCCCATCCTCCCAGATTGACCCACGGAGACCCTGCACTCAGTGTTGCCGTGTGCAGAGGGAGCCCTGGCTTTCCCTAGGCCTTGGCCTGTGGGACTTTTCTCTCTGGGGCCCATATCTCAGGGTAGCAAGCCTCCCAGGTGCACACTCTCTCTCTCTCTCTTTTTTTTTTTTTAAGATTTATTTATTGATTTGAAAGAGGAGAGAGGAGAGGCAGAGAGAGAGAGAGAGAGAGAGAGAGGTCTTCCATCCACTGGTTCACTCCTCAATTGGCCGCAACAGCAGGAGCTGCGCCAATCAAGATAGGAGCCAAGAGCTTCTCCCACGTGGGTGCAGGGGCCCAAGGACTTGGGCCATCTTCTACTGCTTTCCCAAGTCATAGCAGAGAGCTGGTTTGGAAGTGGAACAGCCAGGACTTGAACTGGCACCCATATGGGATGCCGGCACTGCAGGCAGTGGCTTTATCTGCTTTGCCACAATGCTGGCATGGAGAATTCATTTTTTTAAAAAAAATATTTATTTATTTATTTGAAAGGCAGAGTTACAGAGAGGCAGAGGAGAGTGAGAGAGAAGTCTTCTATCCGTTGGTCCACTCACCAAATGGCCATAATGGCCAGAGCTGTGCTGATCAGAAGCCAGGAGCCTGGAGCTTCTTCCAGGTCTCCCACGCAGGTGCAGGGGTCCAAGGACCTGGGCCATCTTCTACTGCTTTCCTAGGCCATAACAGAAAGCTAGATTGGAAGTGGAGCAGCTGGGACTTGAACTGGCATCCATGTGGGATTCTGGCACTACAAGTGGGGGCTTTACCTGCTACACCACAGTGCTGGCCCAGGAAGACAGTTCTTTCCTTTTTTTTTTTTTTAATATTTTATTTATTTATTTGAGAGGTAGAGCTACAGACAGTGAATGGGAGAGACAGAGAGTGAGGTCTTTCTTCCACAGATTCACTCCCCAAATGACCATGGAACTTCCTCAGAGGTGTAGGGGCCCAAGCACTTGGGCTATCCTCCACTGCTTTCCCAGGCTAGAGAGCTGGATTGGAAGAGGAACAGCTAGGACTAGAACTGGTGTCCATATAGGATGCTGGTGCTGCAGGCAAAGGATTAATTTACCGCGCCACAGCACCAGTACTTCCCCAAGAGCTTTCTAACTGTGGATTGGAACTGGGGCAGAAGCAGCTTAGGGCTCTGAGCCACAACACCGGCCCCAAGCCTGGACCTTTTGATTTTAACAGATAGAGTTAGACAGTGAGAGAGAGACAGAGAGAAAGGTCTTCCTTCCATTGGTTCACTCCCCAAATGGCCGCCACGGCCGGAGCTACGCTGATCCGAAGCCAGGAGCCAGGTGCTTCCTCCTGGTCTCCCATGTGGGTGCAGGGCCCAAGCACTTGGGCCATCCTCCACTGCACTCCTGGGCCACAGCAGAGAACTGGACTGGAAGAAGAGCAACCAGGACTAGAACCCGGTGCCCATATGGGATGCCAGCTCCACAGGCGGAGGATTAGCCAAGTGAGCCACAGCGCCGGCCCCCTGATTTTGCTGTCTTCCTTCCCCCTCCCCCAGTACTGGCACTGAAGCATCTTCCAAGGACAAGGTGGACAGAGTGGACCATAGCGGCTCCGGCCTCCTGTCCTGAGTGTGACCTAACATCTGGGCACCCCTGCCTGCTGCCAGACTTGGACACAGAGAGGGAATGTGCACCAGCCGGGGTGGACAAAAGAGATGGCAGCAACAAGGCCTGGGGCCGGGAGCGTCCGTTTCCAAAGCAGAGGAAAGGAAAGGGGTTTAGTTAGTGCCTCCCCCCACCGCCCCCATCCTCAGTCACCCTCTACCAGAGCCAGAGCTCAGCCTGCTCCCTTCCCTGTTCTGCCGCAGGCTCCCAAGTCAGAGAAGGGGACAAAAAAAAAAAAAAAAAAAAAACAAAAAAAAAAACAAAAACAAAAACACAACAACAACAACAACAACAAAAACTTCAGCAATTGGTGGAAAGCACTGGCCATCCTTAGGCCTGGTGCTCTCCATTTGCCTCTCTCTCTCTCTCTCTCTCTCCCTCTCAAAGGGACGTATTACTTGCCATTTCTGATCTGATTTTTTTTTTTAAATCTGAGGCTTGTTGGGATTTTTTTTTAAAGATTTATTCATTTTTGAAAGGTAGAATTACAGGGGTTGGGGAGAGACAGAGAGGTCTTCCATCCACTGATCCACTCCCCAAATGACTGAAATGGTTGGGGCTGGGCTAATCCGAAGCCAGGAGCTAGGAGCTTCTTTTGGTCTCCCACGTGGGTGCTGTGGCTCGAACCAGTGCCCATATGGGACGCCAGCACTGCAGGCATCGGCTAAACCTGTTACGACACACAGAGCTGGCCCCTCAGAGTCGATTCTTAGACTTATTATAACCTTATCCTATGCCATTAAATGCTCTAGGATGTTAATCTTGGTAGCTAAGTTTCCTGGTTTTGTGCATTTAGGGTTCCATTTTGTTTTATTGTTGTAAATAATATTGCATTTAATAATTTGGTCATGCAACAAAACTTCCAGAGTAGTCCATAAACGGGACTCCTGACTGTGTGGTGTTGGATTTAGGATGTAGAAACCATGTTCTGTGTGAATAAGAGGGAAACACAAGCCTGTATGTTTGTACCTACATAAAGAAGTCATTGAAGACTCCTCGTGAAAGTATTTGGCCACGGACTGAGGCTGGGTCAGACCTGGCCGTGTGGATTTAAAGGGAGACTTCTCACAGAAGGCACTTTGCTTACCGTGGGGTCTGAAGCACGAGTCTCTCTTATCAGCTAAGGAAACATAAAAGACAAATTGCTGCTTGATTGCAGAACAGGAGCAGGAGGGCCTCTGTAGCCGGCTACTGTGTCTTCCTTCTTGCATCCAGAGCCGAGGACTCCCAGCCAAAGGTTGAGTTAGATGGGTTGAGTCATGCAGGTGAGGGAGGCGGCTCTGATCCACAGATAGCTAGCTGGGGAAGCGGGTGACCACTGGGTGCAGCCTCTCCTGGACCCTCCTGAGCCCCTGCCAACTGCATGCTTTAGCAGTGCCGGCAGAAGTGTCCCAGGGGGACGTGCTGATGCAGTGATCGGACCGTCCCCACTGTGATGCAAAGATCTCCAGGGAAGCTTTTGCCCCTTGCTTGGTGTTTAAGGCCAAACCCAGGTCCTGCCCACCATGGGGCCCGGCCTGGTCCCCTCTGCCCGCCCCTCTAGCTGTTCTGGCGTCGGGAGGAGACACTCTCGGACCCCAGTCCTGGCCTGGACACTAATAGGCCATGCCATCTCAGGCAAATGACCTCTTGCAGCCTTAATTTTTCATCTATAAAAGGCAGAAAGTGGCACCCACGACCTCAGGAGGTGGGAGTGCATTCAGTGGGGTGACGTGCGAGGGCGTGAAGGGCCGGGGTGAGGCTGTGCACCCTAAATGGCGGTGCTTCATAGCTGTTACCACCCAGTGACAGATAAACCTGAGCTGCTTAAATCCCAGCTGGATCAGCAACAGCATAGCCTGTCGGTTTCTTCTATTCCACCCTCCCCCCGAACATTCTGCTTTTCTCTAGAGAAGAGAGCTCACCTATTAAATGCACTTATGCTTCTTTTTTTTTAAAATTAACTTATCTTTTTTTTTTAAAAGATTTATTTATTTATTTGAGAGGTAGAGTTACAGAGAGAGAGAGAGAGAGAGACAGAGAGAGAGAGACAGAGAGGTCTTCCATCTGATGGCTTACTCCCCAACTGGCCACAACGACCAGAGCTGCGCCGATCTGAAGCCAGGAGCCAGAAGCTTCTTCTGGGTCTCCCACGCAGGTGCAGGGGCCCAAGGATTTTGGGCCATCTTCTACTGCTTTCCCAGGCCACAGGAGAGAGCTGGAGCGGAAGTGGAGCAGCTGGGACTTGAACTGGTGCCCATATGAGATGCTGGCACTGCGGGCGGCAGCTTTACTCACTATGCCACAGCGCCGGCCCCGTACACTTCTTTTCTAATGTGCTTTAAGGAGCCAACGGTTTCTGAGGAGCTCCCTGGAGGCCATTTGCATCTTCACCCACGGGAGTGTCTCTACTTGGGACACACAGGGACTTCAGAGGGCCTGAAGCACCAGGACTGTGTCATTACAGAATCTGTGTTTTCTGCAACGCACTGCCGGTCAACAGTTCCCATGTTAAAAAAGTGAGTACACAGACCTGCGCTGTGGTGCAGTGGAGTAAGCCTCCACCTTCAAAGCTAGCGTCCCATGTCGGAGCGCCGGTTCGAGCCTTGGTTACTCTGTTTCTGGTCTCTGCTAATGCGATCCTGGGAAGGCAGCGGAAGATGACCCAAATGCTTGGGTTCCTGCCACCCATGTGAGGGACCCGGGTGGAGTTTCTGGTTCTTGGCTTTAGCCTGGCCCAGCCCTGGCTGTTGTGGCCATTTGGGGAATGAACCAGCAGATGGAAAATCTCTCACCCTGTCTCTTTTCTTTGATGCTCTTTCAAACAAATAAATACATCATAAAGAAGAATAAACAACATGAATGCAAAACAGAATGTAGGAAATAAGTTACTCTTGGTCCATCCCCTTATGCATCCAATTTTTACTTATTTCTGTTTCCCAATTGCTTTCTCTCTACAGGTGTATATAATTTTTAGAATGAGTTTTGCATTCTTCCTCCCATGTATATGATCTGTATAATCTTCAGCCTTGTAGCTTTAAATGCTCATCATATGGCTGCATCACAATTTACTTAGCATCATGGTCTTTATGCTGCTTTTAACATCTTTACTATTTTTTTTAAATTATTATTTGACAGGTAGAGTTATAGAGAGACAGAGAGAAAGGCCTTCCTTCCATTGGTTCACTCCCCAAATGGCCGCTATGGCTGACGCTGCGCCACTCTGAAGCCAGGAGCCGGGTACTTCTTCTTGGTCTCCCATGCGAGTGCAGGAGCCCAAGCATTTGAGCCATCCTCCACTGCCCTCCCCGGGCCACAGCAGAGAGCTGGACTGGAAGAGGAGAACCCGGAGCCCATACGGGATGCCGGCGCCACAGCGGAGGATTAACCAAGTGAGCCATGGCGCTGGCCCGATAGTCTTTACTATTTGTCCATAAGTCTGCCAAGAGGCACACAGCTCCCCACCCCCTCACCTTCTTCATCTCCTGGAAGCCGGTTCACTCTCAGGGCCAGCGCAGGCTTCCTCCTGTTCCTCTGCACTGGTTTCCACAACTGCTCCTTCAGTGTCCCGGGCAGCCTGGTCTCCTTCGTCTGTGGTCTGACCGTGCAGGCCGGAGGTGGACGACGGGCGAGTGCTCCTGGCCAGGCTGAAATCTGAAGCTCAAGGTTGCCTTCAAGTGAGGACTCATGGAACTGCAGGGCTGGGAGCCTGGCTCAGCCTTCTGTGCGCACATGCATGGTGTTTGGGCATGCCTGCGTAAGCGTGTGCATGCATGCATGTGTGTAAGCGTGTGCGTGTGTGCATACGTGTGTATGTGTGCATGCACACATACCTGTGTTTCAGATGTAGGGTTGGGAGAGGAGCAGGACCCCCTTCAATTTTTTTTTCAAAAAATGTTTATTTTCATTTACTCAAAAGGCAGAGGGGGAGGGAGGGAGGAAAGAAAGGTGAGGGGAAGAGGAGAGAAAGAGGGGTTTAGAGAAACACAAGTGCTTCCATCTGGTGGTTGACTCCCTACATGCCCACAGCAGCCAGGGCTGGGCCAGGCCCAAGCCAGGAACCCAGACCTCCATCCTGGTCTCCCGTGTGGGCGGCAGGGGCCCAAGCACTTTCTGCTGTTAGCTTCTGCCTCCAGGGAGGCATTAGAAGGGAGCAGGGGGCTGGGAAGCAGAGCAGCCAGGCCTGGACTCTGCCGCAGGAAGCTGGAGCCGGAGGCGGTGGAGCCTAGCCGCCCCTCCTCTCCAACGTGGGGCAGGCACGGGTTCACCGGGCAGTGAGATGGCCGCACAGACTTTCTCTTTCTCCTTTTGTTCAGGTGCGCTGTTGATTTCCTTTCTAGTAGCAGGGGTAGGAAGCTGGGCAGGGGAGAGGTTTAGAAGGGGACAGGGGAAGGGGGAGGGAGGCGATGAGTACAGCCTCTATTAAACGCTTACTGTGTACCAATGTTTTTGCTGTGGATGGCTTACATTGGTCCATGCTGAATTTTATAGCAAAGCTCTTACGAGGGCTATTTAACAAGCCGGGAACCCGAGGCTCAGAGAGACCAAGTCCTGCTGGCCGCAGGAGCCAGTTTCTGCAGGATTCTAAAGCACAGGTTGATTGGCAGATCCCCAGGGCCCTGGCGGTGCTTCCCCCACCCCACGACCCCACTGCCCTCCCAAGACCCCTGCTCAGGCTCCCGGGGAAGCTCCACCTTCCACAAGCCCGCCGACTCCGTGGCTCCCAGCCCTGGGAAACCAGGCGCTGCCTGCCTCCCTGTGTCGCAGGGCGTCCTGGTCCCCTAGCTCCGGGGTCGGGTGTGCCCCCTTGCCCTGGATGGGGAGGGGGCCGGTGCAGCCCCGCCCCCTGCACTGCGGAGGCGGGGCCCGCGGCAAGCCCGAAACTGCCCTGCTCCAAAACCTGCGTTCGTTAGCGTTAAGAAACAGGAGTGAAAGAAAAGGAGAAGCAAACCCAAAAAGGTCACAAGCCTGATTTTTAGATAAATGTTGGTAATTAAAAAAAATCAATACATTCCATCGGCAGAAAAGTAATTCCAGCAGCATAGAAAGGCAGATAATTAAAAGCGCCTAGGTTTTCTTCGAGAATGTTCTTTAGCATAGACCGGCAGACAAATCATACCCGTGGTTACTTAGACATATTTAAACACAACAGGGGAGGGTTGTGGGTTGGAGGGACGTTATGGGGGGGAAGGCATTGTAATCAATATTCTGTACTTTGGAAATTTATATTCATTAAATAAAAGTTAAAAAAAATAACAACAACAACAACAAAAAAATAAACACAACGGGGGCGCGCTAGACCCGCGTCCAGCCCTTCTCCTTTTTTTTTTTTTTTTTTTTTTGACAGGCAGAGTGGAGTGAGAGAGAGAGACAGAGAGAGAAAGGTCTTCCTTTTTGCTGTTGGTTCACTCTCCAATGGCCGCCGCGCCAGCGTGCTGCAGCCGGCGCACCGTGTTGATCCGATGGCAGGAGCCAGGAGCCAGGTACTTATCCTGGTCTCCCATGGGGTGCAGGGCCCAAGTACTTGGGCCATCCTCCACTGCACTCCCGGGCCACAGCAGAGAGCTGGCCTGGAAGAGGGGCAACCGGGACAGAATCCGGCGCCCTGACCGGGACTAGAACCCGGTGTGCCGGCGCCGCAAGGCGGAGGATTAGCCTAGTGAGCCGCGGCGCCGGCTTGCTTCTCCCTTTCTTGTGGGCCTCCTGCTGGGGTCTGTGTGCGTCTGGAGCGACCTCGCTCTTGGCACGGGCTGCGCAGGTTGCTGGGTTTCCGCTGCGATAGCTTCAAGACGCCTCCTAACGGCGGAGCGGATGCTGGGTGGTCCCGCCCCCGGCCGCCGTTCCCCCGCAGCCACCGCGGGAGCGGGAACCAGCCGCAGCGAGGTGAGGTCGGGGCACCGGCTGGAGTTCGCTCTCCTAGCAACGTCCTGGTCCAGCCGGGTCCACCGGGCAGGTGTGCGGAGGCCTGGAGATGCTGAGCTGCTGCCCTCTTGCGGCCCGGCCTGGAGGCGTCTTCTGGCTCCCCCCGTGTGAGTCCCAGCCAGTCTTCGGCTCTACCGACTGCAGCCCCTTCTCCGTGTCACGCGGGAGAAGCATCTTTGGGCCTCGCTCAGTGACTGAATCCAGCTCCCGGCCTGCCTTGGCCGTGCTTCAAACACCCTGTGCTTGACAGTGACTGGGTGCCTGCTGGGAGCTAGGAGGCAGCTTCTGCCTTGCCCTGAAATGCAAAGACCTGTTGGGATCCGGGAAACCTGGCTCTACACTTACTGCTGTGTCTTTTTCATCTGTTCATCCTCCCACACCCCATTGCCACCTCAGTCCACCCACCCACCCACCCACCCATCCATCCTCCCCATCCAGTGACCCACCCATTCAACCGCCCGTCCATCTGTCCATCCATCCACCACCCACCCAACTGCCCATCTAGCCATCCAGGTACTCGTCCCTTCACTCATTCATCCTCTGCCCACCCACCCATCAGCTCATTCATTCACTCACCCATTCGACTGCCCGGCCACCCACCCATCTATTCATCCATCCATCCTTCTGGTCATTCAGAATTACTTGTAGAGTGTCAGCCTGTGCATCGTGAGTTTTAAGCTCTGTGATCTTGGGTGAGTTACCTTACCTCTCTGAGCCTCAGTTTCCATGTCTGTAAATCTAAAATCTCGCCGAGTTGTTGAGAAGATTCAATGAAGCAATGTAGGTGAACTGCTTGGTAGATAGTAGGTTCTTTTTTAAGTTGCATTTATTATATCTGAGGTTTAGAAGATACCGAATCTTCTGTAAGCTTATGCTGTAGTTGGGGAGACCTGGTGTGGGTACATAAAGCAATGGGAGAGTTTTTAAAAAAATATTTATTTATATATTTGAAAGAGTTACACAGAGAGAGAAGGAGAGGCAGAGAGAGAGAGGTCTTCCACCTGCTGGTTCACTCCCCAATTGGCTGCAATGGCCGGAGCTGAGCAGATCTGAAGCCAGGAGCCAGGAGCTTCTTCCAGGTCTCCCACGTGGGTGCAGGGGCCCAATGATTTGGGCCATCTTCTGCTGCTTTCCCAGGCCATAGCAGAGAGCTGGACTGGAAGAGGAGCAGCTGGGACCAGAACCGGCATCCATATGGGATGCCGGCGCTGCAGGCATCGGCTTTACCCACTGCGTCATAGCGCTGGCCCCAGATGGGAGAGTTTAACAAGCACCAGATGTGGTGAGGCTGTCGTGCACGGTCTGTGGGCTGAAGCTGTGTAAAGTGAAGGTCCATGGTGCTGGACTTCCTGGGAGTGAAGTCTTCAGTCTGATTTGCAGGAACTGAGAGAAGATGAAGGGGCGGGTCAGGAGACAGGCTCACTCGGGTGGAAACTTCCTTCCTCAAAAGTGCCCATCAGTGGGGGCTGGCATTGTGGCCTGGTAGGCTAAGCCTCTGCCTGCGGTGCTGGCGTCCCACGTGGGCACCGGTTCTAGTCCCGGCTGCTCCTTTTCTGATCCAGCTCTCTGCTAATGGCTGGGAAAGCAGTACAAGATGGCTTGGGCCCCCCGCACCCCACGTGGAAGATCTGGAAGAAACTCCTGTCTCCTGATTTTGGATTGGTCCAGCTCTGGCCATTGTGGCCATCTGGGGAGTGAACCAGGGGATGGAAGACCTCTTTCTGTGCCTTTCCCTCTTCCTGTCTGTAACTCTACCTCTTATATATCAGCCATGACACCTGCCAAAGAAGCGACGCAGGGCCCTGTCAAGACAGCCTGTTCCCTGCGGCAGGAAGCAGCCAGTCTACTTGAGATTAAATCAGCCACTGATGCTAAATTCAGTTAATGCAGTTGATCTGGGAGTCCAATGGGAACCCTGGCAGAATTGTCCAGATTTCATGCAGGGAAGATTCAATAATTCTGACTCAACCAATGATTAGACACCTGCCACGAAGCATTGTGCTGGCTTCTCCAGGTACCCGTGAGGTGGGATCATTCCGCCCATTTCAGAAGAGGAGACAGAGGGTCAGAGGGGAAAGATGATGCGCCCAGCACCACACAACTAATAGGTCTACAGTCGGGAGTCCCACCCGAGTGCCTTGATGACCCTCCCCCCTCTCTACCCTGTCTTCTTCATGTTCTGTCCTGGTTAGCTCCAGGCAAGGTCTATTTCCATGTCACTGGGTTTTCCTTGTTGTTGGCTTGAGGGTCTGGGATCCCCCCTCCCCCACCAGGGAGCAGGGAGCATGGGGCGGCCCCTCCTCATCTGGAGTGGTTGGGGGAGGCACTCAGAAACCCCAGGGAGTTTCTTTTTCTCTAAAAGGGGTGGCGTTTGCAGCAGTGGTTAAGATGTGGGAGTGCCTGGGAGGAGTCTTGGCTCTTCTGCTGTCTATCCGGCTGGCCTCTCGAGTGGCGATTCCCTTCGTGAAGTAGTGGAGCCGTGGGTTCCTACATCTGTGGGTTCCTGCACCCGTGGCTTTGCTCTGGAAGCCATCGCTGTCCAGCTCCGGCTCTGGCTCTTCCACGACGCAGGAAGAAGCCCCCACCCACCAGATGCTGGGGCCGTGCCCTTGGGTTTCCCAGCCTCGGAACCAGGAGCCAAGAAAGTAAACCTCTTTTCTTGCTGAATTATCTAGTAACTGGCATTCAGCTACGACAATAGGAAACTGACCGAGACACACATGAAATTCTGATTTCCAGCTTGGGATCCTTGTTTCTGTTAAAGAACCTGTCGCTCCCCGTCTTCGCGGAGGAACGACACAGGACCCTGCGCTGTTCTTTCGTCTGCTCGGCCCTCCCCGGGTTTGCTGCTGGTTCTTCCCGGGTTGGCTACCGTCCCTTCCACCTCCGTGGAAGGGCGGTTCCCCCTGCCACATTCCCCACTTCCGCGGGGGAGCGGCACACCGCCGGCGGGCTCTCTCGGGGGCT
This sequence comes from Oryctolagus cuniculus, assembly GCF_051225735.1. Lineage (NCBI taxonomy): Eukaryota > Metazoa > Chordata > Mammalia > Lagomorpha > Leporidae > Oryctolagus > Oryctolagus cuniculus. The sequence goes on from NC_142872.1 coordinate 61,142,396, forward strand.
GCACAGGTGTTCCTTCAGGTAGATGTTCCTGGTGCATGTTGTCTCTCTCCTCCTTTATAGTCCCCTTCCGCCAATCCGTGCTCGGCTGCCCACACGCTGAGTACGCTGCTCTCCTCCAATCAGGAGCAGGATCAGCTCCTGGAGGTCATCACTCAAGTTGGCAAGAGGCAGCTGCGTAGAAGCTGTTTTCTCCTCTCCCAGCGCCATATTGTGGGAGAGCAGATGCATAGAATAAGTCTTAATTCCAGTAACTCAGTCCAGTCCGGGTTGCTCCCCACAGAACCCACCAGCTTGCAGCCACCCTGCTCACTCTGGGTGTGCAGGGTCTAGGCTCCGAAGTCCCCACTGCTCCCTCTTGTCTCCCACCTCTCATCCATGTCATTGCCAATGAAGTGTAAGCTGTGCAGAGAGTAGATCAGAGCAAGGGCTGTGGAAGCCTTACCTCCCGGCCATGTAACCTGGGACAGATTGTTGCCTTGGTTTAAAAATCTGTGAATGGGGACAAGAATATTATCCATCTCATAGGTGTTTGAGAGTTTCACTGAATCAATCTAGAAAAAGTAACTGCTGCATACAGAACATCATATAAACCTTAACTACAAGTTGAAAATTCCTCATCTAAATACTTGACAACAGAAGTGCTTGCATTTTGGATTTCAGCTGTTAGATTTTGGAATATTTGCATGATGTGTTGACATATGATGGGGATGGCTCTCACATCTAAGCATACATCTTACCTGTTATCCATCTGTCTATCTGTCTATCCGTCATCTGTCATACATAGACAAATTTTTTTTTTTTTGACAGGCAGAGTGGACAGTGAGAGAGAGAGACAGAGAGAAAGATCTTCCTTTTTCCGTTGGTTCACCCCCCAATGGCCGCTGCAGCCGGCGCACCGCGCTGATCCGAAGCCAGGAGCCAGGTGCTTCTCCTGGTCTCCCATGGGGTGCAGGGCCCAAGCACTTGGGCCATCCTCCACTGCACTCCCGGGCCACAGCAGAGAGCTGGCCTGGAAGAGGGGCAATCAGGACAGAATCCGGCACCCCGACCGGGACTAGAACCCGGTGTGCCGGCGCCGCAAGGCAGAGGATTAGCCTAGTGAGCTGCGGCGCTGGCTCCAAATATTTCTAATAGTTTTGTGGCTTAGCAGGTTAAACTTCTGCCTGCATCCCATACGAGCACCCGTTTGAATCCAGGCTGCCCCATTTCCAATCCAGCTCCCTGCTGTGGCCTGGGAAAGCAGCAGAAGATGGCCCAAGTGTTGGGCGCCTGCCACCCAAGTTGGTGATCCAGATGGAGTTTCTTGGATCCTGGCTTCATCCTGGCCCAGCCCCAGCTGTGTGGCTGTTGGGAATGAACCAGTGGGTGGAAGATTTCTCTGTCTCTGTCTCTGTCTCTGTCTCTCTCAGAAACTTTACCTTTCAAATAAATAAATAAAACTTTTTTTAAAAAAAAACCACAGTTCCGTGGTGTGGACTTTCCCACATGAGGCACCACGCTGGTGCTCAAAGTTTGAGCTTTGGATTTTCAGATTCGGACTGCCCCATCTATATTGGTGTTGCTATTACTGTTTTCTGTTTGTATTTGCATTTTTCAGCTCTTGTTTTCTCCCCTCGCCCCCTTTACAAATCTCTCACGTCTCTATCCACCTATTTGCTTACGTATTTGAAGGGCAGAGTGTCAGAGAGAGTGAGCGAGCTCTCAGTCGCTAGTTCACTCCCCAAGTTCCTGAACAGCCAGGGGCTACGAACTCCATCCAGTTCACCCCCGTGGGTGCAGGGCAAGCACTTGGGCCATCTTCTGCTGCACATTAGCAGGGAGCTGGGTCGGAAGTGGAGGTGGGGTGGGGAGGACTCCGGTTTAACCCGCTGCACCACAATGCTGGGCCCTGCTTTTCCCTCCTGAGCTACCAAACCCTGTTTCCATGTGATGTGACAGAAGGAAGTGCTGTGGACAGGGCCCTTCCTCTTCCCCCAGAGCCTGGGCTGCCTTCTCCCGGAGCCAAGCCTTTGCTTTTGGTGGTGGGTGGGGGTGGGTGGATGGTGCCACTGCTTCTGCCTGGGAACCTGCTCTGACCTGGGGGACTGCTGTGCCGCCTGTCACCCAGTGTCCCCGACACCCTGGCCTGTCAGGTTGAGCTGAGTTCCTTCGGCCCAGCACCAGACACCTCCGAGACCCTGGAGCGAGGAGGCAGCTGACAGAGAGGCGGTTATCTTGGCCCCGCTCCCCCGCCGCCCAGCTGGGCCGCCCGCCCCTGCTCTGGACAGCATAAAAAGTCAGGCTCTGCTGACAGAGGCACAGGGCAGAGGGCTGGCAGCTGGGATCAGCGCAGGCCCCCAGAGAGTGGGGGCCGGCCTGGGCTCTGCTATTTATAACTTCCTGTGATAATAAGGCCCATTCACCCCCATTCACCCCCTCCCCAGGGCCCTAATTGCTCCGGGCGGGCGGATGACAGCCTCATTATTAACTTCACAAAACTTGAACTTGGGCTGTGTCAACAAAACCCACGGGCGGCTCCCGGGCTCCTGACTCTCGGGACTCTTTGCCCTCTGTGGGGCCGAGGGTAGTGGGAGAAAGGAGCAACCTGGCTCGCTTCCAGCTCTCT